>NW_025335661.1:9033998-9266871 GCF_004798865.1 Varanus komodoensis | reverse complement strand
GCCCTCATTGGTCAAATTCCCCAACGGCAGTGTTTCACTGGTTCATCTGCTGCTACTCATAGCTTACAAAACATCCCCCTTAAATTAAAATGGTGCACCGCAGGACTGCAACCTTGACTGCTACCATCCTTTTAACAGTGAGTATTGAAACTTGATTCCCTGGACTGAGGTAGAAGTACTAATCAGAATTTTTTATTGCAGTAATTCCAATAATTAGCTATAAGCCTTTACAGTTCCAATAAAGATTCACAGATAACAGATACAGTGAAGCTGGTAGAGGAGAATCATTTCATGAGTGTTACAACAGAAGACTCATTTATACTTCAGATCAGCACATAGAACAAGTCCCAATAAGTACATAGTTCCCAAGAAAGCAGGAAACCTTCCAGGTTGCTTCTGCGTTCTTTTCAGTGGTCTGCAGCAGGGTGTTCCATCTTTGGCTGCTGAAGTTTTGCTATCAACCATTTGATCCTAACAGGGGAACCTGGCTCTCCGACAGTCTTTGAAGTTCCTTACCAGATGCATCTGCCTGAGTTGTTTAGTTGATGATGTAGCAAAGGGGACACCCTGAAACACCCTTTCCTTCAGAGACCTCCTGCGGCTGCCACCCCATTCCCATGGGAAACATCGCTGGTTGAGAAGCAGGATCCTTCATTAAGGCCAGGCCTCCTAGCTGTGAAAGACGGGCCATATTGGCCTCCTGTACCACATGCCCTCATGGCTCAAAAGCTAGTGGGAGGCCTGTTAGAACAGGGTTCTTAGGCATCGGGCTTCTTATGACTGGGAGTGACTCTACAGCTTCTGCATTTGACTTGGAAGCAGTGCCACAGGCTAGAGCTTTCCCTAGAAAGGTGCAAGATCCCACATCAGGTCAGGAGGAGGAGCTGCCATTTGTCAGGAGGGAATTTGCCCCCCCCCCCCGAACTGTGGGGCAGCAAACTTGCATTCTGCAGATTGGCAACATCCCTGTATCCTTTAAAGTAAAGATGTAGCATTCAAGACTTCCAACTCTGGGATTGGAAATCTGGCTCTAAAAGTAAAATAAAGTTGGTTATGTTCAGTTAAATGAACTGAAATGTTACTAAAAATAGGAAAGAGTTGATTTTTATTCCAGGATTCTAATTTAGATCTATTATTTCGAAGCCAGAATAATGGTCTAATGTTCGTTGCTTTTCAGGCACTTACGTTGCATGCTTAGAAACCATTTTTCAATTTACTGGATTCCCTTCTATCTGAAGCTGCAATGGGTTGTTATTGCTGTTTGCTGAGCAGTTTCTGTATTGACTTCCTTCTCGTGTGATGCATAACTTGTCCTGCAGTTCTTTATTACGCAGCCCATAAACCACAGGGCTAAAGCTTTGTGCAAATGAGAAAACAACAAAAGCTCCAAATTTTATTGCATTTTGTGTTCCCATTCCTTTTCCAATAGCTATAATGATTACAGGTGGAAGAATATGAAGACTCATTTGTAAAACATGAATAACTATTGTTCTTCTGGCTTTCTTATTTGAACAGTTAAAATGACCAGTGAGTTTTCCTTCCCTGTATAGGAAGAAATAACTAGTTACTATGGTGGCTGCAAGAAGTGAAATGAGAACAAGTCCAGATATTTTGGCAAAATTACCACCCAGAACAGTCAAGCAAGAGGGTTCCATTTCAAATTTGTGCTGTGGATTTTCTTCTGTATATTCTAGAATGATCAGGCATATAGATTTGAGCACTGTCCCAATCCAACTGCAAACTGTAACTTTGTGTTTTACCGAGTGCACAAATGCCAAGTATCTTAAAGGCCAGCAAACTGCTAAGCTAGTGTTAAGTGCCATCAAAGCCAAGGTTACTAGGACTGATTCTCCAATTGCTGTTTGTATTCCAAAGATTATCCATATCCCCAAGTTTTGCACTTTAAATGCTTGTAATGCACTGCACGCTGCGCCAAAGAAACAGAATAAAGAGGAACAGAGAAGATGATGGCATAGGAGGAAGTATCTAACTTCCTTCTTCATGCAGGAGTTTTCTCTCACAGTCTTGATTATTAATATACTCACAGCAGTAATGAAGATGAAATTAACCAAATAAATGCCTCCCTTCAGAATTACTAGTGTTGGTATTAAATCTGTTGTGTTTCTTTGGCTGGACGAATTCATAATCTCCAGATATAGTTCTTTCCCTGGAAATACACACATATTAACATTATAACATGAAACTAATTTTGTACTCGTATACAATGTTTAGATACAGTCTGAAGACAATCTGTGTGCACAGGATTGTAACCTGTGTGCATTGTTTCTATCCATTTGTTTTTGTACTGGCCTCTCTTCTTACTGTTCTCTCTATATAACTAAAACCTGAGAGATGACCTGAGTGGTGCAACCACATCCCAATGGCTGAATTGCGGAAGTATTGTTCATACTCACAAACATTCTAACTGATACAGGAAAACTTTCAACAACAGAACGTTCACAAGCAATACAGTTTCTGTAAAGAAAATGAAAGATTCACTGAAGAAGGGAAACATTATCCATGGCTTTGGAAAAGAGTGGCTATGAAAAGGTTTGCACACATTATGTCACAAAATACTTTTTAAAAAAGTTTCCCAACTACTGGCACACCTCCAAGGTACAGTTGCTGGGGTTCATATGACATGGCAAGCCATCATGGGTACAATAACTTGTAGAACAACCCATGAGTTCTCATGGTGGCTTGTTGCCCCCAAATATTGTTGTGGGGAAATTGCCTTTCTCCAAAATTCTAAGATATTCTGAGCAAGGAAAGATGTTTGACTCAACACTCAAGAAATACTATTCACACAAAACAGTCAGAGTTGCTGTTTAGTATCATCTATAAGCAGTTGACTGCTCTTCTTGCTTTATTTTCCATCACAGGTCAGGTGGCTGCCATATATGCCTTTGCCTAGCTTAGGCTGGTATGCTAGCTATGTCCTATGCCTGGAGATGAGATGCCTGGCCATCACAGCAACACAAGTCCTAGTTGCATCATATTTGTATTACTGCAATTGTTCTTCTGGGCCTTCAGCTAGTCTAGAATGCAGAGCAGTCAGTTAAGAAGGCCACCTACTGTGAACACGTAATTACCTTACTGCAGCATATGCAGTGGCTTCCCGTTCATCTCTGCTACCCTCATTGACACATGTGCCTCTCTTACATAAGGAAATGCCAAGAGTAGCATAATTAGAGCATAATCATATGCACAGTTGGCTGAGGAATGCTGGATTTGTTAGGATTTAAGATTTAGCTTTAGGATTTTTTATCTAAGCATGCCTAAGATTGTACCCTTAAGATTAAAAAAACCCCAGCACATTTGCATGGTGCTGCTTAACATGGTAAGGTGAACCCAAGTGATTTCAGGATAGAAGTTAGAAAATGGAGCTCTTGCATGCCACAGCCAATTTATGCACGCAACAAGAAGTAGAATATGTCCGCGTCATACATACCTTTTCACACTCCCCTCTCCCAAGAATGGGCTCAGATTTCCAAAGTGAAAGTTTAAGACATCTCAGATTTTATTACCACATTCAGCAGAGCATGATGACAGCCTGAAAATGCAAAATCTCTAGAGCCTGAAGTTCAATCCTAGCTTAAATTCTTAGATTTTTAAAAGTCTAGCAAACTGATGACAAATGGCAACAGAACTCCTCATCTGGAAACACTGGGTTCTATCCATTGTTAGTCTAGCTTACTTCCTATTCATTTCATGCGTCTACTCTAAGTAGGACTAACACTGCTTTACAACCCATCAGTTTCATTTGACAATGCATTCAAAAGATAGACATACCTTTCCGTGCTCCCTGCTTTTGGAGATGGTATCTCTTTCTTCTGCGTTTTCGTACTTGAAATGCCCTAAAACAGAAGAGGAACTAGTTCTAAGAAGTGAACATTCAATATGATACTAGGAGAACCAAAAACAAAGAAAGAAACCCACCTTCAAACAACTCCTATTAATTAGTTTCCAGTTTCCTAGCACGATCTACTTATGCTTAGTTCTATATGCTGTCTGGATCAATGACTATGTCGCTCAGAGCAGCCTAACCTACAATGGTTTTATGGAGTATCAATGTTGTGGGGGGGGGGGTAGTGGCAATGTACACTAGGCATTTTACCCACATTGCAAGGCCAGCCCAACTGGCACTCACGCTAACCCATCCTCCTTGTACTATCAGTGCAATTAAATCCCAGATTTCCCTAGCATAGCTTTTTATATGATGCAGTTTCTCACTAGGATATATATCAGTGTATGCTTAAACTGTGATACTATTCTGGGCTCAAGAGGAATGACTTTGTGGACTGGTGTTGGTGGAGAAGAGGAAGCATCCTGACGGAGCTTTGGCAAAAGAGCAGCAACCGTGAAGTCTTTCCCTTGCTTTCCCACCCCACTGCTTCTCTCTCTCTCTCTCTCTGACTTGCAGGAACAAAGCTGCTTCCCCTTCCCCTCCAGAAATATAAAGTTTGCAGTATCTTTTCAAGCCTGGAAATACATGCCTGCTCAGAAGTAAATCAGATTGTCTTCTAAGGAACTAATCCATTGGAAAGTTTGCATGGGAGAGGAGCTGCATTTGCTTTCCAGGAACTGCTTTGCGGTAGAGGGGCATGAGGGTGTTGATCCCTGTGGTGCCACCCCATGGGAGGTGGAAAGAGAGCAGCAAGTTTCCCATTCTCTATGATTTTTGCAAGAGGGTAAGGTGTCAATTATTTTCCCCTTTAAAAAAACTCTGCTTATTTACACAAACAGAAAGGAACACAAAAGCAACTTAAACTTAAAGGGGCATTTCCAGCACACAGTCCCTTTCCAACTCCTCCATTTCCTGCAATTGCATGTGTGCGTGACACAACTGCAGGTCACCAGCACCGCACTATATTCAGCAGCCTGTGTCCCAGCTGCAGTAAATGCACTTTGTGTAACATGCTGCAACTGTGCTATCTCATAAATGAAAGCGATCCACCGCAGATCTTCCCAGGGCCTGCTCCACACATTTTGCTGCCTGAGCAAAATACTCCATCTCTTCAGAGTTGAACCTATTTCAATGCTGGTGATGGAGTAGCATTAAAAGATGTCCTTTACTGCACCCAAGAGCCATAGGCTACCTTAAGGGGTGCAGGACAGGCTATGGGGCTGACGGAGCTCTGTCCTCCAACACTTCATAATCCCAGCATCTGCTGCCTAAGGTAGGTGCTTCGTTCTGCCTAAGGGTAGGGCTGGTCCTGAGTATTAACTGAATGCAACTTAAGGATCAACAGAATGCGATATAATTTAGATCAGCCTTCCCCAATTGGACACCCTCCAGCTTTGGACTTTGGGAGGGAGGGTAGGGAAAACCTCTACTTACTGAATTTCTGATAGTCGCAAATAGTTGTAAAGATCTAGGAGCCCTTAACCCCAAGAATAAGCCCGGGGGGCAACCTACATTTTGGTCACAGTATGACCAGAGGGTTGCATGCAAAGTTACTGTTTTGCTGCATGCTGTATTCAACAGGTGATTCAAAGCCAGACCTATTAAAATAAGTGGGACTTGTTGGATCCAAGCCTTTAGCTCCAACGTCTTTGCTCTGAAAGAGTTAAAGAGTGAATCCTTCACGGCTCAATGCAGCTTCCTGCCATTCTTCAACAACCTGCTGTTCCCGTAGATACAGCCGCGCGTTTGCAATTAGCTGTCTTCTACCTATCCATATCAAGGACTAAAGGGCTTTGTCTCGGCACTCTGCAATTAGTTGACGAAGTAGCTGGCAGGCTGTTGATCCGTGAAAACAAAAGCAAGCCGTCCTTGTGGCGAGAGTAGCCACGAGCCAGCGAAACGACTTGTAGCAAGCAAGCGCTTGCACTTTTCTCGCCCATCTTGTTAGCACCGGAACAAATCCGCAGTCGCTCACGCTAAGGAGGACCTGCCGCTGCTTCCCTTCCATTTTACCGCACACCCGCTCTCAGGACCGCCTGCTTTTAGAAATCCTGCAGGCTTAAGAAAAGATTTTGGCCAGACGTTTCTTATTTGTCACCCAGTGGGGGGCGCCAGAGGGCAATTCGTTGCTGGGCAGATTACAACGCAAACCAAGCTGCAGAGCTTCAATCGACTTCCTTCTGCACTTTAGGTGCATAGCAAGCATTGCTCACATGTTATTCCGAGGTTGCTTTTGCTGAATTAAAGGTCGGTCTGTGCGTTCTGCTGACGCCTGTTACTGACGGTTTGCACATCATTCAGTGGAGACAGATATCTTGCAATAAAGACAGATAACAGCTTGGAATTAAGAGCCTCCCTAACTGTGAAAATCAGACCTGATCTACACATGCTGCATTTTTTAATTTATTTTATTCATGCATTATATTTATACCCTGCTTTCCTTTCCTTTCAAGGAATGCAAGGTGGTTTACAGAATTCTCCTCCTCCTCCTCTTAGTCTTATCCTCACAACAACAGCCCTGTGAGGTAGGCTGGGCTGAGAGTCAGTGATTGGCCCAAAGTCACCCACTGAACCCCACGGCGGAGTGGGGACTAGAATCCAGATCTCCAAGACCCAATCCTGCACTCTTAACCACTACACCACACTGGCTCGTGATGGGGAGATGATTAGCCGCTTTTGAATTCTTGACTACATTTAGCTTACACCTACACAACCACTGACTCCCTGCAGACAGAAAAACACCACATAGGTAATGGGTTGAGTTAGAATAATTACTCACTGATGCACTGTGCTGCTTTGAAGTTGTGTGTGCCTTTTAGTGCAGAAGAGTAGCAAAATGATACACTCAAACTTGGAGGTGGAATGTGTACAGCCCCTTCCACCATCTCAGTGTTCCGCCACCATGTTCTCACCTCATTCTGATGTATGTTTAACTGCAAGGTACAAGGGCCACATCCTATGAAGTGAGACAGAACATTTCAGGGTCTTTCATCTCAGGATATGTAAGGAGGAGACAAGTGCTGAGGTGGCAGAATTATGCTCACAGGAAGCTCTGCATCAGCCTTCTATGACCTGCTACCATCATCCCCGGCCAGTATGATCACTGGCTGCCAGTTAGACCTTTGTGCATCAAGCACTTCTGATGCATAATCTGTATCAAGGACAAGATGCTACTGATAGAACATAATATGGAGAAACAGAATGGTTTCCTCTAGGCAAAGACTTCAGACAAGGGTCCCTTTTATCTCCTTGTCTGTTCAATCCGCAAGCAGAACATGTCATAAAGAAAGCTGGGTTGAGAACAGTAGGAGGAGGAATGAACATCGGCAGAAGATACATCAGTCGTTTAAGATGTTCCGATAACACAACATTACTGTCAGGAAGGAACAATGACTTGAAATGATTTCTGATGGAAGTTGAAAGAAGAAAGTGCGAAAGCAAGCCTGCGGCTGAACAGTAAGAAAACAAAAATCACAACTATGGGAGAATTACACTACTTTATTGTCAACACTGAAGCAATTGAAATTGTGAAAGATTTTACATACCTTGGCTCTGTCATCAGTTCAAAGGGAGACTGCAGCTAAGAAATTAGAAGATTGAAACTCAGAAGGGCAGCAATGAAGGAACTAGGAAAGGTCATCCACACTATTGTATATTTAATCACTATGTATGGGTGTGAAAGCTGGACAATGAAGGAAGCTGACCTGAAAATCGATTGGTTAGAAGCATAGATTTGGAGGAGAGCATTGTGAACATCCTGGACTAATGGAAAGACAAACATGTGGATCCTAGATCAAGTCAAGGCAGAGCCTACCCTAGAAGCAAAAATGATGAAACTGAAGCTGTTGTAATTTGGGCACATCATGAGAAAGAAAGTTTCATTGGACAAGACAAAATGCTACAGAAACTGACAGCAGAAGAAGATGAAGACCTAATATGAGATGGATAATGCCAGAATGGAAGTCACAGCCTTACGTTTACAGGAACTGTGCAGAAAAGCTGTTAAGGACTGAACATTCTGTAGGGGATTCATTCACAGGGTCACCATATGTCAGAAATAACTTGATGGTATGTAGCAACAATAACAACAAAAGGACAGAAATGTATGCTACATCTCCTACAAACTTAGATTACACAAAGAAAAATGTGGCTTTAGTATCAAGGCAGCTTTTTATCTCCTCCCTTTTCTGCTTGTGATCCAGTTTGATACTCCATGAATTCAAAAATGCACTCATCACTTTGTGACAGTATGGTTGTTATTGCCCAATACTGGATTTTGACATTTTTCTATTGGAGCAATATGGCTTCCATGTCTTTTCCTGGCTTTTGTGTGGTTTCTCCCTGTTCTAAAAGGCTGAAATGCCTCTAAGGCTCTAAAGCTTGAAACTAAAATATGTCGGTGTGCTTGGCCACTTCCCTTATGCCTTCGGTCCCACCTGCCACTGGAATGTTGCCCGAGAAGTGCCTGGAATCAAGTTCAACCCTCAGCCTCAAAGACCCTGCTCTAGATGCGTCAGTGAAAGTTGGGAGGGTCTGGTTCAGTGACTGACAGGTCCACCTTGTAATTCTAGAGGACATCTTACCATGGGCTCCAATGTCCTTTGGAAGAAGGTATGGGCATAACGATAAAATAGACATTCTTTCAATGCTACCATGTTTCACTGTGAAAACACCCTTAAACTGGTTGCAAGCAGCAACACTCCCTAGCTCTTCCTCCTATCATTCTGAAACATTCCATGTTTATTGCTTAGGACCACTGCTATGACATATCATTTCCATACAAGTTGACCCAAAAATCATTAGTCAGGGTGAAGAAGAGAGAAAGATAAATTAATTGCTTCTCCATCCAATATAACTAAGAACTGCCCTTCCACACAAGAACTATTGTATATATCCTTCTGAAACCTTGCAGGTTTTGCAGGTAGGGCTACCTCTAGACTGCTTGTACATTTTCAAAACAGTAGTTTGGGCTGTGTGTGTGGATAAGCATGTCCTCTTTAGGAACCTTCAAAATGTCAAAGTCAGTCTTACACAAAACCCCAGCTGGTATTGTTCTGAAATTTAGTATGTAGGCTTGATCCCCGCATAAGGGGCAACTGTTCCGGTAATTTTCATCCAAATTCCACCACCAAACAAACACCCACTATCAGCACTTCCCTCAGAAAGTGCAGAGTCATGTGGCACAAATTCCCCTGTACCTAATTTTCTGACTTTGAGAGGGCATATTCTCCTCCTTAAGGGTCTATAGCAGGGGTAGGCAACCCACAGCTCCGGAGCCACACATGGCTCTTGAATCCCTCTGCTGCGGCACCGTCACTCAAAACATGCTCTGGCACAGCCGCCCGCCGATCTGCGACTGAGGCTCCGAGTTACAAAATACTAAGGCCTGGCTAGCTGGTTAAGTAAATTGCTACATTCCTCTGCTATTGTGCAATCGAAGAAAAGTTTCTGAAGAAAACCAAACGTTTAATGATACATGGGTAGATTCATTTGCTTTTGAACTTATGGGGTTTGCTGTTTAATGCATGCAGCCCTTTAGCACTGACTTTGACTCTTCAGGAAACTGTTCTCCTATTCAAAATATATGAAAGGAGTCCTATTAGTTTATCATGTAAGATTAAAAATAACAGTTTTTAGTGACTGAACAAGAGCTGCAGCTAAATCATAATGAAGATTTACATAGCATTAAGGTAAAAAATGATATATGCAGTGTTACCTTCATTTTAGGTATCAAAAGGGTTTTGCGGCTCCCGCTGTTTTCTTTTGTGTGGGAAACGGGTCCAAATGGCTCTTTGAGCATTAAAGGTTGCCGACCCCTGGTCTTGAGGCTACAACTACCAACCAGTTCTGACCAAGAGGGAAGAAATGTTATAGCTTTTTATTTTCTGTAATAGTTAATAAGAGCAAGATCCATTTTTGACCCTAGACTCAGGTTCCTACATGATTCAAGATACACTGTCTTTGAATTAGTCTAAGCAGAAATGCTCAACTGGGAGTTAGTGTATACGTGAGCTGTGAGCTTCAGCTGGGCCCCCAGTTGTATGTACTTGAATCAAGTCCAAGTTTAATTAAATCTTTCATATCAACAGTAAATCAGGATTAAACTGAAAGAGCTATTGCTACAGATGAAGAACATGATTCATAATTAACAGGTGGGAAATGGAAACTCTTTCTTTCTTTCATGGTCGGACAGCTGCATCAGCACAATGAAACCAACACCCTAAATGTATAGCCCCCAAAATGTCGGGCTCAGCGGAATATCTCCCACATATACTAGTATTATGATTACAAAGAACAGAGGCACTGCTATCATTGTAAATCATAAACCAACCCAAGCTGAAACATTATGAGATGTGGCAAGTCTCTGGCTGTCACACAGATAGAATTACAGAAAGAAATAAACAATAAAAGAGCCTTGCCTTTCTTATTAAAGAAACAAGAAGGAAAAGAAAAATTAGCACAGAATATGCCTTGAAATTGCTGTAAGGCAGGGGTGGCAAATCCAGATATTGATGAATTAACTCTCATCTGCCCTAGATAGCATGGTCAGTCAAGGATCATGGGGATTCTGGCCCAGCAGCATCGGGAGGGCCACAGGTTCCTCGCAGCTGCTCTAAGGAGTGACTACATCTTAAGATCTACTTATTGGTGAGTGGTGTGGCTATCTGGGAATAAAAGTTTAACATGAATAAGGTTTGTGCTACCGTACCATTTCCATTGTATCTTTGTAGAGAAAAGCAAGAAAATGTAAGCAACAAGGAGTCTTGTGACACATTTAAGGCTAAGCCATTTGTTACTGCAAAAGCTTTCATAGGCATTTGATGGGGTGGGTGGCTTTTGCCATAAGAAATTTAAGGAGCCTAAAACCTCTAAAAACATTAAAGTACAGACTAAGAATGCAATCTTATTTACTCCTACTTAGAAGAAAACCCACTAAATTTAACAGGGCTTACATCCAAGTCTGTAGAGGATTGCCAGCATATTTGACTCCTCCTCTGTAAAAGTAAAACAGAAAATATTGTGCGCTTCAGACAACAGAAAATTTTTTAAAAAGATATTTGCTTGTTCGATGCCTATCTTCCCTAGACTGAATTCTCATTGATTGCCATTACACTTTTGTTCTCCAATGGCCACAAGTCCCTTGTCTTTTAGGGCTGAACACACAATTTAAAATGCTGTTTAATAAAGGTGAAGGAAATCTATTTCAGTCTGCCCAGCCATGCAAACCACAGCTGCTTCCAGCATTACCTGTCATTTTTTCTTCAGTAGGCATAGAACACTTAGGCAGGAGTGCCTGAATAATAATAGGCTGATTTTTCACTTACCTTCTGCACTTCCTCCGACAACCTGCTATGGTGGTCAGGCACTCGCCCAAACAGAGCCATGGAAAAGACAGCTGTGTTCCAGCTGCATTAGCAGATTCTCTCTCCCTGCCGCCCCACCATTTGGTAAGATTAATTATTGGAAAAACAAAGCATCATAATTATCCCCCATTCTGAACACCTTGTTTGCTTTGTTTCTCAAGAAGTGCTGATTCCCTAGACAACCAGGAAATTAAGAAAAAGCAACAGCTAGGCTTATGCTTCTGGATAGCTTATCAATACTAATCTAACACTGCTGGCTTTCATTTTGACTTTTCAACCTTATATAGACAGTGTGATGCAGACTAACATGCACTCATACATTGAGGAAATACATTGATCATTGAACTTAGGACTTCCCTAAACTGAGATACCATTCAGAGCGTACACCAACTCAGCCCCCTCCAGATGTGTTTGTGTATGCTCCATGCCACTCCTCCTAGTGCTAGGGATGGGGGAAATAGGGATGTTTGAGTTTGCTGCAATTCTCTGAACATAATTTTGAAGCTTAGTTTAGCTTGCTCTTTATTTCCTTTAATGACTTTTCTTGAAGTTCATTTGGAGTAGAAAGTGGACAGTTTTGAACGAGAAAAATGTGCATTTCTGTGTGCACAGAAAATGAAAAGTGTGTGTTTCCTTCCATTGACTAAAACATGAAAATGCACATTTAAAGTACATTCCAAAATGTTTATTAAAATACACACACACATTTTCCAAATGCAATTGCAAGTTTGGAAATGTGCAAACATATTTCAGAAAAAATGCACTCTCATTTGCATTGGAGAAGACAAATGGAGCAAGGTTAGATTGTTTGGAAAATGAAAATAAATTTTCATACCTTTTTCTATCCAGAGAATTGGAAAAAGTGCAAAGAAATGCAACTAGAATAATCAAGGAATTTGAGTAACTCCCCTATGAGGAGGTTACAATAGCTCAGAAAACAGACAAATACAGCCACACAAGGTAGAGGTGTTCAGAATTAAGTATCGTGTAAAGAAAAAGAGGGAGAAGAATGTATCTCATAATACTAGAACCTGGAATCATGTTATGAAGCTAATTGGTGGGAGATTCATGACAGGTAAAGGGAACTTAGTTCAATTTGTGGAATTCCTGCTACAAGAAGTAGCAATGGTCACCAATTCAGACACCTTCAAAGGGAATTTGACAGATTTTTGGAAGAGACAGCTACCAGTGCTATTCATCTTGATGGCTATAAGCTTCCTCCAGCATCAGAAGCCATGTGCTCTGTACCCCGGCTACTGGGAAGCTGAGGCAGGGGAAAGCTGTTGTATTCATACCCTGCTTGAGGGATCCTGGTTTACCACTGTGAGAACAGAATGCTGGACTAGGTGAACCATTGGTCTGACCCAGCATAGCTTTTCTTATGTTCTTATGTCTGCTCCTGTCCTGTACTCCCATTTGACTTATTGGTCCCCAAGTTTGTTTGTGTCCTCACACTTGTGGGCAACAGTTTTTCTACTGAGGACAGCATTCCCTCACCAGTAATCTACTGGGAAGTGTGTGTCGCAGTGTGTGTAGGGCTGGAACTGAGATTGAGTGCCTCACCTTGTTTCTTTTTCTGTCGTTCTCTTCTCTCTCTCACCCCCTCTCATGCTCTCTCCCCGCTCTTTCTTCCTCCTCTCCCTTTTTGCCCAGCAGAATGCCAGGAAAGGGACGGATGGCTCTTGCCAGCGATCTGAACTGACCTCATGCAAAGGGCTGGCTGAAAGTTTTAAGAAGGCAAACCTCTGTGCCGCACTTTTATGATTAAATGCTTCTCACTTGTAACTTCCTGTACATAGAAAATTAGAAAAAGGTGACATTAGATCTCTTTTTCTGATGTGTGTGGGCGTGTAGACAAATGGAAGGAAGGAAGCTTCCATCCTGTGAGTCGTGTGTCTGCAGACTGAAGTGGTATGGTGCAACCCAGATAGTTGGCTACAAACAACCCACCTTGCAGACAGTCAGGCTCACTGTGCGTTGCTCACCCCACCCTCCTCTTCTTTTCCCCACTCACTCCTGCTATGGGTATCCCAGGGGATTGTATGGCAGAAAATATTGACCTGCTTTCCCCCAACATCATGACTGCAAGCCCTTATTGTTCAATTTGGGGTTTTCTTGTTGCCTCCTTTACATCTTTTATTTCAGAGACTGTGAATTCCAGCTTGACAGCCAGTTTTGTGATCCCTGTTTTGACAGCCACTGACAGCTCCTTCAAACTGATACTTAAAACAAAATGAGTGTTGTTTCACAAAGGCCCAGATTTTGAGGAAATGGGAGACTTGCTTCCTTATTTTTCTTTCTTTCAGTCTAGGCTGTAATGTTGTGCTGAACATGCTCTCTTTCTGAAATGCTTTAAAAGTGACATTATGGAGGGAATTCAGCTTCTCATCAACCTTCCAAAATCACCAGGAATTAAAATAGTGGGATGGCCAAGATGAAAATCCACTTTACTTGGCTGTAGATCTTTCTCTCCCACTTGCACAGATTCGGTCAAGCAAGGCAGCAAATATGTATAACTGATTCTATGTATATTTTGTGGTAAGACAATGTGGTTGATCCAATATAGGATGGAAAATGGTTACAGACAATCAGATTAATGTCATCACTCCTAAAGACAAGTGCATTTTGCCTTGAAGGATTCTGGCACTGTCCAGGTTTAGGCCGGTGAGAACATGACACAGGACCTTCACTGTAGTGGCACCAACATTCTGGATCTTCCTTCTTGAGGTCCTGAATGTGGCTTCTTCCCTTTTCTCCTTATGATGGATGATGAAGACGGGGGATGTGCGAGGAATTCACTTTGGGAAGAGGAATCTGTCAGATTTTCTGTTTGGTCTGCTTTCACTCTGCCCTAAGTTTACCTCTTACTGCATGTTTGCATGGGCATCTGGCAGGAAGTGAGTTCAAGCAGAGTTGTGCTTCTGTATGCATGACTTTCAGCCTGTGAAAAGAATTACATACTCTGATTTTTTTTACAAAGAAACCACTAGCATTCCCAGGAATTCATGGACATGATCTCAGTTTGGCTTACTTCCTGGCCAGAGCCAAGCATGGAAAAGAAGTGCAGCAAGAGCAACAGAGCCAAATTCTGGTCTGATCTTTGCATCCCTAGTGAATACTATCCTTTTCTATCTGGCCAGACTCTGATTTGGTGAACGCTTTGTCTCCTAAGATGCTGCCATTGAGGTCCACTTTTTAAAATATAAATGCTTTAATTTGTATTATCATGTTTAATTTTGTATTTTAACTTTTTGTGTGCCATTTTGGGGTCTTGGGCAAAAAGCAACATAAAAATAATGTTAAATATAACATTTGCAAAGTTAATTTGTTTGCCATACATATTATCTATGTATATTGAAATAAATATTTGATCATTGAACATTTCTGCTCTGTCTCTCATTGTTGAGATCCAGTGGATGCAGAGTAGCTACACTGTTGGATTTGGACATGTACTAAGGTCACTGACTGAGTAGAAGAGTGGATAACATGGGAGCTTGAATATGGAAACCCAGATTGCTGCTCTAGCATGAAGCTCAGTGACAGCATTGGGCAAGTAACTTGATTGTCAAACAGGCTGCTTTGGAAGAAAGCAGCAGATGCAGCCGATTAGCCAGTGGCTTCGGATTTTACATTTCTGATATACTTACAGATAAGGCCTGACTGAGTGCAAAAGTTGGCTTGAAACTCAACATTAAGAAAACTAAGATCATGGCATCCGGTCCTCTCACTTCCTGGCAAATAGATGGGGAAGAAATGGAGGTAGTGACAGATTTTATTTTCCTGGGCTCCAAGATCACCACAGATGGGGACTGCAGCCAAGAAATTAAAAGATGCTTGCTCCTGGGGAGGAAAGCTATGACAAATCTAGACAGCATACTAAAAAGCAGAGAATCACCCTGCCAACAAAAGTGCGTATAGTCAAGGCTATGGTTTTCCCAGTTGCAAGGTATGGCTGTAAAAGTTGAACGATAAGGAAGGCTGAACGCCGAAGAATTGAGGCCTTTGAATTGTGGTGCTGGAGGAGACTCCTGCGAGTCCCTTGGACTGCAAGGTGATCAAACCGGTCAGTCCTAGAGATCAACCCTAACTGCTCTTTAGAAGGCCAGATACTGAAGATGAAACTCAAAATACTTTGGCCACCTAATGAGAAGGAAGGACTCCCTGGAGAAGAGCCTAATGCTGGGAACAATAGATGGCAAAAGAAGAAGGGGACGGCAGAGGATGAGGTGGCTAGATGGAGTCACTGCAGCAGCTGGTGTGAGCTTAAGTGGACTCCAGGGGATGGTGGAGGACAGGAAGGCCTAGAGGAATGTTGTCCATGGGGTCGCGATGGGTCGGACACGACTTCGTGACTAACAAAAACAAAGGCCTGATCAGTGCCAGTTCCAAGTACAGTGACCCATTGCCTTTTGTTCTTTTTTTGTTGCTGAATCATTTTGCATATATTTGAGAAGAAAGAGTTAAACAGAGTTTGGTATTGGTAAATTGGACAGTAGTGGGAATGGAAATTGAAAGGAAAAGGGGAGTAATAGCACTTCTGCGTCAAATAGAGGGGACACAGAAGAGGCATTGTGTATGGGTGAGGAATTTTACATATTTAAATTTTTAAAAGGAAATCAAATGGATGTTGTAACTATGAATTTTACCTTATATGGAACAAGAAATGTCTAATGTTCAAGCTGCATTCCAAAAAGAAAGAGGAATTCAAGATCATACTGAAAATAGATGTATACTGCAGTACACCAAAGAATTACAAAAAAGATCATCCTATGCTTTATAAATTATAACAAAGCTATTGGCTGTATGGATCATGAGAAGCATGGGTGGTCCTGAAAGAAATGGGAGTGCCTTAGCACTTGATTGTCCCTGACATGTAACCTGTATCATGGACAAGAAGCTATCGTTAGGATCGAATGTAGAGAACAGAATGGTTTCCCATAGGCAAAGGTATCAGACAAAAGTGCATTTTATCTCCCTACCTCTTCAATCTGTATGCATAGCATATCATAAAGGAAGCTGGATTCAGAACAGAGGAAGAAGGAGTGAAAATTGGCAGAAGATACGCATACATCGATTCTTTAAGCTATACAGATGATACCATATTACTGACAGAAAGCAGCAATGATGTGAAGTGACTCCTGATGAAAGTGCAAAAGCAAACCTGCTGCTGAACACAGTAAGAAAATAAAAATCACAACTACGGCAGAATCACACAACATTGTCAACCTTGAAAAAAATTGAAAGTGTAAAAGATTTTACATACCTTGGCTCTGTCATCATTTCAAAGGGAAACTGCTGTCAAGAAATTAGAAGATTGAAACTCAGAAGGGAAGCAATGAAGGAACTAGAAAAGATCAAGTGTCAGGACGTTTCACTGGAGAACAAGACCAAAATCGCCCACACTATTGTATATCCAGTCACTATGTATAGGTGTGAAAGCTGGACAATGAAGCAAGTTGGCAGGGAGAAAATTGATGCATTCAAAATATGGTGGTGCTGGAGGAGACATACCCTTGCACATACCCTTGACCAACAGAAAGACAAATGTGGATCCTAAATCAAATCAAGCTAGAACTTGCCTTGGAAACAAAAATGATGAAACTGAAGCTCTCTTACTTCAGGCACATCATGAACAGACAAGGCTTACCGGAGAAGACATTAATTTTAGGGAAAGTTAAAGGCCAAAGATGAAGGGAAAGATTAAATATGAGATAAGCCAATTTTGCGGGGGGGGGAGGCTATTTGTGGAGTAACAACTTGGAGATGACTTAACAGCATGTAACAATAGCAACATTTCACATCAAAGCTCCCATCCCATTTTCCCAAGAAAGTGGTGGTGCCTAGGACTGCAGCCTTATTTTAACTCCCAGCTGATGTTTCATTGTAATTGGCATTTGAAAATTGTTTTCAAGCAAATGCAGAGATAGAGCAGTTGCTCACTCCTAGCACCCAAATACAGAGGGCCAGACTCGTGAGCTGACTTTTGTATTGTAGCCAGCAATTGAACTGGGATTGCCCAAACTCTTTGAAACGTAGATCTTGTTCCAGAAAGTATAGCTTGTGAGATGCTAAGAATGCAGTGAATGCTGGGAGTTGTACAACTTTTTTTCTGTCTAAGCATGCCTAAGGTTGCGCCTTAAAGCTCTGCAACTGCCACAGAGGCAAAAGATCCAAATCTCTTGTTCTCTTCTTGATTAAAAAGAATGGAGAAACTGCTTCTCCATTGGGAAATCCCAGCTGTGAGGTTTCTTCAGGGCCTAAGGAATCCATCTATAATTTAAGATCACCACAAACTTTTTTTTTTGCTACTATCAACTCTCTAAGAATATTTTCAAATTTCCTAGTTGCTGCATATAAGGTGGAAAAGGTGCCACTCAATGTGGCTGTTTATAACTTTCTAAATTCAGAGGATGATGGGTTTCCAATCCAGAGCAGGAGGAATGCAGAGGCAAGAATTGTTTTCATGCCTCTTCAGCCCAGCAAAGGCATCAGTGGTTGGTTTTAGTTGCCCATGTCTGTTGCCCTGGCTTGTGAAGAGAAGAGCTAAGTCCCTGCTGAGATTACCCATATCCCAGTGGAACGTCATTCCTCTCCCCATAACCCCGCTCTGGCTTCGCACTTCCTGCAACTTCAGAGCTGCAGCTGGCATGGAAAGAACTGTGCCGACTGAGGACAGAGGCAGGTGGTCTGGGTTCTCGCTCTAACCCTGGAACATAATGGATTGAGCTTTTTAAGCATGAGGTGGACACCAGTACTAGAGACAAGATAATCTATTAACCAGGTGGTCTATTAATGAGATATTCTATACGTTAGAAAATACTATTTATTTTGTGGGTTTTGAAATGATGTTTGCCAATGCTTCTTAAGGACTCCAGAGACATGTGACCTTTCTTTTACCTTTTTTCCCTATGTTTATTGCTGTTTTTCTTGTGCCATTGCTGTTGTGTTGTGTTTGTATGGTTCTTATAATGTACTTATTCGCCTGTGAGTTTTATTGGTGCATGCCATCTTGGAAGGGCTTCTTCCCTTAAAGGCTGACAAGAAGTATTTTAAAGAAATAGTAAGTTTATTTTAGGCCAAATCCACTAAACCACCACCCCAGCCACATTTATGCGCAACCACGTGCAGCTCTTGGGTGCAGTGTTCCCCTGAATCCAGTGCTCCTCCTAGGCCACAGTTCATCTGGCTTTTAATGCCCTTTTAGTGGTGCCATCCCAGTTGTTGGATTACCTCCCTAAAAGGCTCCACTGGCACCTACACTACTTTATTTTGTTTTTTAAGCAGCAAAAGGCCTCTTTATTTTCTGGGTCATTTTAACTCTTCAGTTTCTAAAAGTAGAATGGTATGTTTTTGGATTTTTGTACTGTTACTGCTTTTGTCTTGGTTACTACTTGCCTTGTTTTTAGTTTACAGTTATCTATATTGTTTTTCAGTGTTATTGTATTTTATGGTTTTAAGCTTTGTCTTGTAATGAACCTAAAGATCGTTCTGTAATGGATGATATAAAAATGTACTAAATAAATAAATTTTGGGGAAAAACAGGGAGTACATCAGGGAATAGTGTGCTAGCTAGGTGGTCCCTTTGAAGGAAGAGTCATCTATTCAGCATCATAGCTTCCCTTCTGGGTGAGGATTTCTTTTCTCTCTCCAATATTCCATTCCATGATGGAGATCTGTTGGGGGCTGCATGCCATGTCGGGTGGGGCTACAGCCAAGCATGTGGGACACTGTAGGGTAAATTTATGTAGGGCTTTACCTGAGCTTTGCTAAAGCAAGCATGTGGTCCAAGGCCGTGGATTCTTCACACCTGGCCAAGGTCCACACACAAAAGAGCCATGCAGCCCTTGAAAGATTAGCAGTTTCATTCCACCACGTGTGGGATTCATTCCATGAAAAATGGAACCTACTCCAAGGTAAGCATGCATGGCAGCTTTCCCCAACCTGATGCCCTCCAGGTGTGTTGGACCAGGCTTGGGGAAGATGGGAGCTGTAGTCCAGCACATCTGAAGGGTGCTGGGTTGAGCACATAGGGCTGCAGACTCAAAGCTGTATGCAGTCTTAGTCCCAGTTAGGACAGAGACATTGAATTAAGTTAGACCCCAATCCTCTGTGCAATTAGACAGAAACAGTTCTTTCCCCGTCTAAACGTGTACAGGATTGCAGGCCTAGTCATCTAGTTAATTTCAAAGGGTCCTTTCCAAGTGAAGGATGCTACTAGGAAATGAGGCCAGCCAGGGGCGAAGGGCGAGAACATTTCTGCAACTGAGAAGCCAAGCCAACAGGGAGTGCAAATCCTGCCCGGGGAGGTCATTCTGAAGACCATCCTAGATCTACTCCCCCCACAAGTTTCCACGAATCCGGCTCGGCCGGGCTGCGAGCAACAAACAACGCCTCTTTCTCTTCGGCGGTGTCGACTTCACGACTCTCCCGCCGCGGCGCTAGGCTTGGATGCAGGAGAGGGAACCGCCGGCGCGCGGCCGCCGCGGGTGCGTTAGGCCGGGCGCGGGGTGGGAACTTGGGCCGGGGGCGCGCAACCGGCTTCCAACTCGCCCCCGCGCCAAACCTCTGCACGGGGGCAGCCAAATGGCACGCCAGCGATGGGCTGGTGGCGGCGCGGGGAGGGGGAAGACCACGCCGAGGCGAGCTTCCCTGCAGAGAGCAAAAGGGCGATGAGCAGGCGCGGAGACCGGCTAAGAACATAAGCCCGACGCGCGCCCCCCACCGCGCGGAAGGCTCCGGGCGCCGGGCTGAAGCTGCCTCCGCAGTTGGCACTGCAGCAGTGCCGCGAAGGCGCTCTCAGCGGCGGAGCCGTCGGGCGGTGAGTGGGCGCTTTCGCCGGGCCCGTCCCGGGGCTGGGTTGGGCGGCCCTGGCGAGCGGGAACGCGGCACGCCAGGCGGCAAGCCGGCGCAGGCAGCGTTGTCCGCTGCGGGGGGCAGACGTGCTGCTGCGGGGGGCGAGGTCACTCGCCTCTTGGCCCCGCCGTGATGGATGTGGAGGAAAAGTCCTCCTCTTCAGCCTCCTTTGCACCTGCCCGCGGCTGGGAGCCGGGTCGCGAGCTTTCTGCGCTCAGGGCGCTGCGAGGCTGCACCATCCGCCCCTCTCCCCGTGGCTTGCAGGGAGTACGACGCCTGTATAGAGTAGACCCATTGGAATGACGGGGCTGAAGCAGTTCACTGTAAATTGGACCCACTTTGGCTATCTGAAAAAGCAGTGTAGTCCCTCCGGGGGCTACCTGCATGCCGCGTATATTTCCTGTATGTCCGAGGAATCTGTAAGTGCTCATTTGATTGTACCCCCCAGCAGACTGGTTTTCTTGCCAGGTGCAATTGTCATTCCCGCACCCCCCAGCAGAGCTTGTCTAGGAGGCTTGGGGCTTCTGTGGGGTGGGGGCGAGGGGCGGACAGGGAACGATCCACCAGATGGCCGAGCCCAGCCCTTTTTCTTCGGTTCCTACTTACGGGAAAAACACGGCCCTAACGTTTGCTTCTCTTAGTCTGGGGGCCGGGTGGGGGATGAGGAGATGGCTCAGGGTATCATTGTTGTTTTGAGCATATTGTAAGTGGTCCATCTTCAGGCTTTGCCCCCACGCCCGTTGTCTCTGTCAGATCCCGGGATTGCAGTCATGCAATTAAAAGATCACTTGCAGTGAAATCCTATTCACTGAACAGAGTGGGGCTTATTTCTTGGAAAGTAGGTATAAAATTGCCCTGTTAGTCCCCAGCAGTTGCAGTATGCAATTATGTATAGTAGTAGTTCATTGCTTTTCTATCTTTCCTTTTTACCTCTTACAGAGAATCCAAGGCGGCGTACTAGGTTCCCTTCCTCTCCATTTTATCCTCACAACAACCACCCTGTGAGGTAGGTTAGGCTTGAGGGCCCATGACTGACCCAAAGTCATGCAGTGAGTTCCATTGCCGAGTAGGGTCCAGAACCAAATTGCCCGAGTCCCAGCAAACACTGCACCATATTACATTTATAACCAGCTTGTTTCAAAGCAGACCTGAAGCTGCCTTGCAAAGTGTGCAGAGAAGGCTTTAAGCATGAGGATCTGTTGCAACAAGTCCTAGTCAAATATTGCAGAGTACAGCAGGAAGTGGTGTGCTGCAGTCAGTGTGGGAGGCATGATCCTTAGTATGAAAAGAAAGGGATATATTGGAGGATAGGCAACACTTGGGTTCAGGTACAATACTGATCGCACAGCTAGTGGAGTGAAGGATCACATGGGTGCAATGATCAGGCCTTTGTGCTTCACAGGGATTAGCTCCTGGATATGCGAAGTGCTAGAACGGGTTGGTTGATGTGGGTCAGCACAGCTGCCTGCAGTTTTGGTCTCTCCTAAGGGGACTGTCATGATGAGTTCCAAGTTTTCTTGGAAGGAGGTCCCACTGTTACACAAGTGACTTGAATGGCAGCCTTAGGCAGTAGTCCTGTGGGCTCTGAGAGAGGCTTCCCAGGCCCTTGAAATATTTTGGAGCTACCATTCTGAAGGCAGAGACAAAGGTGCAGCCTTGGAGGGGGAGACCCAGCCTCACAAATTTTCCTCCAGGCACTGCAGCAACTTCTGCGGCCCATGCTTCTCTGTGTTAGAAGCCATAATGGGGTGTTCTGGGCATGTGTAAGCGGCAGATAGCAGGAAGGCTTGAAGATACAGGCTCCATAGCCTTCCTTTCCCCCTGCCATGCCCTGATAGGGCAGGGGAGATGCGTACAAGTGCAATCAGTGGGTGAAAAGTCATAGAAGTAAAGGGCAAGAATTCAGTGGGAGTGGGAGAAAAGAAAAATGCAGCTCTTCCTTCAGTTTTGTTCTGGCTGTAAAAGGCTGATGGCATTTTGGACAAGGTGATTCCTCCTACCCCCATTCTGGTAGGACTGCTCAGCCTACAATAAACCCCTTTGGATTCGGTGGGATAACATTCCTACTTTTTAAGGCAAATGACACAAAGGGTAGTGCACAAGTCTCTCTGGGAAACTAATTCCAAGTAAGCCAGTTTACAGACTGGACTTTTTTTTTGCAACATTAAAACAGATTTTAATATTGAAAACAAAACAGCATTTTAATGGGGAGATGTTTACCGGTGCAATTTTGTTCACTGTTCATGACCACATCTTAGCTGAGTCCATGTGGGCAGAGAGGAAGAAGGATAGCAAAAAGACGCATCCATGGACTCCTTTGAGACTAGAGAAGAATCTTGCATAACTGAAAGGCTGTTCAGCTCCTGCATGGTGGGTACAAGGAGATGTTTGTTTATTATTTATTGGTACGAGGAGATGTTTGTTTATTACATTCATATCCTGCCTTTTTTCCTTCCAAGGAACTCAAGATGGTGTACATCTTTTTCTTCTCTTGATGTTAGCCTCACCACAACAGTCCTGTGAAGTAGGTTAGATTGAGAGTCTGCAGCTGGCCTAGAGTCACCGAGTAACTCCATGGCTGGGTGGGGACTAGAACCCAGATCTTCTGTGTCCCTGCACTCCTGCACTCCTAACCACTAACCACACAGCTAGCAATACAGGTCATATATGATTGTCTTTGAATTAATCTCTGTGTAGAGGTGCCATTACTGTAGGTTTTTGGTTATGTTTTAAGCTGCCCTATGAGATAGGGATCTTTGGTAGAATACAATGTGACTGATGAATGTGTTGCACACATACAGATTTCCAGCAGAAGCAGGGAGATTAAGATGCTACCTACTGCTATTGTGTCAGTTCCATAGATTATGTTTTTTTTATTTTAAGCTTCAGGGATAGACAGTGATAGTATTTGGTAACATACATGTGTGAAAAAGCCCTTCATAATTCATCTTGCTTTTTGTTCTTATAACATTAAGGCACATGTTGTAATTAAACATGTATTATTATTATTATTATTATTACATGACTTTTATACCCTACATTTTTTCATCTTGCAAAGAACTCAAGGCAGTTTACGAGGCTCTTATCCTTTCTGGGTTATCCTCATGACAACAGTCCAGTAAGGTAGGTTGGCCTGAGAATCTGTGCCTGTCACCCAGTCACCCAGTGAACTTCATGGCTGAGTGGGGACTAGAAACCAGATTCCCCAAGCCTCAGTCCAACACTCTAACCACTTGTGGTGTTTAGGTATGTCTCTTTAAGAGACCTGTTTATGTGGAAAGAGAACAAGGGAGTGGTAGGTATGAGTGTGTGTAGAGGTGTAGTGGTGTGTTGTTTTAACTTGTTTGGTCCTGAATTAATATGGAGCCTGTATTTGGAAGGGGATTTCTTGAGTAAGATACTACATCAATATACCACACTGGCTCTTAATTATTCTTTGACTTAATCTCAATTTAGACTTTGTTTTGCAGCCCTAATATATTAACTTTCAGGACTGAAATTAAAACCCAGGATTCTATGGAAAAGTTGTGCTTTTGGACTTAGAAACAGAGAAAGCTGACAAACAAGTGCCATCTTTTAGAAATTCTGTTCTCAGATTTGATCTGTTGATCCTTCTACCTAGGGTAGGGAACCCTGTGACCTTCCCTAAATTTCATTTCTCAGCAGCCCCATGTCAGCATAGGCAACAGTCAGTGATGATGGGACTTGTAATCCAGCATTATTTGAATGACCACATGTTCTTAACTTGATGATCAGGGGAACGGAAATTACTGGGGCTAAATATTATTTGTGTAGTGACAAAGAGGACTAACAGGTTGAATTGCTGTGGCCAGTTATCAGTGACTTGTGTTGCCTCAAGTCTTTTAGGCTATGTTTTTCCTTAAAAAATGCTTATTGCTTAGAGGGGAACTTAATTGTCATTCTACATCATTGGGTAACTGGCATTCCCTTAGGTCATTCTGTACTGTAAGGCTGGTCCTTTTAGGACACTGCCACAAAATTCTTAATCTAAAAAGTCCCCAAATGTCCATTGCTTGCCTTTTTCATTTTTTTCCTATAAACCAAACATGCCCAGGGCATGAAAGTATGCTAGAGATAGTTCCAGGACTGAAATTTAAAGGGATAATTCACTGAGATATCCCAAACAGTATGTCCAAAACAAACACAAGAAGGTTTGATGCAGATCATTTTGGTTTCTTTTTGAAGATAAGCTTCTTAGCTGAAATCTGTAACCAACAAAATTACAATCTAGGGAAGGCTTTGCTATGATTTTTTTTTAAATCAGGAGGCCAAACTAATGTTACGTAGAGCAGAAGTCAATAGGACAAGCATTGATATACAGGTTTTACTGTTTTATGGAAATATTAAAACCTTAAATTACTTGCTGAGAACTGAAAGCCATTCTTACCTTGACTGAAACCTCCTGGGGTAAACATTGTTGTTAGTTGTGAAGTTGTGTCTGACTCATTGTGACCCCATGGACAACATTCCTCTAGGCCTTCCTGTCCTCCACCATCCCACGGAGTCTGCCTAAGCTCACACCAACTGCTTCAGTGACTCCATCTAGCCACCTCATTGTCTGCCGACCCCTTCTTTTTTTGCCATCTATTGTTCCCAGCATTAGGCTCTTCTCCAGGGAGTCCTTCCTTCTCATTAGGTGGCCAAAGTATTTGAGTTTCATCTTCAGTATCTGGCCTTCTAAAGAGCAGTCAGGGTTGATCTCTAGGACTGACCTTGCAGTCCAAGGGACTCGCAGGAGTCTCCTCCAGCACCACAATTTAAAGGCCTCAATTCTTTGGTGCTCAGCCTTCCTTATGGTCCAGCTTTCACAGCCATACATTGCAAGGGGTAAACATTAGGCAAGAACAAAGGCCTTTTACCTGCAGCATTTCCCATGCCCCAGTCATTTTTGTCTGGGGTAACAAAATAACTCTAAATGTGACTAATGCTAGTTTTTATTGACACTTGCTAATGAATAAGGATCCAGATTTACAGACATTCTGAGCACCGAGTACTCTGCTGGTATCCTGAAGTAATCATTTATTTGTGAGTGGCATTTTTTATTTTACTTTTCATACAAGGAGTTCAGAACATTGTACATGCCACCTCTCATTTTCTCCTCACAACAATCATGTGAAATAAATTAGAGGGAGATGTAATGAATGGTCCAAGATCACTCAGTGAACCTCATGCGTAAGCAGATACTCATTTAAAAATTCCAATAAAAGGCTGAAGACTGCAGTCTTAGACCCACACTTACCCAGGAATACATCCCCTTGGACTTAATGGGCTGCACCTCTCAGTAGACATGTTCCAGCAGAAATAATCTGAAGGCCAGAGTTACTAAAAGAGCAGTCCTGTGAAAATTTTGACAAAAGGGCCAACTACTCCCAGAATTAGCCAGCCAGCCCTAAGTAAAATAAATTTATCTTAGATTTGATTTCAGCAAATTATATCTATGGCAGTCATGAAACTGATGCTAAATATTGCATGTGGTTACTTTTCTCTTTTGAGTGGGGCTTCTTTTATATGGTGCATGTTCAAAAAGGAATATTAGAAAGGAAAATAGAAAGGGGATTCTTACCTCCTTCTCACACTATTTCCCCACCAAGAATTGCACCTCATTTAAATCCCATCTCAGGGCAAAATGTGGAAGACTAAATTAAATTGTTCCCAGAACAAAAGTGACCTTCCTAACATTAAGGTTATTATTAGGATAGCATAAAGTAAGGATTTGCACACTGACAGTGCAGTCTTATGAACTCAGAAGGAAGTCCAACTGAGTGAAATACTACTTCCCTGCAGGTTAGTCATTATAGAGTTGCAGTTGAAAAGAGATATGGAATATGGTAAGTGACCATATTCCCAGAATCCATGACTAGTTAAGTGGGATCAAAATCTAGCAATAGCTTGAATTGTAGCCTTAGAGACCTGCTTGTCTTACTTGATTAAGAGCAGAGAACACTGAGTAGTGTTTGCCTGTACTACTCCAATGAGTGGCCTCTGCCTTTTGAGTGGCATGATGGTCATTTTGGAGCAGTGAATGGAGGTGCAAAGCTAGGTCAAGGCTGCTCTGAGTCCGCAGTGAGGTGAGGGCCCATGTCCTATCCTGGTTCCAGCCTGCTAATGGGTGTATGCACTGGTTTTATGACTGATCTTTCCTGTTCCTGAGTGTATTTACAAAGCAGATAGCCAAAGATAAAAAATAACATGATGGTAACAGTGTAAAAGTATATTCATGGCCAAGAGGTTAGTCCATACTAAGGGCACGGTAAACATTTCAGTTCCCACTGCTGTTGCAGAGTGTTGAGAAACTGCTTCCAACCCAGGCCTTGTCATTACACTTGTCTATCTTCAACTTCACCTGATATCAAAAGTGAAAAAAGCCTAACCTACTACATGCATAGATTGAATAGGGAAAACTTTTTGTCACAGGGAAAAAAGTCTTAAGCCTCACAAAGACACTTAACGGGACATTTTTGGTTGTTTCTTATTAATACAGGGCCAGCATTTGATTGCAGAGCGGGAAATCAAAGCTCTTAATATATAATTTGTGGGAGCTGCCTTTGCTTTGGTTCATCTAATGGCACTGCTGTTACATTTAAAGAAGGAGTGTTGAACTTCAGACCTGTAGACCAAATCTGGCCCAGCTGGAGTGTTAACTGGGCCCTCTGCCATTCTCCATATGGCCACAGCCCTTCTCCTGGCAACTCCCTTAACCTCTGATAGGTAGGTGGTATCCAAGCTTTTGCACATTTTCCCCCATTCTAAAAGGTTGCAATTAAAAGATTAAAATATGTTGGTATTCTTCGATTATGACCCCATCCCTTTTGCCTACCACTGGAAAGCAGCCTGTAAGAAATTGAATTATCTGAAATTGCATTCAGCCCTCAGTCTGAAAGATGTTTGACTTCCCTGATTTCAAGGCTTGCCCCATGTGCCAATCACATGAGTGCCTGACACCTGTTTGATGTCTCTGACTCTCAGTAGGTGACAATTGAATGATGCCAATTTGCATGATTGCCCTTGCTCTCGTGCTGGTGGCATGTTGGGAACAGTCCATCAGAAGCAACTGCTAAATGGGATCTCTGTCACCCACCATTGTGGAGTGGGTTATCCTGCTGTGACTCCAACTGGTACCCATTCTGCATAGCTAGTGAGAGATACCTGGAAGAAGATGCTGGCTGGGATGTACATTGGCTCCACCTATTGGATAGATTCAGTATTGGCCCTGATAGCAGGCTTGCAGGAGGTATGAACAGTGGGGTGCTCCTTCCAACCCCATTTACGTTTGCTGCATTTCCCAGTAATAGTAGGACATTATCCTGCTCTTCACCAGAGACAGACAGCTTATTTGTACACATGTACAAAAATTGTCACCTGTGAATGTATGACAACTTGCACAGTTGATTATGCAAATTCAGTGTATCTCTCAGAGATTTCAGTTTGGCAGGGGAGAGGGCCCAGGCAGTGGCTTTTATGATATTCTGAATAAGCAACAGATGGCTTGATTATGCTAAACAAGTAGTGCAGATGGTTGTATCATTGCAATCAGCAGGGAGAGTAATTCTGGGCTGGATTGTGGCCATTATTGTTGTTTCTTAGGTCAACTATGGAAATTAAAGTACAAAATCTAAGTTAGAACACTGTAACCTACTAGACCAGAAAGTAATGCAACCATTTATGCATCATTTGAAAGCTAGAATAACTATTTGAAAATTGACATAGTAGCTGTAACCCATGTCTCTGCTTTGACTCCAGTTGTGCTTTGGTCATCTTAAGTTATAAAACTGTGCATGTAGTATGTAACTAAAGTTTTTTTAAAGATTGAATTGACTCAACATATTTTATATATTTATTTGATTTATAAAACTGGATGGTGTGCATCCAGTACTCACACATATCCTTATATATAATATGTAAGGAGAAAATGGAACTCTAGTTATCGGGTATAATCACATCAAGTGTGAAACATTTAGAAACATTGTCAGCTAACTTTGTTTCACCATACCTAGCAATTTTCAGAAAGGGGTTCAGCCTGATTATATTGACAGGTGCCTGTCATTTCTGTTTCTCCCCTTGACCACTTGAGACAGATGTGATCCAAGAGGAGTGAACTTGATGGAGGCAGTTTAGCAGTTAATTTGATTTAGCAGAAAATCTGTAAATAAAAAGCTTAAAGCAATTTTGAAAAGCAACAAATCTGAGCCTTTTTCAAGGTTTGATGAGAACTTTTTCTCTCTTTGTTTTAGGATACTTTGCAGAAAATGTATACCAGTTGTGAAGATACTGATTCCAAAGCAAGAGGAAGGATTAAGCCAAATCCAGATATTGATGGTGGATGGGCTTGGATGATTGTCCTTTCTTCCTTCTTGGTACACATACTCATTATGGGATCGCAAATGGCCCTTGGTATTCTGAACGTGGAATGGCTTGAAGAATTCAGCCAGAGTCGAGGCCTGACAGCATGGGTCAGCTCCCTCAGTATGGGTATCACTCTGATTGTAGGTAGGGGCCTGTATCATTTGATTTACCTGGTTGTTACAATTATACCCCACCTTTACTCCAGGGAGTCTGAGGCACATGCACAAACCTTCTCTTTTCTTCTTCACAGCAACCCTGCGAGGTAGGTTAGGATGACAGTCAGTGACTGCCTCAAAACCACCCAGTGAGCTTCATGGCCAAATGGGAACTAGACTGTGTGATACTAGATCTGAAATCATACAAAGTTTTCACAATAGCAGCAATGTCTGTCACTTTGGTGAGGAACTGAGCATGAATCACCTTCTCGCCTCCCCCATTCACATATATTTCTGCAACAAATAAGATTCTGCTAGATTCCAGATTGACAGAGAAGGCAGCCTTTAGAGCTGGGCAAGGATGAAGGTGAAATCAGAGACATCTGGGCTCAGCCACTTCTCTTGCTCTTGTCTAGCCAGCCTTGTATGAGTGTTGGAGCCTCCTCTTCTGCTACACCAGCCAGAGCACAGGCACATGATGAAGGTCAGGAACTGCAGGGTTCTTTGCAGTTCCTAGTTAATGAAGGGTCTGGCTTCTAGACAGTCTTTGTGTGCCAACCTAGGGAGACCAAGAAGTTTGTGAATTGTGAGAATATCCCACAGTAAATCAAGCCATTAACAATACTTTCTTTTAAAATAAGAGATGGTTTTCCAATTTCTCTTTTCCTTTGCCCTCTGCCTGTTATGATCAATTCTGGGTACTGATTTTAATGATTTTCAGCCAGTAACCTAGAATCTACTGGTCGTCTTGCAAATGAGAATCAAGTGGTTTAAGATCTCATTCTGTTCATGAAGAAAATAAACATAGTTTCAAACTACCCTTCCTGTTCCATCATAGGCCCTTTTATTGGCTTGTTCATTAATACCTGTGGATGTCGGAAGACAGCAATAACTGGAGGAATCTTGAATGCCTTAGGATGGATACTGAGTTCTTATGCCTCAAATGTGTATTACCTCTTTATTACATTTGGTGTTATAGCTGGTAAGCATGATTTATTTCTGATATGCATTTGTATATTTTAAATTACATTGTACCATATCTTAACACAAAAATATCTAAGAATAGAAGTGGCAATTTACAGTTTGTTGTGTTAAGAGGAACTCCACCATAATTCAGATCTTTTTAGTCTTGTACGGGTTTCTTCTTTCACTTCAATGCAGGGGACAGGTTTGTGCATGCAAAAAATGAAGAGATGTCTCCTGTCCTGGAGTCCAACAATGACATTTGCACATGCGGGATCTGTGTATGAGGATCAGGTTGCACACACAGATGTCTGTTTTTGATGATGTGTGACATTTAAGTTTAGTTCGAGAGCCACAATGAATTAAATATTTCTGTCTTCATGTGATTGTTAAGAACAAAGCAAATACCAAAACTTCACTTTCTTTTTCAAGCTTATATCCTGCTGTTTTCCCAGAGAAGGATTTTGAGGTGACGAACAAAAAAACCCATTTAAAACCTGCTCAAACCTGTTACTGTACTGTACTTGTAAATATTGGCAAACAAATTTCTCATTTCATGCCACAGGATTGTTGTGAAATGGCAAATTGATTGATTGATTATTAAAACTTTAGAACAGGCACAGAAAGTTTTTCAGCCAATGCCCAAATTCTATTTCAGAGAAGCTCCCAGGGGGCCTTATACCAGTGTCAAACAAAGCTGAAGGCAAGCACAAGGGGGTCAAAATACCAAATATAGCAGCATATTGTAACTTACAGCTTTTTGAACCTTTAGGAAACAGGAAAAAAACTGCCCAAATGCTGGGAAACTGCCAAACAGTTGGTGAGAGGAGAGGAGTGAGTGAGGGACAGGGGGCGTGGCCTTCTGGGAAATCTTGGAAGGGCAGATTGGGACTCCCAAAGCACTAGAATTGGCTATAAAACATTTCCGGGGTGGCTTACACAGAATGGTTAAGTAGATAGAACACACACAAATGCAACAATGTACTATACAATTTAGCCATTGTTTTTTAGCTCCTTGTGTTATTTTAGTGGAGTGCTTTGTGCTTTTGAACCGACGGCACATTGATGATACAAAGGTGTGTGATACAAGCATGATCCTGCCCTCCCTTCAACATCCTATTTCAACAATGCAGCCAAGAGGCCACTGAAATTATTAACATCAGGATGGTCAGAACTTTCATGTTGACAAAATCCCTTTGCTGCAGGGGAAATGTGTCAGTAATTTACTGTAAAATGTGGCTCCAAGTAAACAGGACTGTGAAATGTGAAACATTTGTATTCATTTCAGAAAGCATTTTAAAGAATATTCAAACTACACTGAACTGGTTTAAAGAAGTTGAGTGGGGCCAGTGTGTCTTTTCAAGAAAACTTTTTACTGTTTTGCATTGCTGAACCTTGTGAACGATATTCTCTGGGGTTTGTTCAGGTCACTAAATTTGGTCTTCTTTGATGTACACTTTCTTCTAAATTATTTACTTGATTGATAATCATTTGAAAACAGTAGGCAGCTTTGAACTGGAGGAGGCATTATTGATAGTTGAACATGATGGTTGATTTATGAGTTTCAAGTGATATATAAACTTGGATTATGCAACCAAGCAGTCAATATAAAGTAGCATAAGACGGTATGGCCTTGTAAGCTGGAAAGTTTATATGTAGTGCAATGCATTCCTAAGCACCTTCATTTTGAAGTATGTCCCACTGAACACACTGTGGCTTACCTGCCAGTAAATGTGCCTGGTTGATGCATCTCCCCCTCCCCCCCCCAAAAAAAGTGTAGAACTAGAGCAGGTGTAAAAAGGGGCAAACAAAATGATCAGGGGCCTGGTGCATTTTCCTGCGAGGAAAGACGACAACATTTGGGATTTTTCAGATTAGGAAAAAGGGCTAAGGGGCCGCTGTGGAAATGGGATGCTGGACTAGATAGGCTTTGGGTCTGATCCTGTATAAGTGTTCTAGATGCAGATTTAATGCAAAACCACGTTAAAAGGGAGTATTAAATTGCGGTACAATTCTATGCGTATTTAGTCTGAAGGAAAATAAAGCCTTAAGGCTCCCAGCCTATGGCAGCCAGCATTCTGGGAGATGTAGGTCTTCAGGGATTGCGCTCTTAATGAATTAGAGTTTGAGGCTGTTGCTTAATTTCCCTACATTCTCTGTCTTTAAATAGAGCATTTTAGACATCTCTGCCATGTGGTGGCTTATGGTGTGTGGCCACCTAGAAGTTGCTGTCAACAGTTATCATCAGCTGTCCATTTACAGAATGCACAGGCAGCCTTTTGCTCTCAGCTGTCCTCCTTGTAGTGTGACTGTATAAATAGATGGGCAAAGGGGGAGAAGTAAATTTTGCTGTGTGCAGAAGAGAAAGCTGATTTTTGGAGTAGAGAGAATTAATCAACAGCAGCACTGTAAGGAATTACTGGTGGACAGCTGTGGGGCCAGCCTAAGACATATTGGTATCTGAAGTGGAAAATCCTAATGGCACCCTCTGCTGCAAAATATACAATAATAAGTGAAATCAAACATTCAGACTCCATTTAATGGAATAGAAAAGCTGCTATCTTTGGTTGTCATCACCTTCCATCTTCTGATAGCACTTTCCTGTGACTAATACTCTCCAGAATAATAATGAGAAGAATCTTTATGTTCCGTGCTCACATTCATCCTAAAATGCATGGGAAGATCCCTAAGAAAAATCTTCCTGAAACTTTGATATAGAAACTTAGGGGCTTAGAGATAGCAAAAGCATTCTCCAGCAAAAAATGCCTTAGTCTGCAAATATGTTCGTATTCTTACAGATGATGCAACAGAATTGATCTAGGATTGGGTTGGATTTTTGCAAAAACCATTTAAATTGATTAACTTAGAGATTTTTTGAACACATGAAAACAGAATAGAGATCAATTTCAATGCTTTTCTCAGAAAAAAAACATTAAATACTTGCTGAAAATAGAGGTTTAACTCATATAAAGTTAGAGACTACCATTTTTACATGCAAGGTAGCATCTTTCATTAGAGTAGACGATTGTCCCATGAGACTGTGGGTTATATCCCAAACACTGTTTGGTAGATGAGCACCGAGCGGCTGAATAAGATTTGTTGACTGAATATTTGGTGCTAGTTTAGGGGCCAAAAATGACCGGAGAATAACACTAGGTATTGTCCTTCTGGTGACAGAGATGTAGCCTGCAATTCTCAGAATCATTTATAGAGCATAATCATAGGAGCATTGGAAAGGGCCTTTTGCCATCAAGTCCACCCCCCTGTTCAGTGCAGGACTCCAAGTTAAAGCATTCCTGACAGCTGGCTATCCAGTTGCCTCTTGAATGCTTCCAGTGTTGGGAAAGCCCACAACTTCCCTAGGTAATTGATTCCATTGCTGTACTGCTCTAGCAGTTATAGAAAGCAGTCCAGAAAATGACTTCATAAACTTAAAACCCATTATTCTATGTCCTGCACTCTGGGATGATTGAGGAGATCCTGGCCCTCCTCTGTGACAGCCTTTCAAGTATTTGAAAAACCAGTGTGGTGCAGTAGCTAAGAGCCTGGGACTAGGAGTCGGGTGATCTGGGTTCTAGTCCCCACTCAATCGTGGAGCCAAATGGGTGCCTTGGGTCAGTCACAGACTCTCAGTCCAACCTACCTCACAGGGCTGTTGTGGGGATAAGAATGAGAGCAGGAGGAGAAGAATGATGTAGGTCACTTTGAGTTCTTTAAAAGAAGGGCAGAATATGAATCAAATAAATAAAAAATCGTATCTTCCCCCCATTCTTCACTTTTCTAGGCTAAGTAAGCTCAGTTATTTCAATCTCTCCTTATAGGGCTTTGTCTCCAATATCCTGATTATTTTTCTTGCTCTCCTCAGAAGGGCAATAAAGATGATAGAGCAGACCACAAGCAATCTCCCATTGATTATATATTGCATATCAATAGGTCCTGATTTTACAGGGGCTATATAGGTCTGGGGAATGTATTCCATAACAATTTCTGCATAAAGTATGCCTTAGGATAGGTGGAAGAACAGATCAGTGGGCTAATCTAAACCTCAGTTTAACTACCCTTGCCATCACCCATTGCTGGTACTGCCAAAGATTTACCTATTGGGCTTGCAGGGAGTATATGCAAGGATGACACATCATTCTCTTGCACTTCAGCCTGTCGTAAGCCTGGTCCAAATTAGTCACTGTGAGGGCTGGTGGTTTGCAGGACCAGCTGCAGCTCTCTGGCTGGCAGGTGGCCAGTTATTGCTGCATGGATAGACTGTGGGCAGGCTTATAAATGGCTGAAAAGGAAGAATTACAGCAGCAAGAAAGAGAGCACACTATCTGCCTAAAAATGCGTGTGAAAATTTATATGTACAGAGGAGAAGTTAGTAATTCTTGTTGTCATTTAAATAGAAATACAGTACTTCTCTTCACACCACACAGTGGAGTGGACTGGACTGTGACCAGGTGACCCATGCACTTGTCTGTTCAGTCTGCTTCTCAGATGCAAACCGTCGAAAGACAAACTCTTAGGGTTCTTTTTCATTAAGTTGGACTTGGACTGGATGGCCCTTCAAAGAGAGGATAGAGGTAAAGGTGGTCTTCTGGTATTCCCTCAGATAAGGGACTTGGTTCTATAAGAGGAGCATACACAGCCACCTTAGCCATGGGAGGCAAAGCAAAGGCAGACATTTAGATGGACAGAAAGGAAAGCTGAAACTGCAGTGAGCGAGCGAGGGTGGCCAGGAGTTTTTTTATTGTTCACTCTAATGATAAGTTGCATCAGCTGATGATCGAGGTCACTTTTGCAGGCATGCCTGGTGACCTGATGGCTACTTTTGTTGCATGTTAACTACTGAGTCAGTACATTACACCGTTTCTTCTCAGTCAAATGTGTTGGTAGCGCAGTGCAATAGGCAGTAGGCTAGTATTTCTTCCCCCTTTTCTCTTTTTGGATGCAGAAGTACAGAGAGGAGATTTGGCTTTCTGATTCCAGGTCAATCAATATGGAACAAAACACACAATCTCAGTTCTACACATGCAACTGAGTTCAGGACATCTGAAAGTTTTCTCAGACAGCCCTGTCAAATTAATAGTCACAATCAAGTTCAAGGATACTCTGATATCACAGTCCAGAGCAACTTCATGGAGTGTATTCACAATCTGGACTTGTGGTTCCTGAAAGTTCTTGCTATTTACTGATTCTAAAAGCTGGCATAAGCAGAACAGTCTGGAGAATGCATGAGGGGTGAGGGAGGCATACTGATGCGGTTATAGGATTAGCCTGTGTAAGGAGAGTCTTGCCTGCAATCACGGCACATCAGCTGCGGCCACACACTTCGCAAGTTGCTGTGCAAAAGTCGGGGTTGGATTCAGATTTAGTCATACCTAGAAGAGACCCACTGAAATCAATGAGACTTAAGTCAATGGGTGTATGCTAGGTATGATTAAGTCTGGATCTAGCCCTTGATGTGCCAGTTTAACTGCACAGTACTTGACTTGGTTGCACTCAAAATGTGTCATATGCAGTGTGACCACACCAGCGCTCATGGGACTCATGGTCTATGTAGCAGGTCATTTGCACTTTTAAAAATGATTCCTCATTTCTGCATCAGGGCAGGTGAGAGGATCTCTCTTCTGAGAGCCTCACTCTTCTGGCCCATTCTGGGACTGAACATTTCCCTGTTTCAGTTATTTTCAGAAGTGCCATAGCCCCATAGATCAAGTGCTGTGTTCCCCAGTAATGAGTACAGTAGTTTCCAGCCCTAAGCTTTCCTATACCACAAAAAGCTTTATGAAATGCTGCAGCAATGCCAGTCCCATATTTGAGTGATCCTTGTATAAAGCCACACAATGTCCCGATTTCTCAGCATGGTTGTGCAAGGCAGTTCTGAATGCTTGGCTGATGCTATGCTAGATCATAATATTTGGCCTACGTCAGTTCAGCTTGGATGAATTATGCCTAGTAAAGGACTCTTAGATATGTTTGGAATGTCTGTTTTTCAGGTGTTGGGAGTGGTATGGTGTACCTGCCTGCTGTGGTCATGGTAGGAGAATACTTTCAGAATAGAAGAGCATTTGCCCAAGGACTCAGCACAACCGGAACAGGGTTTGGTGCTTTCCTAATGACAGCTTTGCTGAAATGTCTTTGCATGGAGTTTGGTTGGAGGAATGCCATGTTCATCCAGGGTGCAGTCTGTCTGAACCTTTGTGCTTGTGGAGCACTCATGAGACCCATTCATTCCAAGGAGGATGTTGCTGAAAATTGTGGGGAGAGAAACAGTTGCAAAGGTCAGAGCTCCGTGAATGATCTCTCCTGCTCTGTAGAAGCAGTGAAATCTAATGGTGTCTTAAAGGAAGAAGAAAAAGGACAAGGTAAGGAAGAAAAGCTGGGCAGTCTTCTAGTGTTGGAAAACAAAGATGAACCCAAACAGAGGGAGAATTTCTACGCTCTTTGTATTGTGAAGACAGTGAGCCAGCTGACAGTTACAATCCAGAAAGGCTTTGGGACCTGGTATTTGAGTTATTTTGGAGCTGCATCCCTCTTCACTAACAGAAAGTTTGCAGCCTTTGTCTTTTGGGCCCTGTTTGCCTACAGCACCTTTGTAATTCCTTTTATTCATCTCCCAGAAATCGTGAAACAGTATAACCTTTCTGCACAGAATGATATTTTCCCCTTGACTTCAATTATTGCTATTGTCCACATTTTTGGTAAGATCCTCCTTGGCATCATCTCTGATAGCCCTTGTGTCAGTGCTTGGAATGTCTTCATGGCAGCTAACTTTACTCTTGTCTCTTGCATTTTTATTTTACCACTTATGCATACTTATGCTGGATTGGCAGTGGTTTGTGCCCTAATAGGATTTTCCAGTGGATATTTTTCACTCATGCCTGTTGTAACAGAAGATTTAGTAGGGATTAAGCACCTTGCCAATGCCTATGGAATCATTATTTGTGCCAATGGGATATCAGCACTCCTGGGACCACCATTTGCAGGTAAATGTGATATTTTGTTTGACTTACTTTCCATACATCCATCCCATATTCATTAAAAATCTCATGACAGTTTACAACATTTTAAAAAACAATGCAAACAGTAAAACAATTAAAAACTCCTTAGTGCCAGTACTTGATGCTAAAATAATTAAAATACTATTTAACAATGTAAAACTGGGTAAGTAAAAGTTTGGGCCTGGTACCAGAATAAATAAAGCATCGGTGCCAGATCCACCACTCTAGGGAGCAAGCTCCATAATTGGGGGTGTTAGAACAGAAAAGGCCCTTCTCATAACAGCCCACCTCACCTCTTTCAAGGGGGGCTGTTAGGAAAGGATCTCCACAGATGATGTTAAGGTCCAGGCAGGCTCATACGGAAGGAGATGTTCTCTTAGATAGCCAGGCCCTAAACCATTTAGGGCTTTATATATCATCATTAGCATCTTAAATCAGGCCCAGGGTTCATTTGGTAGCAAGTGTAGCTGATACAGGACTGGCATAATATGTTCTTATCTTCTGGCCCCAGTCGGCAATCTGGCAGCTCTATTTTGAACCAGTTGCAACAACCAGTTCATCTTCAAGGGCAGCCCCACATAAAGCATGTTACCGTAGCCCAAGTTACTAGTGTGTGAGTTACTCTTGCTAGGGCCTGCCTGTCCAGGTTAGGATGCAGATGATGAACCAACCTTAGCTGAAAGAAAGCACTCCTTGCCGCAGACGCCACCTGGGATTCAAAGGGTAGCTTAGGGTCAAAGAGTACTCCCAAGCTGCGTACCCTGTCCCTTACCTGAACAGTTGACCTTCGCACCAGCAACACTCCTGTTTTATCTGGATTGAGCCTCAATTAATTGGCCCTCATCCAGTCCATCACACCATCCTGACACTTGTTTAGAACAGTCACCCCCTCACCTGGATTGGATGAAAATGAGACGTAGAGCTGGATGTCATCAGTGTACTTCTCCCAGCAGTTTCATGTAGATATTGAACAGCATAGGGGATAAAATGGAACCCTGTGGACCCCGTGGCATAACTGTCATGGTGCAGAGCCACAATTTCCTGGCAACACCAACTGGAATTGGCCAGTGAAGTAGGAGTGGAACAACCAGAAAGCAGTGCCTCTGACTCCTATCCTAGCCAGCCTATCTAGAAGCGTTAGGGTTAGGGTTTTGCCAGTATTTTGTAATGCGGTGCCTTCCAGAAGTTTGAACTACAGTCCTGATCAGTTCCAGCCATTGATCAGGGAGGAAGGAGATTGTATTCTAAACCATCTTGAGCGATCATGTTGGGAAGGGTTGTCCAGGCTGTGCAGTCCTTAAAGGTCATAGCAACTAATTGCATATGCTTTTCTCATTTGCAGTAGCAACATCATTTTCATTAAAAATACTGCACATTTATTTTCTTCCTCCCTTAAGACAGACTCTAATTTAAAGGGGGCTTCTAGCAGAAATTTAAATTGCATATGGAACCTTGTCAGCACTGTCTTTCTCAAAGATGAGCTGATAGTTTCTTATCTCATTGACTAGGGTTAGGCTCCAGTTCACTGGCTTCAGCATAAGCAAAACAGTGTGCAGTTTGAATCAAATCGTTACAGGTCACTCTAGATTGTTCTAGTGCTAAAGGGTGAGTCTCACCATGCCTGCTTTGGCATAATCAACTAAATACACATATAGAATGCACAGGCTCCATACTTTTTTCGGATATGGAGGTGTGTTGTTGTTATTGCTGTTGTGTGATGTGTAAGCAAGCAAGCAAGCTCTTTCCATGAGAACTTGAGTCTTAATTTTGATGCAGGGGAGACATCAAAGATGGTTTTGCAAGCCGTCTTGAGATCCATTTTGGATATAGATGGGATAAAAACGTTTTAAAAATACAATATAAATAGAGGAAAATGGAAGTAGAGTTCAACAAGGGAAAATGTGTGTGTATTCCTGTTACACACTTAGGCTTAGTTGCAGCAGCTTATCAGATCTAAGGCAGCAGTGGACATTCTCCAAGAGCTGGGTAGCATACTGTATCCTGGGACCTATCAAGGCCTGCCACGCAGTATTGTGATTTTGCAAGGAAGCAAGGCGTGTGGGGAGTATATGCCTTGTTTTCAAGCAAAATCTCACTTCTGTGCCTTATTTTCTTGCAAAGCTGCCATGCTTTTTACCACCAACATGGTTTCATTCAGTGGCAGGTGAACATATAAAAAATGGCCAGTCCTGTGTTGCCCACTTGTGATTAGGAAAAGGTTTAAAGGCTTATTGGAAAAAGTGAGTTTTGGGAGGTATTGGAAGAAGAGAAATGGCATCACACAGATTTTGGGAGGCAGTTCTGGGTAAAGGGCAGCAAGAGAGAAAGAACAGAGTTGTTTGAGGAAATAGCAGACCTAATGTAATGTAAAAGAGGATCTAGTTAAAGGTTTCCCATGTTGGAAATTGTTCAATTTAACTTTGAAGGTAGCATTCTGTATTTCTAATTTTTAAAGTATTTATTATGTCTTTCATTATCACTTCATCTTATTTCTCTTATTATATTGCATTTTTAATGTGAACCGCATAGGGATTTTAGTATATTAAACAATATAAACATATTATAAATAGCATTCTCATAATAATAATTCTGTAGATGGAAAACATGAGATGGTGTTGACTTACAATCTTTCTATAAACTGAGCCAATAATACCTCTGTTTCTAACTGATTTGTTGACCATACTCTGTTGATAACTGGTTCATTCTTGTTTTCCAGGATGGATTTATGACCTCACACAAAAGTATGACTTTTCTTTTTACATATGTGGCTTACTTTACATGGTGGGAATACTTACATTGCTGATACAGCCTTGTGTTGGCAAGAAAAAGTCAGCGCCAGAAAAAAACACAGAAAATGGAAAAGTATAGGACAGTTTACTGAATGTTTTTAGACTGAGTGTCATTTCTTCATGTTTTCTGAAAAGTGTACAAATGGTATGTTAGACGGGACCAACTGGACAGAATTACACCAATTTTGGCCACTGAATAAATGTTCACACTGCCACTGTCAGTGGACTGGTGGAAAAATCCTTAGCTGGTAGATCTAAAACCAAAATATCCAAACACAGAGTGGTGTAGGATTCAATAGGTGAACATTAGTTTTCATTTGTGATTTACAGTGGTTTAACACAAGCATAGCTCCATAGACTGGAATTCATTTACCCTCATGCATTGCTAACATGGAAAAAAAACCCCAAAACTGAATTTATCCCTTTAGGAATTACTGATGTGAGAATAATTCCTATGGGTAATTCCAGCCGAAAAAAATAGTTATTGAATAGAACTTAATAGTCTACCTGTGTTAGTAACTATACAGTAATTTCTTCCTCTAAGCTTTAGGGGAAGGCTCCTCTAAGCCTCTAAGTCTAAGGGCTCCTGATAATGATTAAAAATCTAGGTTTTCATTATGGGATAAATTTGTTCACTGTATTGAGGCCGCAATGCAATTTACTGTATTTGAGCTCTCTAAAATAACCTTGAGATACCAATGTGGTAAAGTTGTACAATGGAAAGAAAAGTCAAAAGCTTTTAGTGGTTACAGATGGGGAGATGTATCCTGGTTCTTAGAATTAAAGGATCATTTGCCAGGTTGGAAGATCTTACGTTTTTAGTTAAAGGTGGCTTTTGGTCACTGTTGAATTGGCAGTATCATCAGATCCTAATTCAAACGAAATCAACAGCTACCTCTCGATTCTTGCTTGCAGAGGTATAATGGTGTTTCTTCTGTTGACTCACAAGCATTATTAATAAATTCTGAATAACCCTCTTCGTTAGTTTGTAAAAATGCAAATATACAAGGGTCTAATATATGGATCAGAATATGCCTCTCTTTCTCAAGGTATGGCTGATCTTTTCCCTCATGTAGGTATTACAGCATGCTCCTCTGTTCCATACTAAAGCAGTAGCCTATGCATAGCAAACAGGGTTCAAAGGAGGGTTGATGTAAAGAGAAAAGTCATGGCCGTTACAATATAGCACTTGGGATGGGGCAATCCTCCACCATCTTAATCTTCTGTAGATCAAATCTCTCTCTGTGCTGTCATGCCAAATAGCAGGTTGTTTCTGCTTCTGCACTAGAGAAAGCTCCTGATGCTCACCAACCATGGAGTAAAGCCAGTTCTTCGTCGTGGCCTCTGTGCATCACACATGTGGGTATTGCGCCTGCGCAGTGCCTGTGGTCGGAAGATTGAAAGCTAATGGGTTTGGCGGGAAAAACTCCGCTCCCCTCCCCCCTAGCTGTATATATGGTGCAGAGTGTCCGCCATTTTCCAGTCTTTGCGACTACTGTTCGTTGTGCCTCGTGCCGCTTCGCTCTTGCTTAGATCATTACTTACCTCCTCTCGCTTGTTGAATTTTCTCCTTTTCTCTTATCAAGTTAGTATTCCCTTGTTCGTGTTACTCGTTAGTACTTCACTCAGTTCCTTCATTTTTTCACTTCTCTCTTGTTCCTAAAAAAAAAAAAAAAAAACCAAACCCCAAAAATATTATCTACTCCCTCTATACTATCTTCTTCTTTTCTACTTCTGCGATGGCGCAACGGGCGGCGTTCTGCAAGTGTGGGAAGTGTGGTTCTAAAATGCCCGCTGTGGACCCGCATGACCTGTGCCTCCTTTGCCTGGGGGAAGGGCACAGGACAGATAAATGTGGCCACTGTTTGGCCTTCTCCAAACAGGCGAGGAAGAATTGGGAGAACCACCTCCGCAAACTCCTGTGGGACCAGGCTCTCCTCCAATTGGACCAGCTGGTGGCTAAGCCTCCCACAACTTTGGCTCCACCTGAAGGTCGTCCAACTTCGGCTGATTCGCCGCAACGCCTGGCCTCTTCCTCCACTGTTCTGCCCTCGCGTCCTTCCGACAAAGGTGCTCTTAGCATGGGTGATCAGCCTGTTTCCCTACCAAGGAAACAAAAGGAAAAGAGGAAGCACAGTGACCCGGAAAAGTTGCCTGTGCACAAGAAGGCCGAAAAGGATAAAACCAGAAAGCCGATTAAAAAACCGAGGAACCCCGAGCATTCTAAGCTTCAGCACTCGGGTTTGGTGGCCTCTTCGATCCCGACTCCAGTCATGGTAGCTACCCCCTTGGTCCTGGCCATCCAGGCGGCTATGAGGGTCACTCTGCCAGGCTCCCCGCGCCAGACGGGATCCGAACTACTCAGGATCCACATCGCGGCTCGATTTCGGATGGCGAAATAAGAGATTCACCACCGAGGGCTCGATTTCCAACACCTATGCCGCCTGTTCCTCTGGATGTCAACACTGGCATGTCTCCTCTGAGAAGCCGCAGGAGTTGTTCTTCGGATGCCAGATTTGATGACTGGTACCAGTCCCAGTACTCCTCCATTCCGAGAATACCAATCTGTCAGGTACTACCCAGTACCCAGAGGCTGCTCTTCTCTGCCAGCTCCTCGGAATCGATTTCACTCCACACCTAGAGACGCTCCGAGGGTACCATCTAGAGAGAGCGGCAGATCGGAGCTGCCAGGAGATTCCTCCTCCATTGTCCCACCTCCCTATTGGATGGACTCGGATGAGTCCGAGGTCGCCTCAGCTTCACCAGATGCCACGGTTACTTCATAAGGCCCAGGATCGCCTGAAGAGCCGCACATCTCTTTCGCCGAACTGATGTCCAGGCTGGTGAAGTCACTTGAGATTGAAGCCCACCAATAACCGGGACCCAGACCCAACCGTTTTTACGATGTGGTCAGGGGCGAGCAATCCACCTCCATTGCCCTGCCGTTTATAACAACCCTACAACAGGCTATGACCCAACCGTAGGACCTCCCGGCTCATCCACAACCGACTTCACGCAGATATGAAGCTATGTACCGGGTTCAGGAGGGGGACATTCCGTTCCTCCTCCGTCACCCCAAGCCGAACGCGGTCGTTGTGGAGGGAGGCACAGGGGCACACCAGGGCTGGGAGGCACAGGGGCACACCGCGCCTCGTGATAAGGAGGGAAGAAAAGTCGACTCCCTCGCACGCCGGGTCTATGCAGCCTCTGGGCTCGGCTTACGAATCTCAAATTACGAAGCGACTTTGGCGCGCTATCAATACTTTATCATGCAGCACCTAGACAACATCTTTGCCACCTTCCCAGACAATCAAGGCGAATTGGCAAGGGTTTTTGTAAAAGAGGTTATGCAAGTGGCGGTGCAGCAGCTCTCTATAGCCAGGCACCATGTGGATACGGACTCGAGGTCTCTGGTCGGTGCCATTCCTTTCCGCAGGCACACCTGGTTGCATAACTGCAACTTTCCAGAAGAAATGAAGCAGAGAATTGAGGAGATGCCCTTTGACAGGTACGGTCTCTTCAATGCGAAGACCGATAGCAAATTGAAGAAAATCCATGAATCGAGGATGACGGCCTGTCATATGGAACTACAGTCCCAGCCTCGACGTAAGTGGTCATGGACCCATCCACAATACCGCCAACAATACCAGCCTCGACAGCAACCGCATCAACGCCAACAACGTCGTAGGCAGCAACCGTCCCAGCACTTCCAGCAAAGCCGTCGTCGCTTTGACGGGGGTAAACGCCAGTGCTGATGGGGTGGGTGAATCCTTCCTCTCCTTCCAACCTCACCCTTCCCCCTCTTATTCGGGGACCTGCTGAAAGGTTGGCTTCCCGTTTGGGAGTCCATTACATCTGATAGTTGGGTGTTATCCATCATGCAGCATGGATATCGAATAGAATTCGACGTTATTCCTCCATTGAGTCCCATCTGGTTTACTCCCAGCTCACCAGTGTTGCTGGAAGAGGTTCGCCAACTCCTTTCCAAGGGAGCTATTCGTTGCTTATCTCTAACAGAAGGACTCCACGGATTCTATTCCAGATATATTACAGTCCTGAAACGGGATGGTGGTCTCCGACCAATATTGGACCTAAGAGATATTAACAAATTCATAACTCCAAAGAAATTTTGGATGACCACTCTTCAAAATATCTTACCGCTGCTGAGGAGGGAGGATTGGTTCGCCTCACTGGACTTGAGGGACATCTATTTTCATATTTCGATCCATCCATGTCATAGGCGTTTCCTCTGTTTTGCTGTTGCGTCTGAAATCTACAAATTCACCGTGCTTCCGTTTGGACTGGCCACTGCCCCGAGGGTTTTTACAAAGTGTATGGCCCCTATCTGCACGCACCTACAACTTCGCGGGGTCCAGATATACCTCTACCTTGATGACTGGTTGTTGGTTTCTCAAACCAGAGAAGCACTGTGTTCCCCTATAAATGTTACCTGCTCCCTGTTACGGGATCTCGGACTTTGTATTAACCGCGAGAAATCCTCTCTTGTTCCTGCACAGGTGATCCGTTTCATTGGAGCTCGTCTGGATTCTACGGTAACGAAGGCATTCCTCCCCCGTGACAGACAACGCACCCTTGCTCGACACATCCATCAAATTCGAAGAGACAAAATTGTTCCTGCACGCTCTGTCCAAAGGCCGCTAGGGCATATGGCTGCATCCATAGCGGTCATCCCATATGCCAGGCTTCGGCTTCGGCCCCTCCAACTTTTCTTCAGCAAGGTTTTTCGGCCGCAAAGGGATTTGCCCACAAGACTGATTTGACTTCCATCCTCAGTTCTTCAATCTCTCATATGGTGGACAGTGCCAGACAACCTGAATATCGGGGTCCCATTCCAACTGCAACGCCCGACGGCGACTCTCGATACCGACGCATCTCTGCTCAGCTGGGGAGCACTATGCTCGGGCCCACGTACTCAGGGCGTCTGGAATCGACAAGAGTCCAGGAATCATATCAACTTCCTGGAACTTCTAGCAGTTTACAAGGCTTTTCAGTCGTTTGAGGACATTCTTCGCCATCGAGTCGTTCAGATAACCTCGGACAACATCACTACAGTCTTTTATCTGAACAAGCAAGGAGGAACGAAGTCACCAGTGTTAGCATGGCTAGCGATACAAATCTGGGAGTGGTGCATCCAGAGAGATATCTCCCTGATCGCAGTGCACCTCGCCGGTACGGACAATGTGGAAGCCAATTTCCTAAGCAGACACATGTCCACATCCCACGAATGGGAACTGGATCGCCAGACATGCGATCACCTTTTCCAGCGCTGGGGTCTTCCAGAAATAGACCTATTCGCTACCCAGAGGAACCGGGTTTGCGAGGTTTTTTGTTCGAGAGTGGGAATCGGACAGGGATCATCCGGAGATGCCTTTATGATCTCATGGAACAACGTTCACTTTTACGCTTTTCCCCCAATCCCCCTCATGAGAGTGATTTCGAAGATAATCCACGACACGGCCACAGGAATATCGATAACCTCATGGTGGCCACGGCAAGCATGGTTTTCGACACTCGTTCACATTTCTTGAGAAGAATACCTTCAGCTTCCATCCATTCTGTCGCTCATTACCAGGAGAGAAGGCACAATTCGCCACCCAGATCTGACATCACTGAGGTTGACAGCCTGGTGAATTCGATAGCAGTCCGTTTTGACACAGTATCGATGTTGTCTGCTGTCTCTATGAATCCTGTCCCCAAATCCGATGTACTGCGCCATGATTTGCACCTGCCTGTCTTCCCCATGTCTTCGGTTCCGATGGCCGTTTCCTCGGTTCCAACAGTTCTTTACCTGGACATCCAACACATTCTTGATTCTGCGCTGAGGCCGTCCACCTGAAAGTCATATGCGGCTAAGTGGCGTAGATTCTCTCTCTTTTCTGAATCACGATCGTTTCTCTCGCAGTCAGCATCCATAGATCATATTCTCCAGTTCTTGTTTGAACTCCACCAGTATGGACTTAAGCCATCCTCCATAAAAGTGTACACGACTGCTATTTCCTATGACCAGGGTGCTATCCAGGGCTCCTCCATTTTCTTTCAACTGCTAATAAAGAGATTCCTTAAGGGGTTACATAGCCTTCATCCGGCAGTCAGACCGCTTATGCCCACTTGGAGTCTTTCAGTGGTGTTACAAGCGTTAACAAGACCTCCTTTCGAACCTTTGGCAACAATTGATCTCCATCTCGTCTCTTGGAAAACTGCATTTCTTGTAGCAGTTACATCAGCACGGAGAGCGAGTGAGCTCTGTGCCCTTAGGGTGGACCCTCCGTATTTGAACTTCCATAAGGAAAAGGTAGTTCTACGAATGGATCAAGCCTTTGTTCCAAAAGTGGCTACCTCCTTCCACATGGACCAGGAAATTGTTTTAACCGCCTTCTTTCCATCTCCGTTGAATCCGATTGAGAGGTCATTACACACCCTTGATGTACGGTGCCGCCTTGCCTTCTATAGATCAAGGACTGAGTGTATTTGGCACTCCAACAAGCTCTTTGTGGAATATTCTGAATCCAGTCAGGGTTCTCCAGTCACCCCTCAGAGACTTTCCAAGTGGATAGTACAAACCGTTATTTTCTCTTACCAGTTAGCTAAGTTGGACTTACCTATGATCCCGAAGGGTCATTCTACTAGAGCTGTGGCTGCTTCTTCCGCCTTTACGTCTGGAGTTCCGATTGACACTGTCTGCAGAGCTGCTACCTGGGCTAACCCATGCACATTCGCAAAGCATTATTGACTGGATGTCCGTGCCAGGCAGGACTGTTCCTTCGGCAGAGCCGTTCTTTCATCTATTCTTCGTTGATGACACCGCCCTCCTCCATTCAGGGTAAGCTTGTTAATCTACCCACATGTGTGATGCACAGAGGCCATGACGAAGAAAAGCAGGTTGCTCACCTGTAACTGATGTTCTTCGAGTGGCCATCTGTGCAGTCACACAACCCACCCGCCAGCCCCGCTCGGTGTGATTGGGTGGCATTTTTTTCTTGGTACCATGTTGTTCTTGTCCTCGGTACCTATACAGTATTTTTCAAACTTGTCGGCAGTACTGACACCGTTCTTTTCATTAGTTCCATTTTTTTCTCTAGAGAGTGAACGTCCGGTCTATCAAAGACTGGAAAATGGCGGACACTCTGCTCCATATATATGGCTAGGGGGAAGGGGAGCGGAGTTTTTCCCGCCAAAACCATTAGCTTTCAATCTTCCGGCCACAGGCACTGCACAGGCGCAGTACCCACATGTGTGACTGCACAGGTGGCCACTCAAAGAACATCAGTTACAGATAAGCAACCTGCTTTTCTCAATAACATTGCAAGGGAGATGAAACCTAATCTTGTGCCAGTTCCTGGTGTTGAGCACATTATTCTGTTCTGTGCTGTCGCTATGCAGTCAAAGTTGAATTTTATAATCTAAGGGCAGCGTTATTTAGGATGTGGTCTTACCTTGCATCCAGTAATAAAAATACACTGTGGTAAATACTAGACTACACATTAGACACACATTGTTTTATTTTTAAAAACCTGTGGCTAATTCTTCTAGGCCGGGGTGGTGTACAGATGGCCTCTGAGCCACATGTAGTCCCTGTGTGATTCTTAGTGCTGCTGAATTTGCTAGTGCACCAGCAGGAGAAAAGCCACTTTAAATAGACCTTTTGGTGCAAATTTCTGTGGTAAACCACATTTTTAAAACTTACATGTTGCCACACTGCCCAATTTTGGTGATACATTTGGTGGCATAGGCAGGGAGGGTTTCAGGCTCTTTTAGGTTCCAAAGGAGCAGAATCAGCTCCCCAGGCTCCCAGAAGTTGTTCACCTCTTTTCTACGCAAAACAACTTTATAAGGCAACTTTCAGTAAAGAAATGATGGTGAAGGGAATGGGTAACCTTTTTGAAGCTGAATGGTTTACTGCTGGAGTTTTCTTCTCCAAGACATTTCTCATGTCTGTGGGTTTTCAGGTAAATTGCAAATATATCATTGTAATACTAGTGGCAAGTGGGGAGGTGTTACAACAGAAAAGAGGTAGGGAAGGCTTGAACATTTGTGACCCATGCTGCATCGCTGAAAATTGCCACCTCCTGAACTGCCTTGCCTGGAAAGAGCATGCATGTACAATGTGTAGCTTAGCCTTCAGTTTACCACCTTTTATTATTGCACAGAAACATTTTATCTATGTTATGAAGCAATTCTTCTTGATTCTTGCCAAAGACAATTTCTCAGTTCTAAGGCAACTGGAAATAATCTTTTTTAGCATGCTCTTTTACTATCTCCTGGACCTTATAGGTAAACAACCTCCCAAAGGGATTTCCAGCCTAGGAAATGTCTCCTGAGACATTCTGAAATTCCTTGCTGTCTTATTGTTTGTGTAACGTAGATCTGTACCATTTAAATTCTTAAAATGGATTGTGTAAGACAATTTCTCAGGGACAGGGCTTGTCGATATTAGGTAAAATTTGTCCAAAGTAAATATATAGCCTTAGAACCATTTTTACAATTTTAATATAGAATGTTTGATGGAAATGTATACAATGTGTGTGTGTGTAAAATAAGTCACAATGGTACAAGACATATAATCCAACAACACTTTAACATGCATTACTTCAATCATTTAAAAAAAAAAACATCTGAGTATATGATGCAAATACAAGATTTATTTCATGCATTTGCAGTAATAAGAACAGGTGCAACCTCCTGTACCCAAGGAACTAAGTCTCAAATTTTTTGAAAGTTAGTCTCTCCTTCAAAAATTGCCCTACCCTCTGTGGTCTCTAATGCAGCATCAATCACCTGTTCCCTAGATAAACACACATTGCACACACATGTTGTTATTAAATTTCTATACTGCTCCACAGCTAAAGCTCTCTGGGCAGTTTATATATGCTTTTCTAACTGCTGGGATCTTGGAACACTAAACCCAAATCTGGTTTGTGAATAGAACCTGATTTCTGACTCCTTTTAAAGTCATAAACAGCAAAACATCATTAGACCAAAGTCCTTTTTTTTTCTAAATCAAACTGGGATGATGGAGCAGTGAGGGTCCCCTGCTAGAGGGAATTCAATCCACCCAGATCCTGGTTGGTGAGAGCAGAAGGCACCTCCTGTTTTAGAACTCTAATCCTTTTTGGATGTTTGTTTCTGCCACTAGGTTCACTATCTCAAGAGGAGTCTGCCTCACATGTTCTGAAGTAGTAGCTTAAGGTATAATACAGGCACTTTCCGTGGAGATTTGATTTGCATAATTCTTCCCTTCAGTAAAGACAGTCCAATAGGTTCCATGTGCATGAGACTCTAATGAAAAACCTGCATCATTTTAGGGGTGCAATAGAGAGGGACCCATCCAGATAGGATTGGTGGGCCAGTTAAGTATGTGAAGAAGCCTCTGTTATCATATTTTGAGTGTTTCTAGAAATTATGTGGTAGTTTGTCTTATGAAAGTACTTTTCATTACAGACTAAATCATTAATGCAGAATTGCAGTACTGAGATCTTCTGAAAATGTAGCACAGTCAATCTAAACTACACAACCAATGACGATAAACATGAGCTTGTTGTTACTTTTGTTGGACTGCTAATAAATGTTTATTATTTCTCGTGAATCTGTTAATTGTTCATATGGAAATACTACTATCTATTGCTTTAAATTTGTAATTTATATAACTTATATTTCACATTATTTTTGTTAAAAATTAGAATTAGAATCCTAACATGTTAACCATTTCTGTTCTGTGTCATATACTTTTTTGCATAAGTAGAATATGGAATCAGCCATTTTTTTAGTAACTTACAGTACTATCTTGAATTCCACAACACTGCACTGAGATAATCATCTTTCCAGTGACAACTAGGATGATAAAAAACACTGGAGTAAGATACAGTTTGAACTTTTGGTGAAAATGGAGAGCCATCCTTGGCCATGACCTTCAGTAGACACTGAGAGATACTGTTCAGTATCTTGACAGCTGTATGATGAAAATCCAAATTAACTTGCATGAGAAGTAAATTTCTATTAGAGCTGGAAAACTAGTTCAGCTTTAGACCAGAAATAAGAATAAAGACTGCCACAGTGGTATATAACTAACCCTTTTCTATTTTGATCTAGAGACCAAGCACCAGTAAATCTATCCTTATGCTGGAGTGGAAATCCAAGAACTGCAGGTTCTGCTGAAGTAGACTGGGGGCAGGGGGCTGTAGTTCTGTTTGCCAAAGATCCCAAATTAAATGTCCAAGTTCTCCATGAAGAGCTAGGAAAGAATTCTGTCTGAAGAGCCACTGCTAGAACCAGATGGGCAGGTATGAGGTATAGGGCAGGTTTCTATGATCCCCAGCAGTTGCTTGGCTAGGTTTGTTCAAAATCTTCAGAAGAAATGCATCATACAGATTTGCAGCTCCCATTTAACAAATGTTGAGATTGCCAAAGGCATGCAGCAGTGTCAGTTGCTTGTCTCTTAACCACATGGTTGATCTGGCATCCTGGCTCCTACACATTTTCAAGGACTAGTTTACCCTGGCGCTAGAGGTGAATTGTGCTACCTCAAATATTTATACATATTTATTTTCATGAATGCTTTCACTAACATACATGAAAAGGAAATAAGAATTAGACTTAATACTAGCAGTCCACATTAAAACAATTTATTAAAAGGATTTGTAGTTTCAGAATAGCACTAGAATGATCACACATGAATGTACTCAAGTTATTTACAAAATATTTTATAAAAATGTTATTTTAAAGAAATATCTAAATAATATTTATAATAATACTGATTATACAACTTTCTAAAGGTAAGGAAACCAAATAATATCATTTAGTTTAGCCCTGAACAGTTTTACAAAAAAATTAGTCCTCTGCCAAACCTGAAGTGAAATACATACAGTTAAAAAGAACTAAATTCAAATTGGCACATTTTCTAAAAAGTCAGACATTGCAACAGCATAACTATGAAATATAATTTTGATCTGTATCATTGAATTGAGATAGGGAAGTGACAAAAGTGAATAGCTACTGTAATAAATGAAAATTTGTTTTCAGTTGAATAGCATTCTAATCTTACAAGTGTAAATTGTAGCTGGGTTAGATGAAAATGGGTACAACAATGGCATTGTTCTAGATCATTTGGCTTTTTTCACTGTACTTGTTAACAAGCAGATTTAATGTTTGATATTAAAAATGCAGTGATCTTGCCTTCAAAAATAGTGTCATGGGATTCAATATCAGTTGTGCAGTTAAGGATTCATTATAGTGTAAGCTAGTCAGGCCTCTCATATACTACATCAGCCTGCTAATTTCTTTCAATTTATAGTCTAAAATGGGCTTCTCAAACGAGATCAATCTGTTTTGATGACTTCCATTCTGGTACCTATACCTTTTCTTGGTGGCAATGTTCTCAGTTTTCATGTTTCTAGATTTATGTCCAAACACACATACAAAATCTTTTTTTCTTGTGCAGCAGACACATATAAACTGTCTACAGATGTTTCACGTTTGTGGCATACAGTACACTTATGCACTATCCTTTAGTGAGCAGAGAATCATTTGGAAAATTTCTTCTATTATTTACACAAGGGTGAGAAATACAATATACTGGCAACCTGTGTCATGTGATATGGCCATGTCATCTGTCAAGGAGTTAATGACCTTGGGTTGGCAAGTACTTTCTTATCAGAGGTATCGCATCTCTTATCTTTAGATGTTAAGCTGGTCTCAGAAACAAAGTATGAAAGCAAATTGTTTCTCTATACATTAAATTGTGGCAAAACCAATCTTAAAAATATTCCATAAATTATAATTAAGTCTGCATTTATTTCATCATGAATGAAAAATTGAACCAAATCATTTTGTTTCTTCCATTCATACCCACATATGGTAGGAGGGCCTTTCTCTTACGGCAATAGCAGATTTCAGTGGCCACGTGGAAAGGTGCCAGTTACTTTTCTGAAAGCGCCCTGGGTGTTGTGTTCTCTAAGCCATTGTGGGAAAAATTGCTGCTGCTAGTGTTGACCATTATTTTTTTTAGTGGCTGCTAACACCCTCCCCCAATTTCCTGAGCCACAGCACAGCATCTTAGTCCATTCTGAGAAAATAAATTGTGGGTTCTAAAATCACAAAAGTCAGCTCCTAAAAGAGGAAGTAAAATAAAAGATGACAATGAAAAGTTGTGTTAAATAAAAATGAATGTACCTGTAAATGAATAACAAGCATTAATGTAATTGAAATGAATTACCTTTTTACAGAATAAAAATGTATGGAATAATGAACTGCAGAAACTTTTCACACAAGCTCACTGAACCAAATTTCTTGTTTGAGAAAGCTTATCAAGATGCTCTTATCTCAACAACTATGCAGATTACAACAGTTGATTCCAACTGGCAAGACCACACCTTTAATCTGACAGGCTTTCTGATGAATCAGATTTCTTTCTCCTCCTTCGAAGCTGGAGCTGGAGCTGCAGTTTGTTAGTAAAGAAAAACTGTTTCCATCCCACATCTTGTGCCAGTGATCTCATTTCTGGGGTAATTCTGCCTGATAGATTTTCTACAACCATCTCCCATAACTTGTCAGAGTTGCATAACTATTTCAAAGAAACAAGAGGGTTAACAAATCTTATACATTGTTCATTTTTTTTAAATTAAAAATATATTGGAAAGCAAAGTCATTTAAATCTGATTCACCAGGCTGTTTGATTTCCAACAATGGCAAAGCCTTTTTAAAGAAATGAGTAAGTATTATAGCAGTAGTTTACGTACCTATCGCTTTTTTTAAATTATAGAACCTAGCATTAACTATTACAGTTTAATCAAACTGCATTTTCTTTCAGGTCAAATCACTTGCATTTAAATGCACTATAATTGTCACTCAAAGAATCTGTCTACAGTTAACATCTATCATCACAAATTATTTTAGTGTTTTATTTTAATGTGATTGTGGCATGTTTTAGACTTCATTTTTTTTTGCATATTCTCCTGGTATACACTATAATTAAAGATGGCTTCAAAACACTAAGTAAGTAAATAACAAGATATGATTTCCCCATTTTAAGTGTTGTCCATCTTCTTCAGTTAGAGTGGGAGAAGAAGTCCCCTCATATCTGTCCTTTATACTAGTCCAAATTGCTCTCTGAGTAGACTCTGCTACATTTTCACATTCCTGTTTGCATACCTTCTTTTCTCCCAAGTGAATCTGAAGAGGCCAACATTAAACATGGTTAAAATTTTCACTTAACAGAATGACGGATTGTATTGGAATTTTGAGAATGAAATAAAAGAGTTAAATTCCCATGGAAAGCACCTATGCCCTCTTTAACTGAATTGCTATACATTGGGTATTAGCTCCCCCTGGTGGCATTTTGCTTTACTTAAGTGCTATGCAACCATTTAAAATTTAAAGCTGAGGATGTAATATTCACTAATCATGGCTAGTCAGTGAGGAATATGGCATATCCTTTGTTATCTTACTAGGTGGGATACAGATGTAATGCATAATATAATAATATTTTATGACAGCCAGACAGTCTGCGTTTTTTTCTCCAATAGATGGATATATATAACAGAAGGAGGCATAAGGCCCAGTGGTATAAAGCACTACAAGGAAGGGGATATATTTGGAATAGTGTCTTATGTAAATATTAGAATAAACAATATTATAGTTAAGCACTGGCTGGATATGACATAATGTTGACATTTGGAACTATTTTTCTCAAGCTTGGACGCCAAATTGTCCAATGCAGAAATACTGCATTTCAGAAATATTGCTAGTTCTTTATAAAGCTCATTTCTTTCTAAACCAGTAACTAGCAGATAATGGTGTCTGAGACTTTATGGTTGTTGCATGTGTTTGAAAGCACTCAACTAGACAATAATTAGACATCAGGTGAAAGTGCACATCTCCTGATATGGACTATTTATGAGCTATTAAAGGATAACATATTTCAAACAAATGTTTACCGTTTCAAATCTGTGAGATACTTGAGAAAGCCTAGCAATGTCTTCAAGATCCAAGTAGGATATGATGTATAGAAGCAATGCATCAGGGAGTCGCACCAGGAAATCAAAATTACCCCGACACATATTGAAGATATGATCCAGGGTATCTCCTCCGAACACAATGGCAATCTGAACTGTAATTTTTAAAATACAACAAAGATCAGAAAGACTAGCCATTCCATTAAATATATGGAAAATTATGTTTTGCAGAGCTAAACAGTTTAAAGATGAGCACGTGCATATTAAACTACACAAGGTGAGATCCACAGGTTTTCAGTGAAAAAAATTGCATGCCTGGAAGAAAATTACAACTTTAGATATGTAATGTTAACTGAATTAAATCCAATGTGGAACTCTTAGAAGTTTATTGGGACTTTCTCCTCCTTTATTCCTTCCTGTTACCTTTACTTCTGCTCTAGAATGCTTCCCAGCCCTCTGAAATGTATTTTTAGTGTTGGAAGGAGAAGGATTTGGACAGGCAGGGACCAACCCTGTCTTGATTTTGTTAATGGAACTTTCTGCTAGTGTAATGACAAGACTGGACACACCCTGCTGCTGCATGGCAATAAAACTGCTGACATTAATGATAAACACTAGGCATGATAATTGCTAAAAACACACATGATATACCAACAGTGCAATCCTACATATATTCACTGTTGAACATATTTGAGAATTAAGGCTACAACAGTAACCTTTCTTCTTTCCAATTAACTAAAGTATATAATAGAATATATCAGAGATGACAAAGTATTTTACATACAAGTACATAACTGCATTCACATTTAATGATATGTGTAGTCTGTTGGACAATAAAAGGAAGCTGCAAACATACATGAGAATGACTAGTCATGATTTAGGTTATAAAAGAATCATAATAAAACATGGCTTTTTGTGCTATTGTGGAATTTTCCAGTGTTTAACCCTATGCAATTTTGAGTATTTCCTTAGCACTTTTAACTCCAAAATCTTCATTTGGCCGGGACTGAAATGTAGGCATACAAGACAAGAAATAAGCAAGCATATATTACTGATTCTCTGTTAGTACAGAATACATGAGAAATTTCCACCTATGGTCAAGCAAGACTGGGACCTCCAGAATGTGTAAACATCTTTCTCTATGTTTAGTGCCTAATGGAATCATGTTATCTGGCATATCCACTGTTTGTCTGTCTAGAGCCCCAATGAGGAAAGTACCATGCAGGAAGCATGAGAAAATCCATCATTTGTATTCTTGAAGTTTACACCCAAAATATGCATTCATATCCCTAAAGTTTATACCCAAAATATGTATACAATCACCTCTTGGATTCTGCACTGGTCACTCATGATGGGAAGAACAAACTCTCCATGTTACCTATATTCCCTTGTACCTATTTTCATCTTAAGGACACCCCCCACCCATTCAAGGTTTTAAAAAGGAATTCTGATTGTAACAAATCAGAAAAGAGAGTGTTCTTTTGTTCAACAAGGAACTCTCACCTTTTCTTGTTATTGACATACACTCTAATCTTTTACTGTTTGCAGAATTCAAGCCAAACCTATGATTTTTTTTTAAGTTTGAGCCCAGCTTATTCATAATTCATGAAGAACAACCTGTAGGACCCTGGTGCCCTAGTCTGAAGGCAGGACCCTTCTGCTCACCTCTGTTTTTGGAATAGCTAATATTAACACTTCAGTTTCTTTCCTTTTCAATTTTGCCTTTTTTCTTACACCTCCCTAATTTGAGAAAGATACCTGTGTTGCTTCAGGCCAAAGTGCTGTCTTTGTGATGGCCTCATCTCCAACCCAGTTAACTATCTTACCCTATCATCCTCCTATTTCCTTATCAGGTATTAGCATTCCCTTCTGCTCTGTCTTTCCAAAATATCTGTACCTTGTCCCATCTCTTCTCCTCCTCCTGCAACCTTCCCAATAAGTCACAAAATAACTGCTGGTCCTACTGGAATGTTGTTCATGGGCCCCATTTTGAAATAAGCAATGTATTAAATTATTCTAAACTCTGGTTTGCTATCTCTTCACACTTTCCTCACAACTGACTGTCCTAAGTACTCCTTTTGTATGGTTTTTGATGAAAGATATTACTATATGTCATTTGTATACATTTATATTCATGTAGACCAGGGGTTTCAAACTCAACTTACCTGGGGGCCGCTGGAAGTAGAGCCTGGGTGAGGCTGGGCCGCATCAAGTATTCCACCACCGCGGTGGTGGTGGGCCGCTCATCCCACGGCTGGCCCAGATGCCGCCAGCGCTTTGAAGGCCACAGGGCCCCTCCCCCATGCCCCGCCCATCCCGGCAATTGGCCCGCGGGCTGCGAGTTTGAGACCCCTGATGTAGATGATGACATGAAAGTTAGGCTGAGGTAACAAAATACACCATCTCACAAAGAACATGAAACAATCCTAATGTCTCAATAAAGAATGAAAAGTTGTTACTGTATCCTCCAATCTAATAGAATGGAACCAAAATATATATGCTCTTGTGTATGGCTATTCTGTTTAGAATGAACGGAAAGGTAAACTGAAACATGAAATAAAATGAACATAGGAAGATTGGATTATCAAGTTTTGATAGAATAGCAGTATTTAAAATAAAAATCTGATATAGGATAAATCTTCTGTTCATGTTACCAATTGATAGACAAACTTACTCAACTCAAAGAATCACAACCTATGCAGGGTGGGAGAAACACAGAGGAGAAAGTCCTGTCCTGCAAAACACCTGGACAGGCAATTTTGGCTAACTCTGATGCTTTGGATGGGGGAGGGAAGGAGGCTCAGTTCCACCAGGATACAATAGATGGTGGTACTGGACTCTTCCCTTCCCTGCTACCCGGAATGCCCAACAAAAACTTTATGTGATGTCACTTTGTGGCCCTGTAGCCAGCATGCTGACTGTAAGGGAAGGGGACAGGGGTCCAAATGCAGCTCCTCAAGCCAGAGTGATTTTCTGACCCTTGACAGGAAACTCAAACAATCCTATGGTTTCCTAGGCATTGTCTAGAGGCCACTGAAGTGCGCTCTTATTAAAAATGCACAATTGACTAAGTTTTGAACCTAAAGAAAAGGGATATAGTGGTCTGTTACTGAAATGCTAATACACAGAGAATCATAAAATTTCACAAGGCTTGTAGACATAGATGATCAAATATAAAATCAAATTAAAGAGCATGATAATGCCCTGAAACCCAGCATAAATTGGCAAGAATACAATTGCCATTGAGCTTGGCTGCTTCACTCTGCATAATGTTTAGACACTATTACTAACATTTTGAAACCATTATTAGTTCCTGATTATTTAAAATGTTTATCTCATAAGTATTCCACTATAAGCTTAAAGTGCCTGTGTATGATAGTAAACTGGCATAATGTTTAAACTGGCATAATGACAAAAATTATTTTATCTTTGCTTGAGGAAAAACAAATATTTTACAAAAGCATTTTTGTGAATGCCTCCCAGTGTTATAAAAGACATACAATTATAGCATGAAGACCAACTATGGAGAGGCAAAGTCAAATGTTAATTAATTACTCTAAAAACTAGAGATAAAATTAGCTAAATGGAATTAGCTATGGAATTTTGCATTTTTAGGATCTTACCAGAATTAGGATCAGATTTTCATTTATCAACAACTCAGCCCATTAAAGTAGTATCACTGGCTTAATTGTCATATTTTTTCACAAATTAATATATTTCTCTCTTAATTTTGCCAAAGTTTTAGACAGAAAAGGTTTCCTAAACTTGGAAAGATTTGAAGGAAAGTAAACAACCTTGGAAGTGGTGTGTCAGTACTGGTTCGCTTTTCATTTGGAACCTTCATCCCTCGGAGGGATTTCCTCCAAGCTGCACCACTTCGTCTGAGGCAAATATTCCCTGAAGAAATGTTCCACCTAACTTTGCACTTAAGCATAGAATAGTCTTGGGATACCCCCCATGGCTGTGTACTCCTCGTAGCTTCTAGGCTTTCCTAACTCCTGGATTATTTCTAGTTATTCCTGAAGACCCTTTATCCATTTCCCAGTACCCCTCCATATTCTGAATTCAAGTCATTCCATCAGAGAGATCTTTTAGCAGCTGAATCCATCTTGATCCCATTTAAACTTCTCCCGTCAAGCTGAGTAAATCAATCCTTTTGGCTATCATTAGTTCTCCCTGAACTTGTCTGTGCTGAATTTCTCAACTGTCTAAGACAGAGGATACTGACTTTAGTTAGGAAATAGTGACATGGGGGAAAGAAAGCCTGTATTTACTTGGGGATGTAAGAAATGTATTTCAGTGTAAAGGCTTTCAAGACCTGGCTCTCCAGTTTGCACAACTTGTCAAGGGGATACAGACTTCTGAAGCAAAACTAAGCCCTGTTGATTGCCATTATCTTCAGGAACTCAACCACCTTCTTTCTAGGACTGGAACATGTTACCTGCTCCTGGCCCTTGGGAACTTTGGTTGTTGCCTTTGGAACTTGCCTTAGTTCTAAATCGAACTTACTAAATGCCTCTGGCTACTTTATGCTACTTATTTTTGGCTCCTTAAAGCTCCTTTATTTATGCTCCTTTGGCTCCTTATACTGTAGCAAACAGTACAACCACAGGCCCTAAAATCTTGGGGATTGTCCAGGGGCTGACACACTGGGCCCTTTCACACTCCTTCATGCATTTAACCTGCTGCTGCCTGCTCCTGATTAGTGGAATCAAAGGAAAACCACCTCAAGGTACAGAAGGCAGGGTGAGTGACATAGGAATCTATCTTATACCAAGTCAGACCAGTGGTCCATTATTCAGCATTGGCTCTTCTGAACAGCCATCAGCAATCCAAAGGCTCATGTGAAGGTCTCATTCTTTTAGCTAGACATTTAACCTGGAATCTTCTGCACGCAAAGCATGTGCTCTACCACTGAGCTATGGCTTTCCCTAGAAAACTGATTTATAGCACATTTGAAAAAAGGGTTGGCATCTACTCATCTATCCCAATCATGAATATTTGAGATTTATTTAAACAAATAGATGCCATCTTATATCAATGACTCTAAGGTGGATTACAAAATTTTAAGAAGTTAAACATGAAGCAATATATGCAATTATAACAGCAGATAAAAATCCAATAAAGAAAAATGGTTAAAATATTTATGATGGCAAATGTGTTTTAAAATGCCTGGATGATTCTTTTTGGGCTTAGAATCTAACAGACAACTAAGCTAGTGCCCGCTCCCCCCCCCATTTATTTATTACGGTCACAGACCACGAAATTAATTTTTTAAAAATCAATGGTAGAATAAATACACAGTTAAAACAAATACAGTTTATACAGTATCTTCACTCAACAGGGTGACTACATTTTTTTCCTTCCTGGCAACATTTCCAGTAACATAAGAGAATACAACAAATTGATACCAGAGTAAAATAATTATTACTATAAAGGTCTGTTATTAGTGGTATAATCAATATCTCTGCATTCCCTATAAAAGCTGCAATATAAGAGAACATGTCCCACTGTTTCTACTGCTCTAGCTGCACAAGAACATACCAATTCATTGACTGGGATCTTGCTCAATCATCCTTTTAATAGTGCTGATGGTAGCACATTAAAGCAGGCAAGAGTAAATGTTCTTCTGTACTTTGGAATAGTTAATGTGTACAGATACGCGGCTGCAGTAATTCCAGCATTATAGCTGTTATTGTAGTTGGGGTGAAATAATGAGGAACAATTTTATTAGCAGCAGTTCTCAAATGCCAAAGATCCATTAATCTTTGTACAACAAGAAATTGGGACTTCTTGAGCCCATAATTACCCAAAATTACTGCAGAGAAGCCTAGTCTATATAGCTTCTTCTCCATCTCTCTCATTCAGCAGGTAAAATATGTACCTGTAAGTAGTAGAGAAAGGCAGCTACCAGGAGCTGACAGAAAATGTAAATGTAGCCACTATTTAAAGGTTTCCATCCATGTGCCAGGTATACCTCCCTGTGGAGGACATTCCATTATTGGGGTGCTTCTATCAAATATGTCCTTTCCTCTATAATGTAAGCTTTATAATGTAAGCTTTATGATAAAGGGGGTGAGAAGGGAGTCAACTGATGACTTTAACATGTTGGCATGATGTCAAGTTCCAGAGGCACACCCACCTCTGCCCTGCCCTGTCCTCTTGTGCTGATGGACTCAAGAAAATACCCCTGAAACACCTTCTCCTGCAGAGATCTCTTCCTGTTGCTAGGGATGATATCCTGACTGATATATAGGAGACTTCATCAAAGCTAAGGAGGACTGGCTTTATCAGTCTTTAACACCTCACACCATCCCCTTTCATCAGGCTGTAGGAGGCCAGGCAGAGCAGCAGGGCCCAACATTACATTCTCCTCTTTTGAGCCAGAATTCATGTCTGAGGCAGAAGCCCCACCTGGCAAAATTCAACATCCAGTGCCTGAGACCATCTTAATTATTCCACCCCAATAATACACAGGGAGCAGGACCGCTTTAACTAAAATGATGGCACTCTGATAAATTAAGATAGAGGACTGCACAGGACTGGAACTCTGCAGAATACCATTTTTGGGCCAAGCTGTTTTCTCAGCCTCCGGTACCATCTGGCTGAGCCAGAACCCTTGCAACCAAAAATAGCAAAACAAAAATTGGGGGTTGTCTTGTATGCTGGTATATGAATATCAAGAAAAAAGGGAAATTTTACAATATTTCCACTTTTGAGGGGGTCTTGTGCCCCCAACCCCAGAGAATATGGATGCCCAGGGCTTTTTTTTGTCATCGAACGCACCAGAACGGTGTTCTGGCACCTTTTTTTCCAATGGATTTTACGAAGTGATTTTGAATCATAGCAGATCAGCAGCAAACATCATTAACATAGTGCCTGCAGGCTGCTTTTGTGTCTGCTATCTGATAGTGAGATAGCTGCTGGCTTGGGATGCTCTACTGTGTGTGTGTGGTCGCACACTTACTGCCGGCTACTTGAGTTCCGGCACCTTTTTTTTTTTTTTTTTACAAAAAAAGCACTGTGGATGCCCAACTGTAATAACAACAACAACAATAGATGCACAAAATTTTTCCATATCTTGCATCTCGGTATAAGTGGACAGTGTCATTCTATAGCTCAATCACTAGCTGGAATCTGGGGAGAGTCAGATGTTTCTTGTTACTTGTCTGTTCTTGCTTGTAAGAGGAAGATAGATAAATGAATTCATTTCTTATCTACTGACTAGGGTGCCCTCTAAGACTTCTGAGAACTCCCTAAAAACTTCCAGCACTTCCATGCATATATCTTTCATTCAATCTTTATTACAGTCAATTGACCATACACCTTTAATACAAACATACAGTATTGCATGACTATAGGAAAACAGCTGACAAGGTCTAATAGAGATAGCCTTACGCAAAAATGTAGTCACTTGCTCCCTAATTGACTTATCTGAGCTTTTAAGTAATAAAATGGTTAAAAAGGTAAATCGAATGGCCAGAAAAAAACCCATATAATAGTATTTAAAAGGTCATTTCTTCCCCCTTGATGAAGCCTACAGGACAATAAAACAATAAACAAAATCAATAAAATATACCCTATGGATTCCCCCATATTACATGGGCACCATATTTTGTTATATCTACCATCCAAAAGTTTGGAGAAAAATGCACTGAATCTAGAAAGTGAAAATGCTTTCATATATTTAAGAGTCATCAGTCAAAATAGATAGGGCATCCCTTCTTTACTAAATGATACTGGTTATCCTATAGACTGAAGTGAACATGGTCCCTAGGCAGTACCACAGAGATCCTGTGAATCTATGTCCAGCAGCTGCTGTTTCACAATTGATTTAGCACTGGCCAGACCCCTGGATAATAACATGTCCAGAGAAAGCCTTGTTGAAGTAATTTTGGTCATCACAGCCTTTGACCAGGGAGATTCAAAAGAACCAAAGAGAGTCTGAGAGACCAGAGAGTTTATAAGGACTATCCTGCAGCAAAGCCAAAATGGATAACCTGGAACCAAGCAAAACAGCTTATTGAATTCAGTCCCACCTACAGACTGGCTTTAAAACAGCTCCTGTGACACTGAAAGAAGACGATGTAATACCTTTGAGGGAACAATTAGAGCATGGAAACCAAATTGGTGCCCACATAATATCTGTTCTATGAGTTTCAGATGCTGCTGCTGTGAGTTACCAATGCAGCTATGAGCATCTGACATGACTCATGAAGAGCTTCATTCTTTAGAAGAGTATCTTATAGTCTTTCCTAAGCTCATATTATGATGTGGGAGCTGAAGCTTATTATATACATGATATGATCTGTAGGCTGATTGAACATGGCTCTGGAATACAGAACATTCCTGGATGAACCATTTATTCCTGACAGATCCTGGTCACATTGTTGTACTAGCAGGGGCTTGTAAGAGTAACTTCAGGATTGGTATAGCTTCTCCAAAAATTTAAATGTCCTGGCTAGTGAGAGTGGTTATAGAAAGCATTTGCTAAGCAAGGGGAATGGACTAATGTATTAAAAGCCTGACCAATTTCATGAGACCATTGGATCTTCTTGGAATTTCCTATAGTCTATGAACCAGAAAATAGACTAAGTTGAGCCTTCAATTTTGAAGGACCTGAGTTGTCAAGAAGTAGCTCCAGGGGAGATGATCACTATCAGTATGGGCTGCATCTCCAAAACTACAGCCCCATATTTTAAACTGAGGATGTACTAGGATATAGTCAACTATACTTGCTCTTTCTCCTTCATGAATCACTGCCTTGTCGTGGTGAAGGGGCTTGTGTAGCTCAATGAAGCTATGAGCTGTGCTGTGCAGGGGCACCCAAGACGGACAGGTCATAGCAGAGAACTCTGACAAAACGTGATCCACTGGAGAAGGAAGTGGCAACCCACTCCAGTATCCTTGCCATGAAAACCCCATGGACGGTACCAAAAGGCAAAAAGATACGATGCTAGCAGATGAGCCCCTCAGGTCGGAAGGTGTCCAATGTGCTACTGGAGAAGAGCAGAGGGCTAGTACTAGTAGCACCAGAAAGAATGAAGCGACTGGGTCAAAGCCGAAAGGACACTCAGTTGCAGATGTATCTGGTGGTGAAAGGAGAGTTCGATGCTGTAAAGAACTATACTGCATAGAAACCTGGAATGTAAGATCTATGAGTCCAGGTAGTAAGCTGGATGTGGTCAAACATGAGATGACAAGACTGAATATTGACATCTTGGGAATCAGCAAACTAAAATGGACAGGAATGGGTGATTTTAATTCAGATGACCATCAGGTATACTACTATGGGCAGGATTCTCTCAGAAGAAATGGAGTAGCCTTCATAGTCAATAAAAGAGTAGGAAAAGCAGTACTGGGATACAATCTCCAAAATGACAGAATTATCTCAGTTCGAATCCGAGGCAAACCATTCAACATCACAGTAGTCCAAGTCTATGCCCCAACCACTGGTGCTGAAGAGGCTGAAGTTGACCGGTTCTATGAAGGCCTACAACACCTTCTAGAATTAACACCAAAAAATGATGCCCTGATCATCATGGGGGATTGGAATGCTAAAGTAGGAAGCCAAAAGATAACTGGAAAAACAGGCAAGTTTGGCCTTGGAGTACAAAATGAAGCAGGGCACAGGCTGGTAGAATTTTGTCAAGAGAATACGATGGTCATAGCAAACACTCTTTTCCAACAACCCAAGAAACGACTCTACACATGGACATCACCAGACGGTCAACACAGAAATCAGATTGACTATGTGCTCTGCAGTCAAAGATGGCAAAGCTCTATACAGTCAGTAAAAACTAGACCAGGAGCTGACTGTGGCTCAGATCATGAGCTTCTGGTTGCAAAATTTAGGCTTAAATTGAAGAAAGTAGGGAAAAGCACTAGGTCACTCAGGTATGACCTAAATCATATACCTGATGAATATACAGTAGAGTGCCTGAAGAACTATGGATGGAGGTTTGCAACATTGTAAAAGAGGTAGCAATTAAAACCATCCCAAAGAAAAAGAAATGCAAGAAAGCAAAAAGGCTGTCTGAGGAAGCTTTATAAATAGCTGAGGAAAGAAGGGAAGCAAAAGGCAAGGGAGAAAGAGAATGATACACCCAAATGAATGCAGAATTCCAGAGAATAGCTAGAAGAGATAAGAATGCCTTCTTAAATGAACAGTGCAAAGAAATAGAAGAAAACAATAGAATAGGGAGGACCAGAGATCTCTTCAAAAAAATTGGAGATATGAAGGGAATATTTCATGCAAAGATGGGCATGATAAAGGACCAGAATGGCAGGGACCTAACAGAGGCAGAAGAGATTAAGAAGAGGTGGTAAGATTACACAAGAAGAGCTTAATGTCCCTGATAACCACGATGGGGTGGTCACTGACTGCAAGCCAGACATCCTGGAATGTGAAGTCAAAAGGGCCTTAGGAGGTCTGAGCAACAACAAAGCTAGTGGAGGAGACAGTATTCCAGCTGAGCTGTTCAAAACCTTAAAAGACGATGCAGTAAAAGTGCTACACTCAATATGCCAGCAAATTTGGAAGACTCAACAGTGGCCTCAGGATTGGAAAAGGTCAGTTTACATTCCAATTCCAAAGAAGGGCAATGTCAAAGAATGTTCAAACTACCACACCATTGCACTCATTTCACGTGCTAGCAAAGTTATGCTCAAAATCCTACAAGCTAGGCTCCAGCAGTATGTGGACCGAGAACTACCAGAAGTACAGGCGGGATTTCTAAGAGGCGGAGGAACTAGAGATTAAATTGCCAACATATGCTGGATCATGGAGAAAGCTAGGGAGTTCCAGAAAAACATCTACTTCTGCTTCATTGACTATGCTAAAGCCTGTGACTGTGTGCATCACAACAAATTGTGGCAAGTTCTTAAAGAGATGGGAGTACCAGATTTTCTTATTTGTCTCTTGAGAAACCTATATGTGGGTCAAGATGCAATAGTGAGAACTGGACACGGAACCACTGACTGGTTCAAAATTGAGAAACGAGTTCAGCAAGGCCGTATACTGTCGCTCTGCCTATTTAACTTATATACAGAGCACATCATGAGAAAGGCAGGGCTAGATGAATCACCAGTTGGAATTAAGATTGCTGGGAGAAATATCAACAACCTCAGATATGCAGATGATACCACTCTCATGGCAGAAAGTGAAGAGGAACTAAAGATCCTCTTGATGCAGGTGAAGGAGAAGTCCGCAAAAGGTGGCTTGAAACTCAACATTAAGAAAACTAAGATCATGGCATCCGGTCCGCTCACTTCCTGGCAAATAGATGGGGAAGAAATGGAGGTAGTGACAGATTTTATTTTCCCGGTCTCCAAGATCACAACAGACGGGGACTGCAGCCAAGAAATTAAAAGACGCTTGCTCCTGGGGAGGAAAGCTATGGCAAATCTAGACAGCATACTAAAAAGCAGAGACATCACCTTGCCAACAAAAGTGTGTATAGTCAACTATGGTTTTCCCAGTTGCAATGTATGGCTGTGAAACATGGACCATAAGGAAGGCCGAGAGTTGAAGAATTGAGGCCTTTGAATTGTGGTGCTGGAGGAGACTCCTGTGAGTCCCTTGGACTGCAAGGTGGTCAAACCAGTCAGTCCTAGAGGAGATCAACCCTGACTGCTCTTTAGAAGGCCAGATCCTGAAGATGAAACTCAAAATACTTTGGCCACCTAATGAGAAGGAAGGACTCCCTGGAGAAGAGCCTAATGCTGGGAACAGTAGATGGCAAAAGAAGAAGGGGACGGCAGAGGATGAGGTGGCTAGATGGAGTCACTGAAGCAGTCAGCGTGAGCTTAAGTGGACTCCAGGGGATGGTGGAGGACAGGAAGGCCTGGAGGAATGTTGTCCATGGGGTCGTGATGGGTCGGACACGACTTCGCGACTAACAACAACAACAACTTGTACTTTTGGAGGATGTGTATGTAAATCCACTGCAGGCATCCTCAGCACTGCAGCAATTTAAATAATTAAATTGTTTCTGGATGCAAAGAGGAGTAAGAGAACTCCAGTAAAATTGACAAGGCTGTCTTTGGAACAGTGTAGATCATCTTTAAGGTTTTCCCTGCTCAAAGAAAAGTGCTCACAATTATTGGATGGGTCTACCAGGGAGGTCCCAGTTTTTGTATTAAAGCCTCCTGCAATTAAGGGATAGGCCAAAGGGAATTTTGCCAACTGTTCTACATAAAAGCTTTCATCTTTAAGCCAGTGAACCTAAACAGCTTCTCTCTACAAGCCAGCAGAGGATGAACAACATTAAAAAACAGAACAGATAGTCTCTTACCTCTTAGCTCCACTACTAGAGCCAGCACAAAGGGACAGCCTTTGCGAAGATCTAGAGACAACGACACCAACAAACATGAACCTTATCTGGCTCTATCTTTGCCTTTATTAGGAATTGATAGGGTATAGTGGGACACAAATCCATGAACATGAATAAGGACCGCACTCCAAGTTTCTTGGAGAATAACTTCTTCAAAGCTGTTGAGGTAGGCTATAAAATCTGGATCATTACACTTATATTTCCAACCTGCTATATTCCAGGAGAGAATTTTTAAGGGAAAGTTAGCATGAGGTTGTGCAAGCTTAGGCTCATGGAGCTTGTCTTTACACTCTGAATCATTTCCTCTTTGTTATGATGTTAGATTCTATTCTGCATGATTGCATGATACTTGTAGAAGATGTTTAAATGTCTTTTTTAGGTTTAAATATCATCTATCTTTAAATGTCAGGCTACTATCTGCCTGCCTGACCCCATTGCTGTACCCTGCATGGATGGACCATCCACGTCACTGTCTCTCTTTTCTACCACTGCCTTCCATAGCAACCCAAATGTGGCTAGAGAGAAAGAGAAAGAGTGAGAGCAGGAGAAAGCCAATCCCACCTTTAGGTTTGGGGTGTGGCTTTTCCAACAGCCATTTTCTTCAGTGGTAGTGTGCACGAAGGCACTTCAAAGATGGTGCCAAAGGGCTTTGCCCATTTGCCACTGGTTCAACATGGGTTCAGGTGCTAGGTCCTTTAGTGATGGTGAGGACATTTATTATAGGAACTTACTGTTTTATATGTGTTATTAATGTACTGTTTATCTTATTGTATTTTATGGTTAACCACCCAGACAGCTGTCTGGGCTATGGGGTGGTAAATAAATATAATCAAATAAATAAATCTTGATGGATTTGCACCTGTATAACTTATTACCCAGTTGTGTAGCTATCTTGGTTTTACTGTTCTCTGACCTAAATTTTTCCCAACCTTCCCTTTTGAGAGCAGTTGGACAGGAGGATTGTTTATACAGTTATCTTTTGGCTTAGACATGTTAAGAGAGTCCGGCATAACTGTTCCAACTAAGAGTTGTTCCCCTCCTCTTAAGCTGACCAACACAAAGTTCAGTAGGGTAGATAGATGCTCCTTGTATTCGGTCAAAAATACCTTTTTCTTGGATAGATCATCTGCCCAGCAGGAGAAGAGACTCCTTAACAGGTCGTATTGGTTGCTAAGTAGCTGTTTTTCAAACTGGAAATCTGCAAAAACATCATTGATATTCATAGGATGGGTATCCGGCTGTGTTGCTACTAAAACATCTTCTTGCTTGTACAGTTGCAAGTGGATGTCTGGGTGTTAATGGTTCTTAAATTTGATCTAGTGCTCACCAGAGATCTGCAGGGCAAAGCTTCTGAACTGCAGAAGACCTCTCCTGCAGAAGCCAAATCAGCAACTAAGCTGCCCCTACCTCTTGTCTATATTTTAGTGTCCAGAGATTTCATTAGACATTTAGGATCAAGAGACCAGTCTAGGGCACCCTCAGTGGATGTACTGGCTTCCCAATTATGATCATTTTCTCTACACAATGGCTTAAAAAAGGAATGATTCTGGGTTGTATAAACATCTTAACAAAAGACTTAACATTTTCAGTCACAGGGGTTAGACCTAACTGTTTGTATTGTTCTCTGGTAAAAACCATTCTCCGACAAGAGGGAGTTTATTATAATAGTGCTGACAAAAAGCCAAAATTATGTATTAGCCAAGTCTTAGGCTTAATCTAAAAATTACCAAGCAGCAAAAGTCTTCCTACAGAAACATTAAGAGCAAAGCAGAAAATGATGAACTGTTGGGCTCACTGAAAGCAAACTTAGAAATACTAAGCTACAAGATTAAGCAGAGAATCCCAAAATCCAAATTCAAAAACAATGCTTGTTGGATTAAAGTCTTTGCATTAACTAATTCCACTTCCTTACTCACTGTGGAGTTGAGCATAAATGTTGCAACAACTGTTTATAGTAATTAATGTAATAAGATACGGGTCTATAGTAAATTTGCTATCATGTCCTTGGTATTTGAGGATTTTAGGATTTCAAATAACCAGGTTAAATAACCAGGTTGAGGATTTTGATAACCAGGTTATAAAAATGAAACACTGCTTTTAAAATTAAAGGGGAAAAATTGAAACAATAACAAGCTTGCAAAGCTAGAACCAAGTTGCTTCCAACTCTTCCACCCTGACCAGAAGAGATGATATATCTACATATCAGCCATCTTTTTTACTTAGCTAAACAACAATGTCAGCACACTTAAACATTCAATGACATATTAGAAATACAAACTCCACAATTCATAATTTGAGACCAACAAATCCACACATACCTTTTAGAATCTTTCAGCAGTTTTTTTTTTGAAGATGGTAACTCAAGGGATTTTCTAATTACAATAAAAAAAGAACCTTGAAAAACATTTTGTACTTTCAAAAATTAGGGATTGTCCCCTAACAATTTGGTATATATATGATTTTAATTGATTTCCACCAGAAGTAGTGATTATATGTGTCCTTCAAAAGTATTTGGCATGAATGTACAAGATTATATCTTTTCCTTCTGAAACACTGGGCATATATTTCCTTCAAATCCTAACAAGCTAAAAAAATAGGAGGAATGTCATGTTAGTACTATTACATGCTGTCACCTTTCATCAGGAAACAAGGGTACTTTTCCATCATTTGAAATGTCATCTTTACAGCTCATCATTAAAGAGGTGATTAATCAAGGTCTTATGCTGGCATGTATATGGATAAGTGGCACATCCATCATGAGACTGTATTTTCCTGTATCTTACTTTGGAGAGAGGGGTCATCTAAGAAGTCTTCATGGGATTCTTTGAGTTCTCCAGGTCTTGCTTCACGATTTTCACTTCTAAGAGAAATTTTCCACCACCTGAAAATTACCTGTAAGTAGAGAATATTATCAAACATTAAAAATGAAGTTCAGGATATTTTATATACAATATTTTGCTTATATTAGCAAGTATTTTAGATTCAAATACTACAATTCTATACCCTTCTGATAATTACACCAGGAGGAATTGCATCAGATTATAGCTACTTTTCCAGTACCATATGTGATCCCTGAATGTTAGAATACCTTCATTCTTTAAGGGGAAAACTATTCCTCCTTTCTGGTGTGCAATCCTTTTAGCTTCTCAAGTATGACATATAATTAGTATCTCAGCTATGCAAGTGTTTGCATCAAGAAGAGAGAACTGACAATTCATGTAATTATCAGAGTGATGTCTGATTAAAGCTGACGGCTGGAATTCAAGAAGCTATTTGATGCATATTCAAAGTCTGGTTGCGTACAGTGGAACTGTTAACTATTTTTCGTTTTGAACAGCAGACTCCCCAACTATGTCATAAGGTGCTTTTTAAAGGCCTTTTATTTTCAAAAGTGCTATTCTTATGAGAGCCGGTGTGCTATAATGAATGAGAACTGGACTGGAACTCAGGAGATCTAGGTTGCAGTTCTTTTGGCTACAAAGTTCTCTGACTGAGTTTGGTTTGTCATTAACTCTCAGCCTATCCTACCTCATAGGGTAGGATAAAATGGATTATGTAATTTGCCTTGGATTTCTGCCAGGAAAAAGGTGGGCTATACGTATTTTTAATAATATTAATAACTCAAACCCACTCAGAAAGAATTAATTGCATTCTGCATACAAAAAACCCAGTATAATAAGCTACAGGGGAAGCATTACGGAGGAAAATTTGGGTATTTATTTCTTGTGTAAACATTCATCCTTCAATTCTATCAACTAAATGGCACATTGTATCAATCTCTTATAGAAAATGAAGACATACAGCTATACTGATATAGCATGCCTACAAGCCTATTATTTGCTTCATGTATCTGTTTTCCAGAATTTGTGTTTGTACACACTTCTACAAATGTATACTTTTGAAAATGCACAAATTCCAAAATGCAAATTTCCATATTTAGTCCATAGGTAAAAGTACACATTTTTAGTCAGAATTATTCATTTATTTATTTATTGTATTTTCAAGTATTAAAATTGCATACCATTCCAGAAACTAGAAAAATACTGGTCTGCAAGACTACGTAATCCATGCAACTCAGGAAAAACCGGTCTGTTGTGGAAACTGCAGGTCAGATTCATAGACCAATGAACCTATTTGAATCTATTACAGATTCTTCTGACATCCCTAATTAGGAGCTCAGTTTAGTGCTGGTACTCAAAACAAATTATTGGGATCTGAATTGGTCCAGACATTGGTTGGTAGAATTCAGGGTTCTAGTTAAACAATAGATACAGAAATCCTTAAGTCTTTCCAACATGTCCTTGGAGACACATTTAATAGAGAAAGCATGTTCCCCAGAAGACTGTTAAACAAGCACCTGCACTTACTTCTGGGTGAAAATTAATGGGTGGGTCAAATTCTGGCATGCATTGTAGCTCTCCTGATCTCATAGGCCTATGGATTCTATTTTATCCTGTTCTGAACTTTGGACAGAGGTACTATGTTTAAATGGGTCAGTTGCATACCTTTTAAAATATCATATACCTGAAGAACATGTAAAGTCCAAACTTCTGTATGTTTACGCAGATGTAACTCCTACTGTGTTTAATTGGGCTTATTCTCAAATAAGGATGCATAAACTTGCAGCCTTAACTGTTCACTGTATACTGTGTACTATGTTGTCTGACTACACCTACGATATTATATTTTAAGTACTATTAGACTAAATCTTACAGTAATGAAGAAGACAAGATTGAGTGCTGTCATCTAGTAAAGAAGCTTTTAATGAGTAAAAAGAAGACAGACATAGCATATCATTTATTATAATTCCATTACTCTCTTTAATATCTAGGTAATCTGAAATGCTGGAACATACACTCAGGGGGAAAAATAACCTTTCAGGGCCTAAGAATAGGAAGCAACTATACTCTTCAGCTAGAGTAACTTGTCATTATAACATATACTTTGTTGTAGTATTATTACAAGTCATCTTAACAGTTTGAGAATCCTGTTGGAGTTACTGTGATATCACTTTTTTATTCCAAAGAAGTTTATCCAACTTTTAAAAATATATTTTAAGCAACATGACATGAAAAGCTTTATACTTCAGTGCACTGTGACACCCAGAATGCATGGGTGACACCCAGAGTGCATAATTGTGTGAATTATGCATGGCTCAGGTTTTATGCACCTGTAATACTGTTGCGGCACAAAAAAGGGTGTGTGCACTACAACTCTAGTAGCATCCTGTACTGTCAAATAGAACAGAACTGACAAACCTCCTTCCCAAATCCTCCAAAACCCAGAAATTGCTGCAGTAGTACAGAATGCGGGGGTGATGAAGCGTCCAAACTAGCTTCCAAATACAAAACAACTAAAATTACTCCCTCCCAAGTGCCTGATCTTGGTAATGGACTGGATGAGGCTCAATAAACTGAAGTTCAAGCCATATAAGAGGTGCTATTGATGGGCGGTTCATCTGTTCAAGCTGGCAATCCGTATGATGTTCTGGATAGGATTACATTCCCTTACAAGAAAGAACTACTCTTTGGAGAGATTTGTAGATTCAGGTTCATTGATGGAAGCACAAATGGTGTCCATAGGTGTACCAACTGTGAGCCTTTCTTTAGCAGAGAAATCCTAGCCTCTAGTTCATGCTTTGAAACCTCTAAGGTAAACTACTATACTGCATGATGATGGTTTAAGAGGACTAACTGAAATGGGCACTACACACACATTGTGCTGATGCCAACATCTATAAAAGCTCCTGGTCAGCTTCTGAGTCCTAATTCAAAGCACCAGTACTTAATTCCTGCTAAGTCATGGAATCGACTGGGTGACTTTTGGCCAGTTGCAGACTCTCAAGCCAACTTACTTCATAAGGTAGCTGTTGGGAGCAGCAGGAGGAGAATTATGTAAGCTGCTTTAAAAGAAAAAGGTGGGATATAAATCTAATAAATAACAAATCTCCTGCTGTCTCTGCTGTCACAAACATAGTGAACACCAGTGACAGTAAAGAGCAGGGGTCCTCAAACTTTTTGAATAGGGGGCCAGTTGAAAGGCTGCAGTGACCATCACGGGCCGGTGAAGTGGGGGTGCCTGGGGGTGCAGGCAGTGAGGTGCCGTCAGGCGTGCGCAGCAGTGGCTCACTCGCTCGGAGATCTCCCAGCGAGTCCAAAACCATCTCTGAGTGAACAAGCCACCACCTCCCTGCCCGCGCTGCGAGGCAGTGGCAAGCGCATGCGTACAGGAAGCAGATGGCAGTGGCTTGCTCGCTCGGAGACCATTTCCGAGCAAGCAAGCCACCACCTCCCCACCCGCGTGGTAAGCGAGCGCACGGACGGCAAATGGTGGTGTGGGCCGGATGGATGGCCATGGCGAGCCAGATCCGTCCTGCGAGCCGTACTTTGAGGACCCATGGTAAAGAGGCCCGAGGCTTTGGCGAATGGGGCGGCATAAAAATGTTTTAATAAATAAATAAATAAAATAAAGAGCCTTCTTGGTGGCAGTGTCCCACTTGTGGAATATTCCCCCAAGAAAAGCTTAGTTGACACCTGATCTTGTCTATTTTAGTGCTAGGTGAAAACCTTATAATGTCCAAGGCATTTTAACTGAGTTTCATCTTCAGTTATGGTTTTACGCTGCTTGGTCATGCTCTATTTTATATTTGTTACTATTGCTCTTTTATTGTATATCTGCTATTATTTCAATTCTATTGCATTATTTCTATTTCTGATATTTCTATTTACTTATATTTCCTTTGCTAAGCTGCCAATTACTTAAAAAGTCCCTAGGCAGCTTACAAATATAAAGTTTACATCAACAACTTTCTGTGAAGAGCAGAGATTTGTAGCTGAAGTGAACAAAATTGTAAAATTCAGTTAAATTACTTCAGTAATAATGGAACAGAAAACAAATGATAAAAGCAGAAGCTTAGAAAAAGCAGCAATCACACTAAAACTAGAAACAAAATCCTGTAAAAGCCTAAGATGAGAAAAGTATCTACTTGCTACTGGAAAGACAACAGACTTAGAGCCACTGGAGTGTTGAAGGTGACACCATTCCAAAAAAAGGACACTATCAGTTACATAGTTAAAATCTGTGATACTGCCAGCAGTTGTCAGGTCTGAGAGATAAAGGTTATCAAGCTATCATTCAGTTATACTGAGAACCAGACACTCTAGAACTCTTTTCTCAAGAAGAGAAACACCCCAAAACTTTGGATGGAGTAAAGCAAGTAATAGATTTCTTTTTGTCATTCATTCACATATGTACCTTTCAAACTCAAGATCATAGCAACATCCTTTTCCAATACTTGAATCATTAGAGCAAGGCAAAAAAGAATTTGTAACAGTTCAACTTTTTCAAAAGAACTTTTACTTCAGTAATAGCTATGCAGTAAGTTAACCGCATCTTGTTTTACCTTTTCATCCAAATGGTAATTAAAAGAACAAAATAGTCAACTCATCGATGCAAAAATACATTTGCTTTAATATCTGCACTTTTCAAATCTAGGAGAAATCTCTTCCCCTCAGTGCCACCATGGTGGGAAAGAATTAATACTAGCCCTGATGGCTACCTACTATATGGACCAGAGACAGGACCCCTATGTGCATCCTTTGCTGGGGTCCATGGACAGAAGGGTGCTTTTGTACTGAAGCCCTCATGGGCTGCTGGTAGGCCACTATGTGAACAGTAGCCAGATGGACTCCTGGTATCATCTAGCACAGGTTCTCTTATATGTTTATACAAGGAGGAAAGGAAAGCAATTTCCATGGTTAAGAGTGCTCTAAATTATACTGTGCAGAACTGGGCAGGAATTCGAATCCAGCTGCCCCAGGTCCCCAGTCTAGCACTTTAACTACCACAACACACTGGCTATTTTGTGAGGATGGATGACTTCATTTTCTGCATTCAGTCTAGTATGTTGTCCAAGGATGATCAGAACAGTCCTTTATTGTCAAACGGGAGGTTTTCTACTCTCAAGTTTGTTTCTTGGTGAAAGCCTGAGTTGTAAGGCTAGATATGTTTCCTAAGGGAAATGCTATTGTCATCGCTTTTGAACCACAATAAGCCATGTGCCATGCTTTATTAATTTGCCAGCTTGTTAGCCTATGTGCTTTGGTTTGGAATATCACCATAAGGATCCTGAGATTTTAGGGAAGGCAGCCAAAGAATGATGTTACTTTATTCCACAGAAACTGTTAGTAGGCTGATGTTTGCTAATTGGCCCTCTAAGGGATAGTGTCTCTGTGGAATACTCTTTTGACTGATTGTCTAGTTTTCATCCCACTGTGGGGGAGGTGTGAGTGTTATGTTTAGGTTTTTATTGTGATGCTGCTCCTATTGAGTTGGGAGTAGACTGTTTGAACTAGAAGGCCTTCTTCCTAAAGTCTATAAAGTGTATAAAGAGTCTATAAAGATTCTCTATTTTGCAAAAAATTGGTGGCAGAATTGAGAGCTTTCACCATTCTTGCTCAATTATGTGGATTAAAGTAGGCAGCAATGGGATGGTGATAAGACTGTATTCTGTTGAACAGTGAATCTATGATAGGAGCCAACAGAACATTGATTTCTATGCTAAGAAACTGGGGTGTTCTTAAAACTTCCTCCCCATTAGGTCTGATATCATACAAATTCTTTATTATTAACAATAATATGCAGAACACACCATGAGTGCCCAGACCCATCAGCAAGGCCATGTGAAGAATCTACAAAAACACTTAAAACCTGAGAATGCCTTTCCTTCTTAAGTAGTTAGATCTACTGTCCACTGAGACAAAGTCTGATCATGTCAAAAGTTTGGAGCCACCTACTCAACATCAGAACTAAACAGTCTAGCTAAACAGTTATTTATCTATATTTGATGTCTACCTGAAGTGTTTCGATAAGACAAACTAAGTTCCTAAGGAACATGATCAAATTACAGTTTAATCAGGGTCAAAGAGATGTCTCATGTTTCAAGTCTATTAGGAGAAACAGTCTGTGGTTCTGAAAATAAAATCATCCCTAAGTGTGTGGATGGGTTTCTGCCTTTATTCAGGTAGCACGCTATCTTCCCTAAAGGAGCCACAATAGCCATTTGGGGCTCATCTAGGGGCATATCATTTGTAATGTAGCATGCTTTGTTTTCCTTTACCCCTGGGGGGAATATCCCAGTTAAGGAAACACTAAACTGAAAAATGAGTACACCCCACAGAGGCTATTCTTATTAGTTATCATAGTTGTCTAAGTCCTACACGGGCACTTTTATGGAAGATAATTACTTTGACTACAAAAACATTTTATTCATTTGTCCTCCTTTTGTTATTCCTGTCTTGTTACCCTGATTTTCCTTTGCTCCAGAGCTTCTGTAGCAGGAAATGTAACTCTAAAGAGTTAGTCTTTACAATTCTTTACCAAAAGCTCTGACAAACAAAATTGTTTCAACCTGCTAATTGTTGCAACTTGCCCTCCAAATAAAACAAAATGATGTTCAAAGAAAATCATTTGGAAGATTATGGCATCATCACAGATAAGACCTTATTTGCAACCGCTGCCCACCCAAATTCTGGGCCCCCAAGATAGAGCATAGTAATCATGACTAAAGATAGGTGACATTTCCATCAGAATAATTCCTCTATAGATTCCTCTGGGGAAAGCTAGTTTTGCAGAATTTTACTTTTCTCAAAAGAAAGCTGGAAATACATTGTATTTAAATCTTTGTACTGCTGGGACATCCTATTCTACTTCCTGCTTTTATTTTATACTGTAGTTTTAGCTATTTAGATTTTATACTGCATTTTATATTGTATTCTATGTTTTAAATTGTTTAATATTGTGCATTGCCTAGAGAGCGTTGGCTAGTGGTTGGAATTAAAAAATAAAATAAAATAAATGTCCCTATCAAAAACACCTCTTGGATGCCTGCCTTAACATGGTGAGAGGTTTTCAGAGTGTTGAGAACAATCCTGTCAAGAGACCAGAACAGTCTCCTAGCAGGGTCACCCAAGAATGGTCAAGAATGAGACACCAGAATAAGATGCATCCACCATTAGTAATGGTCATATCAGCAAAATGAGAATGGATCTCATTAATGGTGATGGGGGCAGAGAAACTTCTGAAAGGCAGCTACTGGGCAGCAACAGAAGATGAAGGTGACACTGGTGGAGGATCTTTTACAGACAATGGCAATGATGTTCAAGCTAACTCTGGTTAGTAGTACACAGGAGGATGTGGCAATCCCCTTTTGAATTTTCTCACTTTGAAAACCCTATGATAAAACGATCCAAAATGAAACAAGAGATGGTGTCAGAAGATGAGACCCCCAGTTTGGAAGGCACTTTCGGAGCTACTTGGGAAAGGTCAAGGACAAATACCAGTAGTGATGTTGCTAATGATGCTACTAGATCAAAACTGAAGTCTGATGGCTGATATGCACAGAGGTGAAAGGAAAATCCAATGCAGCACAACACATTCAATTAGGACACAGAACATGAGAATCTAAGAAGCATGAATCAAGGTAAACTGGAGATTGTGAAGCAAGAAATGGAAAGAATGAACATTGCAGTACTTGCTATGAGCAAACTGAATTGGACTGAAATGGGACATTTCCACTCAAACAAAATGCTGTACTCTGGAAATGACAAACTCAGAAGAAATTGAGTATCTCTAATATTGAGACAAGATGTAGCACAGGTAATAGCAGTTTATAATGCAAAATTCAACTTAATAATCTCAATCAGAATTAGTGGAAAACCTACCAACATAACCATCATTCAAGTTTATGCTCCAACAACAGATGCCAAACAAGAAATAAAAATTTCTATGCAGATGTTCAAGAGGAAATTGATAACACAACAAAACAAGAAATGCTGCTAATCCCAGAAGAATGGAAAAGTAGGAAACAAACCAGAATCAAATTTGGTAGGAAAATTTGGCGTAGGGGTAAGAAATGAATCAGAAAAATAACTAAGAATTTGTGAAGCCAACAACCTGTTCATTGCAAACACATACTTCAAGCAATGGCTCAGATGGTTGTCTACATGGACTTCTCCAGACGGCCAATACAGAAATCAAGCAGATTATGTAATTGGAAGCAAAGGATAGAAAAGCTGCATTCTTACTTCCAAAACAAGACCAGGAGCAGATTGTAGTAGTGACCACCAGCTGTTTATTTAAAAACCAGTGTCAAGCTAAAAAGATCCTCGATAGAAACACAGTGCCAAAATAAAATTTAAGTGACATCTCTTAAGAATTTAAAGTCCACATAAAGAACAGATTTCCATTGTGCAACAAAATTGACTGTGAGCCAGAAGAAAGGTGGACTGAAACCAGAGACATTATTAAATAAGGATGCCAAAAGACAATCTAGTAGCAACAAGGCAGAAAAAGCTTAGAGATTGAAGAAACACTCAAAGAAAGCTAGCACTTTCCCTAGAAGCAAAAATGACAAAACTGAGGCTGTCATACTTGGGACACACAATGAGAAGGGAAAACTTCCTGGAAAGACAGTAATGGTGATGAAAGCAGAAGACAGAAGAAAAAAAGGAGGACCAGATATGAGATGGATTGAATCCATAAAGAAATGCACCACCTTGAATTGAAAAGAGTTGAAGGCTGACATGGATAGGGCAATTTGGAGAGCTTTCATATATAGAGTCACCATAAGTTGGAGGGACTTGAGAGCACTAACAACAAAATAAATAATTAAAGTATTCTAATTAAAGTTGGCTTCACTGTCATAGCCAGAAAAAAGAAACAGACAGGCAGTATTGCTACAGCCTACTATACTACAGTCTAATTCTACTCAACGATTGCTTGATTCCACCAGATCAGTGAACATTTTTTTCTTAGTTGATACAATTTAACTTTTACAGATTATTATAGGCCACTTTGCCCTGGGAATTGTTCTCCAATTCTCTCTCCTGCTAAACTGGGTTGGAAATTTTAATTAAAATATGTTGAGTGTACATTTCAGATTTCATAATCTGAGCTTAGTAACATTACTATAATTACTATAAACCACACTGAATAGCAAATGAATCAATGCATTAACTAAAATTAATTTTGGACATTCTTAACTCTATTTGGAACTACAGTAAATTATTTATATTATGTATTAGTCATCTTTCAATAAAAAAACATTTAGATTCATGTACAATAAAACTTAACATCCCTAAAACAGTAATAAAAATAAAGAAGAGAAACATTGGAATCTATTCATCCATATATTCCTGTAAATACAGCAGGTCTTAACTGAATATCTAAAACTAACTGATGAATAGCCTGGCAAGCATCCTTAGGATGCTTATCTTCAGCTGGTGGCACCACTACTGAAAAGGCACTACAGAAAATTAGATGTTTCTTTTTGAGAAGAAGATATTGGAAGCAGCATCCTAAGGGCCCTAAAAAGTGACATGAAAGTAGTGATCACAGAGATATGCCAATCCTTTGCTATTTCATGATTAAACAGTCCTATTTGTTCTTCTCTATTTTGCTGCGATATGAAACCTTCTTAAATCCCTACACTGCCTCCGGTTTGATACTAGATTTAATACGGAATCTTCATTATCTTCAAAGGCCTCAAACAAGGCCCTCTCTCCCTTGCTACTCCTTATATCTGGGACTGCTTTCTACTATCTAGGCCAGTGATGGTGAACCTTTTAGAGACCGAGTGCCCAAACTGCAACCCAAAACCCACTTATTTATTGCAAAGCGCTAACACTACCATAAAACCTGAAAACTGAGGTTTTCATTTAGAAAAAACAACTCACAGCCATTCCAATCAAATACACACACACACACACACACACACACACACACACACGGCAGTGCACTGACCGGCCATGTGAAAGCTTGGATGAGTTGCAGCTAATCAAATCATTGCCTGGCACCGCTACTCCTTTCCGAGCATGCGTATGGCCCCTATGTGTGCTGTTATCCGATGCTCGGCTGCTGGGGCAATGCTGGGGCAACTTGGTTTGCGTGCTGACAGAGAGGGCTCTGTGTGCCCACTGTGGCACGTATGCCATAGGTTGGCCACCATTGGCCTATCCCTACCCTGGTGCATACCCCTAACCCTAATACAGGGCTAAAGTTCCATTGAAAAGAGGAAGATTTTGAAAAAGTCTTCCTTAAGTAGCTTTTTCTGCACAGCTCATCATTTCTGCCCATTCTAAACACATTCCAACCATAAAAATCATGCCAGGACACCTCATTTTTCTAACCCTAGCCCAGTGATGGAGAACCTTTTAGAGACTGAGTCCCCAAACTGCAACCCAAAACCCACTTATTTATTGTAAAGTGCCAACACTGCAATAAAACCTGAAAACAGCCAGTCCAACCAAATATATATGTATCTTTGGCAGCGCACTGACAGGTCATGCCAAAGCTCAGATGAGTCAAGGCTAATGTGTCGCGGCTTTTGACATCATCACCTGGCACCATTACTCCTTTCCGAGCAAGCGCATGGCCCCTGTGTACACTGTTATCCGATGTTTGGCTGCTGGGGTGATGCTGGGGCAACTTGGCTCGCGTGCTAACAGATAGGGCTTCGCATGCCCACTGTGGCACATGTGCCATAGGTTCGCCACCACCGATCTAAGCGATGACAGATCTTACTTTGTTCCAAAACTTCCTCAAAACCCACCTCTTTTGTTGGCTCAGCCCCTTAGTTTCCATACCTTATCCTCCTCTTACTTGAGCCTTAGCACATATAACTGAAACAAATAAGTAAATGTTCCTGCCTCAGCCCCTTCTTTATCACATTCTCTTTCTTAATCAATTTTAGATCTAAAATACAATTTAGATCTGAAACACTATGCAATCTAGAAGACTATCACAAGAATCAACATCCAAGTGCCACTATGCCTTTTTGTACACAGTTATTCCTGACATCACAAAACAATACCTTACCTCCTAATCAGTCCGGCTCAACAGGTAATTTCCTTTTGAAGTGAATGCTATTTATTTCCCTTGGAAGAGCACAATGCCTATGACTGGAACTGGAACTGCTCAACAATAACATGAAGATGCTATTTATGAGAGGACTCAGCTTCATATGTGGGTTGCAGCTCGCTCACTCTCTTGCTCGCTTTCTCTCTCTCTGCCATTGCCATAGAGCACATTGTCTCAACAGCCCTCACACAGATGCATTGGTTCTTACAAGGCATGCCTAGCCAAGACTCCAAGTGCTCTTAAGGTGCTTATGCAGGAGGTGCCATAAGTGTGAATCAGTCCTTGAATAGTGAGGGCAGTGAATCAGTGCTTGAATAAGTTAATTCAAGAAATAAATTATAATTTGTAGTAGCATAAATATATTAGAGACAAAATGTTGCATGACAAGATGAGTATTAAGTCTGGGTATATCAATAATTGCCAGTATAGAATGTTAAGCAGGAATTGCAACATTGCAACAGTATTTCAGATTAAGCAAGATGTATAAACAATATAGTACTGGATTAAGAAACCATGTAACTCTACCATTTCTCTCTTGCCAACAGTGCCAACATACTCACACATATTTGAGTCTGAAAGCTCCACTACACTGCTTTAACAAGGTAGCAAGCAGATATGTCATTTACTCTGAAGAAAGCTCAATGGACTTACTGTGGGTTGGCCAACTAGAGTGGTGGATAGGAAGGCATTATCAGTCCTACACTGTTATGGTTCCAGATAGATCAGAGGTCCCATGCCTGCAATATACAATGCCAAATAGCAATTTCTTATAGGAAATGTATCACTGTTAGGCAATATAAACTGCATGTGTGGAGCTCTTGACTAGAGTAAACCTAGTGGCTTTGGTGCTCCGCTGTGCAAGGAATATTCTGCCACAACACTGAATACCACAGTGGCCTGCTCCAATGCTACCACAGGCCAGGTCAACCATTGCTCTAAGGCAGAGGGGATCTGAAATGGATCATCCTTGAGCTCTTGCAGTCTCCTAGGGAGAGAATCAAGAGCAAGCATGCCCAGCCAGAATCCCAAAAATTAATTTTAAAATTTGAAGGTGGGTGGAGTGAACAAGGACAAAACACTGTATTTGTGACAGGCCAGAGAAATATTGTGCTATTGTCATGTTCTCTAACAAACTGCTGGGCAAACTCCCCTGACATTGAGGATATATATGTAATACAGAACAGTATCTACCACTACATCCAAATTAGCAGAGAATTCAGAACTTCTTTGCTAAAGGAAGACAGCAACAGGTGTGGTAAAACCACAGGTTGGGATAGGCTGATTTGGCACACAATCTGAAGAAGTCAGAAGAATTTATATTAAGCACCCAGGATACTCAGGTTGCCCTGAGGTGGAGGTTGGTTGAAACAAGTATTGAATCATTCTGCCGAAAGTCAGAACCAAGATATAAACAAAAGGCTAGAAAATTCTAAAGTAAGCATTTATCTCAACAGTTAAGAAAGGCACATGTTTATTTTACATAATTTAAGCATCCTTCCCCAGATATCATTTCTGAAGGAGCTGAATAGCAGAAACTCACATATATCATTACATTCTGCAACTCCATGAGTATTAGAGGGGGCAATATAATCTTGCCTCCCAAGTTACTAGTAAAATTAAGTCACCAGTACTATTTATGTACCCTGCAGTATAAGCACTTTTGCTGCAATCCCTGTAAATGAAGGCTAATCTCATTTATAACACAACTGCATTAAGTCCTGTGCAAGTGTCAGTTTCACAAATATGTATTGATTCTCCAACACAATTAAGATATATTTCTTAGTTAACAGATCTGTGAATCTCTAGTTATCCAGGAAGCGGCTGGTACTGTCAAGTTTGACAGAATAGGCCACGCACACATGTGGCTCCCTCCAATTCAATGTGGAGAATTGAGCATGTTCTCAAAGCAACTAGGAACTATATTTGTACCATGCTTTTGAACAGATCAGTACATTCCAGTTCAGCAGAGGAAATACATTCCATTGAATAATGTTTCAATGGAAAAAATATTCTTTGTTGGAGCTCATTCAGGGCAATATAACCTTGAACAAGTCAATTTGACTTTTTCTGCCTAAAAAACTTCAGTGAGCCCACCATATTCACTAGGCTTACAATCAGATGTGAACCTTGGAAACTAAGTTGCTTTTTCTTTTTGTATTTGGAGTAAGAATGAGGAGAAACAAACTTACTGGGAGACAGAAAACATGCATCTACCAAAAGAGACATTTGAGTGCTGGAAATCTATAGACCACTTTTTACAATAGTTAGTGCCCAATCTTAAGCATAATTGGGAAACTGTTGTTGTAGTTGTTGTTAGTTGCAAAGTCATGTCCGACCCATCGCGACCCACTGGACAACATTCCTCCAGGCCTTCCTGTCCTCCACCATCCCCCGAAGTCCACTTAAGCTCACACCAACTGCTTCAGTGACTCCATCTAGCCACCTCATCCTCTGCCATCCCCTTCTTCTTTTGCCCCCAATTGTTCCCAGCATTATCCTCTTCTCCAGTGAGTTCTTCCTTCACATTAGGTGGCAAAGTATTAGAATTTCATCTTAAGAATCTGGCCTTCTAAAGAGCAGTCAGGGTTGATCTCCTCTAGGACTGACTGGTTTGACCACCTTGCAGTCTCCAGCATCACAATTCAAAGGCCTCAATTCTTCAGCGCTCAGCCTTCCTTATGGTCCAGCTTTCACAGCCATACATTGCAACTGGGAAAACCATAGCCTTGACTATACGCACTTTTGTTGGCAGGGTGATGTCTCTGCTTTTCAGTATGCTGTCCAGATTTGCCATAGCTTTCCTCCCAAGGAGCAAGCGTCTTTTAATTTCTTGGCTGCAGTCCCCATCTGCGCTGATCTTGGAGCCCAGGAAAATAAAATCTGGCACTACCTCCATTTCTTCCCCATCTTTTTGCCAGAAAGTGAGAGGACCGGATGCCATGATCTTAGTTTTCTTAATGTTGAGTTTCAAGCCAACTTTTGTTCTCTCCTCTTTCACCCGCATCAAGAGACTCTTTAGTTCCTCTTCACTTTCTGCCATTAGAGTGGTATCATCTGCATATCTGAGGTTGTTGATATTCAAAGGCTTTGGCATAATCAATTAAGCAAAAGTAGATTTTTTTCTGGAACTCCCTAGCTTTCTCCATGGTCCAACTTATGTTGGCAATTTAATCTCTAGTTCCTCTGCCTCTTCGAAACCCTGCCTGTACTTCTGGTAGTTCTCGGTCCACATACTGCTGGAGCCTAGCTTGTAGGATTTTAAGCATAACTTTGCTAGCACATGAAATGAGTGCAATGGTGTGGTAGTTTGAACATTCTTTGGCACTGCCCTTCTTTGGGATCAGAATGTAAACTGACCTTTTCCAATCCTGAGGCCACTGCTGAGTTTTCCAAGTTTGCTGGCATATTGAGTGTAGCACTTTTACTGCATCTTTTAAGATTTTGAACAGCTCAGCTGGAATACTGTCTCCTCCACTAGCTTTGTTGTTGCTCAGACCTCCTAAGGCCCTTTTGACTTCACATTCCAGGATGTCTGGCTTGTGGTCAGTGATGGACGTTAAGCTCTTTCATGTATAGTTCTTCTGTGTAATCTTGTCACCTCTTCTTAATCTCTTCTGCCTCTATTAGGTCCCTGCTATTCTGGTCCTTTATCATGCCCATCTTTGCATGAAACGTTCCCTTCATATCTCCAATTTTTTTGAAGAGATCTCTGGTCCTCCCTATTCTATTGTTTTCTTCTATTTCTTTGCACTGTTCATTTAAGAAGGCATTCTTAGCTCTTCTAGCTATTCTCTGGAATTCTGCATTCAGTTGGGTGTATCGTTCTCTTTCTCCCTTGCCTTTCGCTTCCCTTCTTTCCTCAGCTATTTGTAAAGCTTCCTCAGACAGCCTTTTTGCTTTCTTGCATTTCTTCTTCTTTGGGATGGTTTTAATTGCTACCTCTTTTACAACCTTGTGAACCTCCGTCCATAGTTCTTCAGGCACTCTGTCTATCAGATCTAATTCCTTAAATCTATTTGTCACCTCTACTGTATATTCATCAGGAATGTAATTTAGGTCATACCTGAGTGGCCTAGTGCTTTTCCCTACTTTCTTCAATTTAAGCCTAAATTTTGCAACCAGAAGCTCATGATCTGGGCCACAGTCAGCTCCTGGTCTAGTTTTTACTGACTGTATGGAGCTTCTCCATCTTTGGCTACACAGCACATAGACAATCTGATTTCTGTGATGACCGTCTGGTGATGTCCATGTGTAGAGTCGTCTCTTGGGTTGTTGGAAAAGAGTGTTTGCTCTGACCATCATATTCTCTTGACAAAATTCTTCCAGCCTGTGCCCTGCTTCATTTTGTACTCAAGGCCAAACTTGCCTGTTATTCCGGTTATCTTTTGGCTTCCTACTTTAGCATTCCAATCCCCCATGATGATACGGACATCATTTTTGGTGTTATTTCTAGAAGGTGTTGTAGGCCTTCATAGAACTGGTCAATTTCAGCCTCTTCAACACCAATGGTTGGGGTGTAGACTTGGATTATTGTGATGTTGAATGGTTTGCCTTGGATTCAAATTGAGATCATTCTGTCATTTTGAAGATTGTATCCCAGTACTGCTTTTCCTACTCTTTTATTGACTATGAAGGCTACTCCATTTCTTCTGAGGGATTCTTGCCCGCAGTAGTATACCTGATGGTCATCTGAATTAAATTCACCCATTCCTGTCCGTTTTAGTTCACTGATTCCTAAGATGTCAATGTTCAGTCTTGTCTTCTCATGTTTGACCTTGTCCAGGTTACCTTGATTCATATATCTGACATTCCAGGTTTCTATGCAGTATAGTTTTTTACAGCATCGAACTCTCCTTTCACCACCAGATACATCTGCAACTGAGTGTCCTTTTGGCTTTGACCCATTTGCTTCATTCTTCTGGTGCTACTAGTACTAGCCCTCTGTTCTTCCCAGTAGCACATTGGACACCTTTTGACCTGAGGGGCTCATCCTCCGGCGTCATATCTTTTTGCCTTTTGGTACTGTCCATGGGGTTTTCATGGCAAGGATACTGGAGTGGGTTGCCATTTCCTTCTCCAGTGGATCAGCTTTTGTCAGAGCTCTCTGCTATGACTTTTCTGTCTTGGATGCCCCTGCACGGCATAGCTCATAGTTTCATTGAGCTACACAAGCCCCTTCGACATGACAAGGCATTGATCCTTGAAGGGGAATTGGGAAATATGTCCTGTTAAATTCACCACAGCTTACTTCTGAGTAGCCCTCAGACTGCAGACACAGAAGTGATGTAGAGCATGAGGATGAATTACTTCTAATGTAACAAGTCCATTACCACAAACAAAACATTCACAATCATATTTATCATATTTTGACAATTTATCAATATGCTTATTAGATATACAACTAGCAATAATTTTGCAAAATGTCTTAATGCGCAAACACTGATATTTCAACACATATGCTCCTGCCTGTGATGATATTCAATATGCCACCACGAATTGATGCTTCAGCACATGCTCTCTTATATCTTAATCTTAAAACACATTCACATGGGAAGTTATCACACACATTGAACTGGCTTTCAAAGTAATATGTTTGTAAAGATGCCATGGTGCAAAGAGTTAAATACTAATGCGAATGGCAACATTTATTTTTTGGGGGGCTGTGTACTTATCAAGAACATAGGAAAAGCCACACTGGATCAGAACAACGATCCATCTAATCTAGCAGTCTGTACACATGGTACTAAATCCCTGCCCACAGGATCCCTCAAGCAGAATGTGTACAAGACCTCCTGCTCAAGCTTCTCAGTAGGCACGGCACCTCTGGTACAGGAGGCACTCCACAGTCAGCAAGACTGGTAGCCATTGAAAGCATCCTTCCTCATAAATCTGTCCAACCCCTTTTTAAACCCATCCAGATTGGCAGCCATTATCATTTTCCATGGCAGTGAATTCCATAGTTTAACTATACTGCAGGAAGAACAACTTCCTTTTATCTATCCTAAACCTTCCACCAATCAGCTTCATGAGATGACCTAGGTTTGAGTGTTATGGGAGAGCAAGCTAAATGTCTCCCCTCTACATTCTTCACACCATGCATAAACAGCTCTCTCTTGTCTCCCCTTAGTCACCTTTTTTCTAAGCTAAACAGTCCCAGTTGTTGTACCTGCTCCTCATAGGGGAGCCACTCCAGTCCTCTGATCATTTTTGTTGCCCTTCTCTGTACTTTTCTCAACTCAATAATGCCCTTTTTTAGATAAGGCAACCAGAATTGAACACAATATTCCAAGTGCGGTTGCACCAAAGATATGTAAGTAAGAACTAAGACATCTTCTGCTTCTATGGCAGTTCTATTGTCTATTTTATTCCTAATTGTGCCTGACACAGAGTTTGAATTCTTCACAGTGGCTGTGCATTGGGCAGGCATTTTCATCAAGCTGTCCATTACCCCAGATCCCTTTCTTGCTCAGTCACTGCTAGTTCAGATGCCATCAATGTATCCTTGAAGCTGGGATTTTTTGCCCCAACATGCATTAGTCTACACTTGCTTATATTAAATTGCATTTGCCATTTTGATGTGCACTCTCCCAGCTTGGAGCTCCTCACAATCCTCTTTCGGTTTTAACATTCCTAAAAAATTTAGTATCATCAGTAAACTTGGCCACTTCAATATCTACTCCAAGATTATTCATGAATAGGTTGAAAAGTATTCCTCCTAACACAGAACCAATAAAGTGCCATTTATTCCCAGCCTCTCTCTTCTGTACTTTAACCAGTTAGTGATCTGTAAGAGGACCCCCTTCTTTATTTCATGACTGTTTAGTTTGCTTAGGAGTCTTTGATAAGGGACTTTATCAAAAGCCTTTTGGAAGTCCAACTACACAAAGTCTACTGGATTGTCCCATCCAGTGCTTTTTTTGGTAAGAAAAATGGTGCCAGAACTCATGAAATTATTTACCTTTCACACGTAGTCAATCACTGTGCATACACCCACACACATCAGTTGTGTAACGAAACATAATGGTCGCTGCCCTCAGTAAGCACTCAGCACGCGACCACATGACCAGTCACAAGCTGAGCATCGCCACAAGCTGAGCATCGCCATCATAACCAGCACAGATGAAGTACGCATGCATTGGATTTGACACACAAGCAGCTTGCATGCATCATTTTAATGATTTTGCTGCCAACCTGCTACGCTCAACAGGGCGATTCGAATCCACATGAACTGCAAGGTTGGCAGGAGCTGGGATGGAGCAACAGGAACTCACCCTGTTGTGCAGATTCAAACCAGTGACCTTTCGATCGACCACCCCAGCAGCACAGCAGTTTAAACCACTGTGCCCCTTGCATCCCAACTGCTTCCTTAGCCACTTACTTTCTTTTGATATATTGAAAGTAATCTTTATTGTAGGCCTTGATATTGTTAGCAATATGTTCCTGAAACTGTTTCTTTGATATTCTGATGCTCTGCTTGCATCTCCCTTGTGCAAGCTTGTGGTCTCATCTGTTCTTTTCATTTGGACAAGACTTGCATTTTTTGAAGGAAGCTTACTTCTCTCTAATAGCTTGAGTCCATGTGTTACCCACGCAGATGATTTCCTGGACTCTGTCCTACCTTTCTTCACTTGTGGTATTCATATTATCTGTGCCTCTATTACAGTGTTTTTGTGTAATTTCTAAGTGCTTTGAAATGGTTTAGACTTCTTGATCCTGTTCTTCTGCTTCTTCTTTACCAGCTCCTTCATTCTTGAGATGTGTCCCCTTTTGAAGTCAAATGCTACTGTGTTTGACCTTCTTCCACCTAACTGTATATTAAACCTGAAACCAGCTGTTACCTAATCACTCAACAGCATTTACATCCTGTACTGTCCTGGGCAACTCTACCTAGAGATTACCTCCCCTATGGTTGGTTCCATGACCAGCTGTCCAAGGGCACAGTCATTTATGGCATTGAGAAATTTAATCTCTCTGTCAAAAATGAAACATACATTTATCAAGTCAATGTATGGATAGCTGAAGTTCTCATTATTATAGTATTGCCTTGGTTGGAGGCCTCCTTGATTTCATTTCTCATCTCAGGATCACCCTGTGAGCATTCTGGTCTGGGGGAAGATAGCATATTCCTATGACTAAGTTAATTTTGGAGCCAGGAATTTTCACTCATAGTGCTTCTGTGGAGGAGTCTTCACACTTTAGATAGATTATCAAGTCTGCTGGACTCTGTGCCCTCGTTAACATAAGAGGGGAAACACCTCCTACAGTATGCCCCTCCCTGTCTTTCCTTTACAGTTTATATCCAGAGATGACTGTGTCCCATTTAATAAATAATAATAAATAAATAAATAGGTTATTTCTATTCCACCAGGTTTCAGTAATGCCTACCATATCTATGGTCTCCTTTATCACCAGGTACTTCAGCTTTCCCATTTTGACCCTAAGGCTTCCAGTATTTGCATAGGAATACCTAACCACAGTGTCCCCTCTGGCTGGGTGTAACCATTGTTCTGGCACATTGTCCTCTCCAAGTGGTTACCTCATTACTTCCTCCCTCCCCTCCTACACTTGGGCAATCTGAAACTTCCTTCCTTTCATTCACTAGAGATGCTTTGACCGAAACCAGATGCTTCCCAACTCCAGTTTTTCAGTTTAAACATTTAAGGTTCAGTTTAAAAGCTGCTCTACCACCTTTTTTATGTTACATGCCAGCAATCTGGTTTCATTCTGCTTTAAGTGGAGCCTGTCCATCCTATACAGGCCTAACTTGTCCCAAAATGTTCCTCCATACCCAACAAATGTGAAGCCCTCCTCTGTGAGGAAGCCCACCGTCTCATTCAAACATTGAAACTCCTCAGCTCTGCCTGCTTAGCTGGCCCTAGGTGTGAAACCGGTAGTATTTCAGAGAAAGCTACCTAGGAGATTATGGATTTCAACCTTCTACCTAGGAATGTAATTTGGCTTCTCAGACCTTATAACTACATTTTCCCACATCACTGGTACCAACATGGACCACAACCACTGATGCCACACCAGCATGTAATACCTGCAACCTTCACACCAGTCAGGTGTGAAGTCAGGTGTTACACCTCGTCCACAAACCCATCGTAAACCCAGCTTTCCAGCTTTTATTGCAGTCTTCCATTCCGACAGGGTTTGTTTTCACATAAAAATAATCTGTGCCCTCAAACCTTTGATCACTCTATTTTTGTATAAATATTTAGAAGAAAATAAGAATTTTACTTCTCCTTAAAGACAGGCTATTCATGCCAATCTGGTTTTACACCTCATTAGAAATCTGCCTAGATATGAAACAATAAATAAATATTCTATCTCATCTTTATTCATTTGATACTATACAGGAAGGAAATAAAAGATTCCTAATTAAACAGTTTTCATTAGTCCTTAACCTTATGATATATTTCAATCCTGGTTCAAGTTAGGTAACAACAATACAGAAGAGTGTGTAGTGGAATATGTAGAGTACGTCTTTGCCACATTTTGAGTACGTGCCAACATCAAGGAAATGGTTTATGGAGGAACTGAGACTCAGTCCAAAAACTTTTCAGAACAGAAGTGCAGCACCACGGTCTTAAGTACTTGACTTCCAAAGAATAACTATCTTACTCCTTTACTGAATCAAGCCTTTCCCTTGAACGAGGAGAGAAAGAAATTTCACCCATCGCTTCTTTTCTTACACCCATCTAGCGTACCCTCACGCGAAGTAACTAATACCCTTCTCTTTCCTATCGTCGACACACTATCCGTTATACATCACTCATCCTGCCGCCGCCGCCCCCTCCTCGTCACGCGCCGCGCCGGGCCAGGCAGGACTGGTGACATTACAGAAATATCTATCAAGCCCCATGGGGAGAACGGACGAGAGAGTTTACTCACTTCCTTCCTTGTAACCATGAGCTGGTAGAAATCCTTACTAGGCGCTGGGGCCTGTCCTCGCGCCTCGAACAAAGTACCTGCGAGGAGAGACGCCATTTTAGGACGCCAGGAGCTAGTTGCTGTGGCAACCAGGAAGAGGCGGGCGTACGGAGAGGTCACTGGAAGCCCGGCCCCCCCTCTTAAAGGAGACGACTATCTTTCCGTGCCTGGAGTCGAAGGAGCTTTGCCACCGCAACGATGGGAAGAGCTCCCTGGAATCGCCACGGTTGAGGAGGGGAGGGACGCAAAACCGCCAACGGGGGCGCCACTTGTGGTTTCGCTGACCCCGAGGGGGGACAACGCTTGCGCGCACCCCGAGGGTGACGACCCCAGCGGAGGGATACCTTTTTTTCAGCCAAGGAACGTCTGAGACAAGCGGAGGGGGACGGAAAGGATAGAACGGCTGCCGATCCTTGAGGGAGGGGAGGGGAGGGGGCTGCCGGCTCCGCGGCAGGGAGCGAGAAGGCGGGCAGGAGGAGAACACCCGCTGCTGGCGAGGGGGGGGGAGAGCGGGGGCCCGCGGGCCCCTTTGGGGGTAAAGTAGTCCCCGGCCTCCCCCTACGCCGCTGGAGGGGGTACGGTAGCGGAGGTAGACGGCGCACTGGTCGGTGGTGCGGCTTCAGCTGATAATTGAAGGGAAGAGGCACCGGCAGGGCAGAAAAAGAGCCAGAGCCATCAGGGAGGCGCGGAGCGCTTTCGCGGAGGCCGCGTCGGGACAAACTAGGTACTGTGAGAATATGGGGGGCGGTGGGGGTGGCTTGTTTTTCTATGTGAAGGTTTCTGTGGGAGTAAGAAGCCTCTCTTGTGTTGTTTTTCTTTTCCTTCCTCGCTGGGGTCAAAAATAGGGGATTTGGGGTAAGGTGGGGAGGAAGGGGCTGTTCTGTAGAACATGACAGAAGAGATTTGTGGTGAGGAAGTCCTGGGCCGGGAGGTGGGGAAGGTGACTGTTGGCTTGAGGCCTTTCATAGGCTTAAGGAAGTACTGCCTCTAAAAGAAGGCTCTTTTTATTGGGGTGGGGAGTGGTAAATACAAGGGTTTTCCTCATAAGAAAGACTGGTGGAAGAGAAGCTAGGGTGGAAGAAATGGAGCTGACAAAATGGCCAGACGGCTGCTTGAAGCTTATCGTGATTCAGCCCTTCCATCCTTTTCTCCTCCCTCTCTTGCAAACCCTAGCTGTTTAATGGGGTGAATCTGAACCTCGTATTTATATGCTGAAGTTCACAGTAGTATAGAATGCATAGACTATTACTACCCTCCCCTTTGCGGTTTGGGCCTACCGTCTACCCCCCCCCCCCCCCGGTTAAGATTTGCTTTCTGATTTGTGTGGCTTCTAAATACAAAAGGATAGTGTCAGTGTTGACACTGCACCCGATTTGTGTTCGGCCCCACTTAGAATCTCCCTAACCTTTTCACTAGCCACTATTTCCTCTGGGCTTTATTTTATGGGGTTTCTTTACCCTTTGAAGGTTCAATTGAACCCTCTTGAATACACTTGGGGGAGAAAAGAAAACTGTTCTCTGTAGCCAAACAACGACAACAATAAAAAAATGCTAAATGATCAGTAGCCTCCATATTGGCCGGGCTTTTGGTGCCCGAGGCACGGCGAAATCGTACTCTACTAAGCAGAAAACAGGTACTACTTAATCTAGTCCCTTTCGGTACTGAATCGCAAAACCGGAGCTGAATGTTTTTCACCCCTGTAATTTTAGAGCTGGGTTATGCTGCTTGTGCCTTCGAGAAGAAAGTAGCCTAGCTTGAGGCTTGTTTGCATAACGCGTCGTATTTAGATATTTGCATTCTTCTCTTTTTCCCATCCGTACCTTTCCCGCATGATAGCTTTTGAATATCTGCCGACTAGTACGGGGCTAACATTCAAACTGATCTCGGGGCTTTTCCAGCCTCGCAGGCCGAGCTGCCTGCTGTACAACTTTTATTGTTCCTTCCTCCTAATGGCCAGTGTTATTCGGTGGGGGCATTCTTCGCAGTAGGGGTTTAAAGGCATCAGGAATTTGAAAAAGTTTAGATTAGGAACAAGGAAACATTAGGGCGGAGAGACTGGAAAGTTTTATCAAGGGCTTTAGGGGAAAACATCGATGTATGGAACAAAGGTCCTGTCTGTATTATAGAGGCCTACATTCGAGGCCTGACTATGTCGCATTTACAGAGGAAAGAATTAAGAGCTTGGCATTTGTCTAATATATTCAATGCCTGGCATGCATTTTAGAATTGTTTCTAGGATTCTTTCAGTTAAATTTCAGGATCGGTTTTAATAATACAGCCATGTTCTAATAAATTTACTTTGGTTTTTCTTAATGTAAGCAGTTGTTTTCTTCCTATGTTTAGGCCTGTTCATCAAGAGGAGTATAGATCTGAGGCCACATCCCTTCCTTTTTTGACAAAATAAATTTCCTAACTATGACTTCATGTAGATATTGGCTCTTGTGACAATGTCTAGCTCTCACTTTTTTTAGTTTTGAGGATTAAAGGCAAATGGAACTAAATTTGCAGTAAAGGGGAGAAATTTTAAACAGCAAACTATTTTCAAAAAGTTGTCCTCAAAACAAGGCTTGGTAAAGCTTGTTTTCCCTACTGTTATATGTATCATATAAACAGATGTTAACAAAATGTTGTCTTGAGAACTAGAGGACAGCAGTTGTTGGTTTATTATTTGACACAATTGCATTTTCAACATTTGCTCTTATTGTATGATACTCTTTTTAATGAGTATCATACTTCTGAGGGAAGGCAACCAATAATTTCAGGAATTTGAAATTATTTAAATTTAGAGCTTTTAGATATTGTATCTTAAACACACTATATATTCAAGCCATCAGTTTACTTCAGAACCTTTAGTTAATATAACTGCATGCCATCCTTTAAAGGCATAGCTAAATTATCACTGTACTCAGCATTGATAAATTAAAGCTGCAATTCTGTGCCTTTGGGAGTATGTTCCATTTGAAACCAGAGGGACTTCCTTCTGGTTATAATTAGGCTGTTATTCTGTGCTATTTCTTAAGCATAATTTTAAAAATCTTAATCAGTTGCTTTCTTCATTTTTTGCACCTGCTTATAACATAAATCTATTTTTCCTTTCAGTTGCTTGATTCCTTTCCCTGTTGTAGTTTCTGAGGGATAAGGAATAGCAAGTACTTGGTCCCTTGCACCGTCATGTTATACAAGGATACTATGAGCCAACAGGTGTTAATCCACTTTCTGTATTTTGAATGTTTTATGCTGCTTATCCTTAAGGTTTCCTTTGCCTCCATTGTCCGCACATATACCAGGTAAAGACTGCACGAAGTAAGAATGATTGCTAACTAGAAGACTGCTATGTATTGGTTGGTTCTTCCAAGTGAAGAAGCCCTCTCCTCTAGCTACAGAAGAAATATAGAAGCCGGGTTAGGTACTGGGGATGAGCCACTTGATGAGCATGATTGATAGATATGGAACAACTTGAAAAGTATGGAAACAAAGTGATTGCCTATTTACAGTAGTTTACTGTAAACTCCTGAATTTAATAAATAGAGTTAATTTTCCAGGCTTTAGCATTGCTGGTCTGGGAGTAACTTGAGTTCCTTGATACCTTGCTGTGTAAATCTAATGTTGGCAACCAGGAATTGGAAGCATTATTCAGCTTAGAATGAATACTTTTCTGCCATGTGCTTTGGGAGGTATTTCTGCCATCCAGATTTTGACATGGGGCAGTGAAGAGGTTGTAAAAAGTTTAAATGAGTTTCTTGCACCTGTAATTTCTCTTTTGTGCTTGAAGTAAAAGGACACTCTAAAGTGGGTAGCTTTCCCCAAGACTCAGGTAAAGGAAACTACTTTGTGTTGAAGTATGCATAGCAAAATTCAGGATGCTTGCCATCAAGCAGCTGTTTAGTATACTTGTACAACTGTAGTATAGCTGGAGTCCTAAAACTATTTAGTGTAGGGCAGGCAACACTTAGACTTTTGCAGTAAGTGTCTCAGAACCACAGACTTGAACTAGTTTCATAAGGATTTCCTCTTCCTAAGGAGCCCCAGTACTATAATTCTTTGTGCTAGGATATTAGTCAAAACATTCTTGGTGCTCTTGCCAGACTACAGTCACAAGGACTCATCAAATAAACCTGAGTTATAATAGAACAGCTATAAAATCAGAGTAGTATACAAAAGACTTGAGCCACCTGTTCTTAAACTGGTAGCCTTCAGATGCTTTGACTACAACTCTTATCAGTTCCTATTTTGGCAAATGGTCTGAACCAACTGAAGGCCATTGCTTTGGTGAAGGCTGCCTTAAGCCACCAGTCATGCTGAGCAAGACTCCCTTGGTGTGTTACACACTTAATGTTATTAGAATTAGAATTTGAATGAACAGTTAACTACTGTGTTGTGGTGTTAATGAAAAAATAGATGCATGATATAAGTGGGTGCAGGGAATTTGAACCCAGTCTGGAATCCACCCAGAGTAGAGCGTTCAGTATATTTTGTGTCTGTGGAATTCTTCACTTGTTGATGTTAAGTAGACACTGGAGTTGATTTGGCATCTACTGAAGGCATTTTTACTTAGCAAATGTTTCTGGATTGATCAGCCATCAATTTTATAGTAGTATATATTATAATTTCATTTTAAATTTTAATTTTGCATTTTGATAATTCTTTTTGTTGATCACTGATTAGAAATCTATTAAAATGGAGTATAAGCATCTTGTAAATTATTCATTCACATTTGATTAACTGATTAAAGTATTAAACCTCAAATTTCATGTCTTTAGAACAGACAGCTATAGTGGTGATAACTTGGCAAAAACCTGGCCCTAATCTTGGAAGGGATAACAAGCTGGTGCCTATGTGCTAGTGCAATATTGCATAGTCCCTAGTTAGTCATAACAACTTCTAATCAAGATGTGGTAAGAATGTTGCTAGATTTTTACATGGTGTGCATATTATACAAATGTTAAGGTTACTTTGTCCCAGTTAGTGATGTGGGTTTTCCAGAAAATTTTGAATTGCATTTTTTTCTGGAAAATTAATAAAAAAACAGTTCTATGCAGACAAGCTAATCTGCACTGGAATTTTTATATGTATTAATTCTGGGGCAGGGCAACATGCAGTCTGGCCCCCATGTTTATACTGATTAATTTGGTGGTGGCAAAGAAATTGTGGGAGAAGTCAACCATTTTAGTGCTGTTGAACTCTTAAAAGCTAAAGTGTAGCTTGCTTTAAATGTGACTCCTTTAGCTTTTGAATCTCAATCATTGATTTTCCCTGCCCACCTGGTGTCCCATGAAGCATGGCCTGATGAAAATGGCTGACAGATTCTCCTGAAGTTGCTCACCCTGTTCTAAAAAGTGATGCCAATACTTGCAGAAATTTAAGGACAATGTTAGTATGTTAATGTTTCCTTTGAACCATTTGAATTTAAGAAAAAGAAAAGGTCCTGAATGGGCATGAAATAGCAAAGAATTGCTGCTGACAGTTTGCTTCTTTCATTCCTCTATCCCTTACAATTAATAATCTCATGCTAATTGAGTATATGTGGTTGTTACCAGTGATACCCTTAATACTAGTTGATGCTTACTAAGGGTTTAGCCATTTGGCTGATAGTTTCTCCATAGTTTTCAAATTTTTAAAACATGTGAGAACAAAGGAGAACCAACAGGTTCAACGCTGATAATGCAAAAAAATCTAATGGACAATTATTTTTATGTGTTTTGATTTGTTCCTTGCATCCCCTCCTTCCAATTTTAAACTCTCAGCAGTCCAGTGAGATAGGCGAAGCTGTGTATGGTGAGTCCAGTGTCATAATACATTTATATCTGAGTGTGAATTTGAACCTGAATCTCTTATCTGGTCAGATACTCTACTCCTAGTTAGTGGCCTTTCCTGCTGATGACTGAGTGTATTCCTATTTGTGGTTTCAGGAGGTTTTACAGAAAATATTTCTAATGAAGTAGACTGTAGTCTATGAATCTTCTATCTGTAGTAAACTATTAGATTTTTCTGGTACTGTGAGTCTTCACAGTTGATACAGCAGACTAAAACAGAAGCGACAGATTAAAACAGTTACCCCTCTTGTAATCCTGGAATAGCAACAAGAAAGGTTTTTTCTGGGGGAGTGTTTTGAAAAGTTTTTGGGACTTGGTCATCTCCAGCCAAACCTGAGAGGCTGCTTTAGTGTTTTCCTACTTTTAAATGCTTTAAATCATCTGGTTGGCTCCAGCAAAACTTGTTGAATATGGCTTAGTCAGCCTAGAAATTATTTACTTACCTATTTAGGTTTGAAATTGTCTCTGATAGATATTTACTGGGGCTATCAGCTTGTTAACATTTGTGCACAGCTCTAATCAGGATTGGTCTTTGACTATAATACTTGTTTTAATTTAATCAAATATAGTTTCCCAGTAAATAAGAAATGACAAATACTCGGTTTAACAGGTATTTTATCTTAAACTTTCTGGTGTGTGACTTTCCCTGAACTCTAAGAGTCCACAGATACAAAACAGCAAATGTTTTGGAATGGGAGGTTGTACCCTTCTGCCTAATATGGTGTAGAGGATCCACAACTTCTAGTCAAATATATAACCGGTGACCATTGATATTGCCCATCTTTCATTATTGGCACACTAGGTCAGAGGTGGGCAGATGTCAGACTTGTAGGAACAACTTTGGTTTTGGCTTGAACACTGAGTCCAGCACCAAGAGACTGATGTAAAAGGCATATACTCTAGAATGCTTTCAGATGGATGGCTCTAATTCTGTCAGTCAAAAGGTATTGCAGTAGTTATTCCATCTCCAATGGATTATTTGTTGGAAGAAAGACAAGGTGGTGGGAAAATAAGGGGAGGATTACAACTGGAATATGGCATTGTCTAGTTTACTTGTAAAATTCTTTGCATGAGGCAAGGCAAATGCACAATGAATGCTTCTTCTGGAAATACCCTTATGCTTAAAGAATTAGTACAGGAATTTGAGTACCAGAATTGAATGGAACTGATAGTGCTTCCATACAAACTCATTCCTTTGTACTCAAAACTTACTTGATTTCAGCAGTATAATTTAATTGGTGGGTGTTACTTTGTTGTGCCTAAGTAACAGTATTAGAAATCCTAGCGAATCTATGGCAAATCACCCAGAGATATACCAGTAGGTCTAGATTAACTTCTCACTCCTGCACTATATGGGTTAAAAGTTGGACTAGGTGCAGGGAGGTGGGAAGCTTGAGGTTCTGATTGGTAGATATAGTTAAAAAGTAAATGCTGTGGTCAAAGATCAGAGTGTCTGCTTCTTTCCTACTTTGAGAGGTGGTCAGTTGTGCCCCCACCTCTTGCTGATTGGAATAATATTAGTGATAATGCTACCTTCATTATTGTGAGTAAAAACCTGAAAGATGTTTAAGCCATGACTATGGCCATGTTTGCATGTACTGGGCTTAAGAACTAATCATAGGTTAACTTTGGATTGTTTAATCTACAAACCAAAGTGTGTGGGTTCATGTGTCTCACAACAACATACAATTGGGCAATTGGAGATGGCTTATATGAAGTGGAAACTGCTTGCACGTGGCAAGAAACTTGGCAAATTATAAGGTTAACAAACCCACGATTTGCTGCTGTTACATGCAAACCAGGTCATTATCTGACACTATTAATTACACTGGAGCTGCCTGAGCAACCGGTATGACTCCAGGTAAAATTAAGGGAGTGTTATACAGAGACCTTGCTTCTCAATATAATTATGTTATTTAACTTGTTCAATTAAGTGCTGGACCAAGACTTGGGATAAACTAAGGGTTCCATAGGTGTAATGCCAACTTTCACCAGATATTTGGTGGGTGTTCTGACCTTGGATTATGTTGACATCCCCTAGGCTTATTATTCTGGGCTATTTTTACAGGTGTGGTAAGGCTAGGTTTTCACAGCTTGGCCTCAGTTACAATTGTTTCTCTTCTCAAATGGTATGTTGCTTAGCACATATTGAACAGTATGCTATATTGCTCTGTAATTGAATGAAATAAGTAGAGATCACCATTGTTATGGCTAAATATTCTTCCTTCTAGTTCCCAGATCCTTAACTTCCTAGGGCCATCATAGAAGTGGTTCAGCTAAGATGGCTTGCCCCAGAGATATAGGGAACCAATTAGATTTTAGAATTTTTTCTCCAGATTTCCATGACAGCAATACTTTGCTGATTGATTAAGCTGGAGCTGACCTTCGTCACTGATAGTCATTTGCATTGTCTTCTATCATTTAATTATTTTAAGTTGCATAATGTTCACTTTCTGATTAACTTTAAAACAGGTGGTGTTTAGCATTTGATATCTCAAGTACATTTATGAAATCCAAACTTTTTTCATCCCAAAGAATTGATGTGTATTTTTTATCTGCAATGTGTGGAAAAGTAGATTCATGCTAGCTAATTGCAGCTGAATTTAGAGTAATGATAAGACTGTTCTAGTGACTTGAGGGAAAGGGGATTTCAGTGAAAGGGAGTAAAGTGGTGAGGGGAAATCATAATATGAGGGTCTGCTGCCATAGAAAGCAGATTACCTTCAATTGGTAGAGGAACATACTTTTCTGCAAAAAGTCACTATTAACTAGGGACACTTGACCAGCAGTTTATAAATTATGGCTGGGCTTAAAAGCCAAATATTTCTAAAAGTCAGCAGTAAAATAGTAAAAGTGCCTCTGAGCAAAAGCAAAGTCCTCTTTTTCCACCCAGCAAGTGGCAGCCTGCTCATTCCGCAGAATGAAGAAGGATTAATAATGTGGATAGCATTGTTTCACATAAGTTTGGGTCTCCTACAGGTCTCTTTTTGAAAATGAAAAATTGTCCCCACTTCCCCAGAGAGCATCAACAAAGCAAGCATCTGTTACCCAAACCTGGCTTAAAACAGTCATCTAGCAGCCATTCCATCAGGCTGTAGGAGAGGGAGAAGTAGGGATGCTTGATCAGCTTAGCTGAAAGACAAATCAGTCTTTTTTGCTCCTCCTCTCTTTGAATTTGTTTACATTCCAGCAGGTTGGATAATGAAACCAATCTTGTTGCACTGCAGTAGATTGTTATAATAACTACATAATGCTGAAAAATGCAGCCTGTTATTTTTCCCTCTGTCTTTCCTGATGGTTGCTAGGTGGGCTTTTTAACCTTTCTTATGAGGGTGCTTCAGAAGGCAAGGAAGATAGCTGTAAGAGGCTCAGAATAATTCATGTACTGGCTTCTCCAATCCCCCCCCCCCCCGCCACTCCCCTCTGCAGCCATTGGAACTCTTCTTCCTCTGAAGTCACTTTTCTAATCTTGGAGGGTAGCCAGTGTGGTTCTTTCTTCAGTACCTGTGAGGGGTTGGGGATATTAAATCATGTTAGAGCCAAGGTCAGAATGCAGTTTCTAACCTCGGAGGGGTTTTGTCAGTCACTCTGTGCTTCCTGGAATACTTGCTCAGGACCATAGGATTGCTCTCTAAGAGAAGGTAAATTTGAGCTTATTGTCAGACAGGCATGGCATGGGAAGACTAGTACCTATGAATTCCTCTCTGAAAAATGATGCCAGTGACTATGATTGTAGTAATACATGAGATGTAAAGAGGAGCACTGAATAGATGCTTTCCTAGCATGAAGCCTTCACAATGCGAATATGTGGACTATGATACAAAGGCAGGCACTGCGCTGCTGTAAAATTCTGGGTAACTGTGCCATACTGTGTATATTCTACTTCTTCCTGTGTTCAGAGATGCCAATAGGAAGGTCACGTGACATGACTAGGAAAGAAGAAGGCAGCAGCTCTCTAAAGAGAAGTTGTGGGGCAGTGGGGGCATGCTCTCAGAAATGAATCTGAATTGCGCTCCAGCCATATTGGCCAGCAAAGACTCACTCTTGCTATTAATATCGGATGATACCATGATGTAATAAAATAGGCTACTACTTGGAACATTAGATTTTATTCCCTCTCATGTATTTTTATAAGTAAATTGTCCATTATTACACTCTAAAGCAGGGGTGGGCAATTAATTTTCCTGTGGGGCCACATGAGAAACTTTGACAGTTGTTAAGGGCCGGACCAATACACTTACAGCTCTGCTCAATATATATCTCTATAAAAACAGTAAATGAAACATTACAATGATACAATGAAATGTGGAGCACAGAATATTTAATGAATATTCACAAAAACATGAGCATTACATGAAAAGCAATAAATTCATTTCAATTTAGCAGATCCTTCAAAATAAAAGCAGTGCAGTTGTATTGTGTGCAACTATATTACGACGATATATATTTGCATTGACTTTTAATTTGCCAGTGACCTCATGCGGGCCAGTCAGGGTCAGCCATCAGGCCGGATGTGGCCCGCGGGCCGTACAATGCCCAGGTCTGCTCTAAAGGGTTAGTGGAAGGAAGGGGTGGTGAGGTCAGAGAAGCTATATTGTGGAGTATTCAGTCTTGCTGTTGAAACTGATGGATAGCATTTAAAAGACATAGGCACTGCATACATTTATATGAAAGCATATGAGAAGATGATGCACCATTATGTTCTAGGTAAGACATTTGAACACCCACTTTTGCTCCTGTTTTAAGATTATGGCATTGCAGTAAAATGTACCTGAGCCTGGACTCCTCCTCTCCACCTAGGGTTAGAAGACTAATCTATTTATGGTTTGTCTAGCTATATTAGATTGACAAATTTCTTTTCTGACTTAAAAATTATTACAAATATTGAACACTTAAATCAGCCAGGACATTTTTCTACCAGCCAGTTGAAGGCTCACCTTGGAGCAGCAAACCTTTAGATGCAGTCTGTAATATGCATGGAGGTTGGGGCTCCCTCCTCTGGCAACTGAACATATAGGAAGGACAGAGTACTTTGTTTCTTTTCTGCAGCTCCTTGTTGTGTATAGCTACTAGGTGATTACTTAAATGTAAGACTTAATTAATCACCTAATAACTATGGACAACTACTATACACCTTAATTTCTCTTAAATGTAAAAGCTAAATTGTAGCTTGTCTTAGAGAACGGAAGGAAAGTATGGATCCACAGCCGGCAATAATAGAGGAACAGGTTATGTACTGATATTCAATTCTGAGGCCCCCGGAAGATGGGTGCTCAGCTATTCTAGCTGCCACTAGAATACAGAAGAAAGGAGGGAAAGCCAGAGGCTAACCTGTCATTCTAATGGAATTTGGTTGGTCCTTATTTCAGTCTTCTGTGGAAGGAAAGCACCAGCAATCTTGAAGGAACAGCTGGAGAGAAACTTTCTGCTGACCATCACTGATAATGACTTCCTTGCCTATGAGTGTTCTGCAAACATTTGGTGCTGAGCATACTACAAAACTGCACTGAATCTTTCTTCACTTTGTGTTGTCTTATTTTCTGAATTAGCATGTATATCCCTATATGCTATCACAAATGGGTGCTGGCCACAATAACATATAATTTATATGCATATATCTAGTTATGCTTTCTAAGCCCAGACAGCACTACTTTGTGATAGTATATAGAAATACAGATACAGTTAAAAGAAATAGAGTGAAGGCTGGGAAGTTAAGGAAGAATATGTATGCAGCTTTGTAATCTGTTCAGCTATAAAATGCATGTCTATTTCATTCTTGATTTTGTATGTTTGTGAGAGATAAGAGAAATGTGTATGCTTGTGCACATACATCAAAGATGAGATGCACATTAATTCCCTTGTTGGAAAATGAGAGTAGAGATGAGATGTGGCAGGGAGCTTCACATACAGTGTGCTGCCACTACATGTCATAAAGTAATGATAATTCATGCAAGGGGCATTACAGCTGACCTTAAGGGATTAGCAAACTGACAAGAGAGGAGACAGTCCTTCAAGTTGCCTGCCCCCAAGTTATTTAGCTACGATGACAGAGTTTACATGAATTTCCCTTATTGGATAAATATTGGGTACTGAACAGCAATCAGCTATTAAGGCAACCTTTCTGAGATGGAACACTACAGCCTTCATTTCATTTGCCCATTGGCATATTGACAGCAGATTGCTTGCAGATGTATATCCACCATTAACTCAATCGGAACTAAATGCAACTTCATAAAAGTTACTGTAAATGTGTATGCTGATGAGAACATGGCATGTTTGACTAGGTGGCAATATTTCAGGAATGTTGAATAAAGGGCATGCTCAATAGGTTTACAAATATTTAATGTCCTAGAACTTTAATTTTGAAAGAAAAGTGGCAGGTAATTTGAAAGAAAAGATTGAAGTTATTACAGAAACATTTAATTTTTAAGGAGTACAACAGTCTTTGAAAGTATGAACTATCACGTGAGCCATACAATTTCAAAGATCGCATCAGTTCTAAAGAATTTAATTTCATATACATTAGACGCAAAGGTGTTTTCTGTAAGTGGAAAGGCATTTCTTCTTCTTTAAGGTAGCCTAGGCTCATCCCTGAAAAGGCAGTTTCTATATGTGACAAATGATTAAATTTGCATTTGCTTTCTTACTGAGGATTAGTTGGCACAAGATTCAGAAAAGTTGTACTACTTTAGATAAGTTAGAAGCTATTGCCAAAGGTCACTTAATTATGTCTTGAATAACCACAGTTAAAAATCTATGTAAGTGTATCCAACCTCTGAAACACTATAGTGGGCTAACAGGTAACTTGATCATATGACTAAAAAGTTAGCAAATTCTAGTTGTTCCATTGCTTATTTGAGGAATTTGAAGGATTGGTCAAAAATCAGATTGCTTATGTCTCTCTTCTTTTGTCAAAATGATATAATTCATTGTCTTTTGTCAGAACAACATTGATCTGGTGACTTCCAGTTGTCTATATAATCCAAGATATAATGTGATGGCGCTTTTGGTTTGGTTTTGTGTTTCTCTGTAAACTTTAGGCTGGTTCACACATCACTGTAAGATATGGTAGATTAGTTGCTCACTGAACAACTGTTCACAGTGTGCCAGTATTCCAGTGTTCTTTGCAGTATAACCTGTCTTTGTCTCCCCTTCCCTGTTTTAATCTGTACCACATTTTGTTTGCCCCAGGTTTTTTCTCCTTTGGAACCTTAAGGAATCATACTTAGGTTTGGGGATGTGCTATTAAAAGACATGTGTCTATTTTTTCCTCCTTGGTCAAAATGATTAAATTGGCAATTGCACACTTCAGGTTATCCAATATGTGCTGTCTTGCCTGGTCAATATCCTCGTCAGTTTCATCTGTCAAAGGGAGGAGAAAGGTGAGTCTGCATATAAATTAATTTATGCACATAGGAACCAAGTGCCTAGCTGTCAGTTGAAAAGTACCAGTAAAGGGGAAAATAAATAGCAATATAAAGGGCCCCAAAAGAGGGTGGGGATAGTATCTCGCCTTAGCAATTTGTTGGATTTTAAAGTAAAGTTGAATTAACAGTTCTCATTATCTTCCACCTTTTCAACAATCTCCTGCTATTCCAGAAAAGAGGAATGTTAACTCTCTTCCCAGTCATTTTTCAGAGAACTTAACTTCTGTAGGAGCTGTGGTTTCTTGATGGCTCAAAACCCTTTGTGGAAATGTCTGCAAATAGCTGTAAAGAGGCCTGAGTACTAATAGCCGCCCACCTGACTTCCTTTGGCAGGAGCTCTCTCAGAAGAATTGCTATGGATGATCTTGGGGCCTGAGCAGGTGTATATGGAAGGAGGTAGTCCTTCAAGTAACTTGGATGCAATCCATTTAGGTGTTTGAATGTTAGTACCATAACAATGAATTGGGACACCTGGTCTTAACGTTTCTCCCATCTCAATTGTGGATCTCTTTACCTCCTCTTCACTTCTGACTGATGTCTTCCTTACCTGGCCACTGAGTTTTGGTGGAGGACTTTCTCTAGAGCTTTATTTCCATTTTGTAATAATGGACTTAATGGTACTCTGTGGGATGCTCATAGGTGGCTCTTCATTTTTGATAACTTCTGTGCCACAATAAAAATATGTTGCACTTTCACAGTGTTAAGTATCTGGTGTACATCAAGTGATGATAATGCAAATTTAATCCTCCTCAGTTTCAGGTTGCAGCACAACTGAATATGGAAAAGTTCAAGGGGAGGGATGACTACTTGTAAGATATTGTATTTTCCTTTTTACTGGTGCTGGTCAACTGACAGCTAGGTACTTGTGCTGATAAATTGAATATAATGTAATAACAAATGATGAATACAGTTGCCCAGGTTTTAGAAGCTGGAAAAAATATTGACCCTAATACTTTTTGGAACCTCTGAAAAACAAAATGAAGTGAATGAAAAAGGGTTGTGGTCAGAGCAGGAGACAGGTTTTCTTTTGATGGGTACCAGGATACATTGAAAAGCTAACTGGAAGGCAGAGGTAGAAAGGGAGGGGAACATACCGTGGTGAGTCTGGTTATCTCTTGGTTACACTGTAGATGGTTTAGCAAACAACCATCCTAAAGTGGCTTATTTTCAGGGTAGCTTAGTGTGACATCTGAACTTGCCCAGTGAGTTCAAACGTTATGGGGAGGAGTGTCAGCAGCATAGAGGCTGCAGAAGCCACATGAGCCTGGTAAGGCTCTTGACCCCATGATGCTGTGTCAGGAGAGAAGGGCTTAACCCTACTCTCAGCTTTTCTGAAGTGGCTTACAGATAAGAGGCTTGCCCGCTCCAAAAGGGCCCTCCCAGAGAGTTGGAGTCCAGGGTTGCTCAAAAGGAGTGTTCTTGGAAGTAGTTGCTAGATTGTGTTCAATGAACCGCTCTGTGGATGCTCAGTGATTGTACCTTACTGGATGTACATTGGAGAATGAAGAGCTTTTGCCAAAGAATGGGCTGTTGCTTTGAATATGAAGGGGGAAACCTAGTTTCTTACACTTATTTAGGAAGTTTGTTCAAGAATACCCACTCTGAGATCATTGACTGGGTGTTGTCAGAGGTTAAAGTGTTCCCTCACTGTATTTCAAATATTGTTCTTCCTTGTGTTAGATTTCTTTTCATTTATGTGAAGACTGGTCTATTTTTCACCTGCAGAATGCAGTAGGACATTGTTGGCATCTGATGCTATATTTAATCCTGGAAGATGGAGCAGGTGTATGAACATTAGATGGTGGATAGTCTTATTGGGCCCTGTAATTGTGTTGCCAGAGTAGAAGTGGAGAAAGAGGTAACAGCTGGAAATGCTGCAGGTTTCTGTATTCATATGTCTGTTATGAGGTTTTTTGCTGTTGAGCAATCATTGGTTATGGGGGTTTCTTGGAAGAGGGGAATATATTAGTCATATTTAAGGACCTAGAAGAAATGAATGGAGCAGGTATTTACACTCCTTTGAATATTTCTAATTCTAAAGATAATCTTCATAAACACTGTCTAATGTTAATCTGAATCAATGCTAATACTTTAATACAAATGCAACTCATCCAGAAATATTGGCAGTGTGTTCTGATTGTGAGCAGTTATTTAAAATTTTTGTGCTGCAGCAGGTGATCACTACTATCATTCACAGTGAACAAAGATAAGACTTCTGCTTCATTTAAGCAGCATTTCTGAAGTGAGCTGACTCAATAGCTTACAGGATTACAAATAAGGTTCTGACTGTTGTAAAGGTGTTTAGTGTCTTTGGACTGGATCTACTGCAATTCCCAGCACTGGAATAGTATTTAAGTGGTGCTGCTATCAGTATGGACAGAAGTGATGGACTATTTGATAAAGAGGCAAGGCCAGGATGCATTGTATCTTTCTTACAAAGATGAGATCCTTATTAAACTACAGCACTGACATTAAATTCCCTTGGGTACAAAAGCTGTTCTACAGAACTTTAATGTATACTATTAGAATTCACTGATTGTTTTTAATTTTTATACCTTTCATTGAATAGAAAACTGAGGGAAAGCAATAAAACATGGCATAGCTGTATAAATGTTGGAGACAACACCTGATTTAAAGACATATCCGTTTTTTACTTAGGAGTTTGATTACATAGCTGAATAAAACTTGTAGTCCCTCTAAAAGCAGAAACATACTTCCATTTTGGGATGCTGCTTTTGTTGTAGTCAACCGAAGAGGCATCCTTAGCTGTATGAGAGAAGAATAATCTCTTTAAGGTGTTCTTTCTAGTTGCCATTTTAAAAACACGAATACATCTAAAAATGCCTTGCAAAAATCATCTGCTTGAATAATTGGGACACTGTTTTAGTTAGGTTATTTATCAATTGATTAAATGTAGCAGCTTTTAGAAACACAAGTGAGCATTCAACTACCATACAGTATCATAAATAGTCATAAATAACATCTGGATGGTTACATATGTTATAGCTGTATATATATATGTTTCATTTTTCTGAGCACATCTATTATGGTTTGGCTAATGCAGGAAATGTTTCTTATTGTTCCTAAAGAGATTTTACTCTGGAGAAATATTATGTTACATTAAAGCTACAATTCTTTCCATGTAACTGAAACACAACAAATAATTTATTTTCTTAAATTAAAATCCCAGATAGTTAATAACACCAAAAAGTGGGAGAAAAGAGGATGGATAAAAATCAATGTTTTTTAAAAATTTAAATTGAATTTTTAAATTGAAATTGAAATTTCCTTACACGATCTTTTCTGGTCCTTTCCTTGTTTCCATTCCAAATCTCAGTTCTCTTCTTATTTCTTAGCTGCAGCCAATAACTGAGCCAAGGTGTACAAAATCTTTCACAGTTGCAGTTTCTTCAGTTTTAATAGACAAGTTCTCCAACTTTTGTGTAGTCATAATTTGTTTTATTTATGTTCATCTGTAATTCTGCTTTTGTACTTTGTTCCTTCACTTTTATTAGAAGCTATTTAAGTCCAGATTTCTGTATGATGTGGTCTATGTACAGATTGAAAAGGTAAGGAGATAACATACACCCTTCACTGATGCCCATGGGAAACCATTCTGTTTCTCCAAAGCAAAGACTGAACTGAAATTCTTTGGTGTGCTTCAGTAGCCAAAGTATATTTGCTCTATGATCTCTAGTACCACTTCCTTTTTGGAGTATAGCTTGAATATCTGGTATTTCTTATTCTTTATAGGTATTATTCCATATAGGATTGCACTACCTTGAGCATCACTTTCCTTACATGGCTAATTAGTGCAATATCAGTGCTGTAATATTTTGCATATCCTTTCTTGGGGAATGGTACATAATTTGAAGGTTTCCAATTCATGGGCCATTGTTTTGTTTACCATATTTGTTGGCAAATTCTTGTTAGGCTTTTGGCCAATTCAGTCTCACAGCCTGAATTTTACCTAACTATCGATTCATAAGAGGATGCCAACATCATTCTATGACTGCTAGTTTTGTTCAGGAGTCTTTTGTGAGGAACTTTGTTTACTTGGACTTCCAAAAGGCTTTTGACAATGTCTGGCAGATTTCCCTGTCTACATGTTTATTGGCACTCTCAAAGAACACTTAATAGTTTAGTGAGACAGGATTTGCTTTTGCAGAAGCCGTGTTGATTCTTTTTTCAGCAGGGCTTTTCCCTCTATGTGCTTGTGGGTTCTATAATAATGCTTTCAAGCAGTGTACCTAGGAGAGAAGTTAAGCTTAACTGGCTTGAAATTCCTGAGATCCCCTGAATTCTTTTTTAAAAACTTGGTGCATCCTCCAGTCCTCTGGTACAGAGGCTGATCTTAGGGACATGTGAAATATTTTGGTAGGTTAAGAAAGTAAGCAATTCAATATTCATTTACTATATTTATATCCCACTTGTTTTCCTTTAAAGGACACTTTATTTTATTTTTTATTTAAAACATTTCTATGCCACCCCCATTGCAACAAAGCCTCGGGGCGGCTCACAACAGAAACAAAATCATACAAAAATTATACACTAACAATATTAAAACCTGATGCATCTCGGCTTGAAAATTTTAAAAAATCCTACATAATTAACACTTAAAATAAGTTTTAAATAAAAAGGCCTTAGCCTGGCGCCGAAAAACAAATAACGACAGCGCCAGGCGGACCTCTCTGGGGAGCGCATTCCATAGATGGGGCGCCACCACAGAGAAAGCCCTCCGCCGGGTAGTCACCCTCCTAATATCATTCACAGAGGGTTCCCAGAGAAGGGCATCTGTTGCTGATCTCAAGGGGTAGGAGGGCATATATGGACACAAACATTCTTTTAGATACCCAGGGCCCAAGCCGTTGAGGGCTTTATAGGTCATAACCAACACCTTGAATTGGGCCTGGACTTCAATCGGGAGCCAGTGGAGCTGACGGAGAACTGGGGTTATACGAGAACAACTCCCAGTCCCCGTCAGCAGCCTGGCAGCTCTGTTCTGCACCAATTGAAGTATCCGGACCGTCTTCAAAGGTAGCCCCATGTAGAGTGCATTGCAGAAATCTAATCAGGAAGTTACCAACGCGTGTGTCACTGTCGCCAGGCATTCGTTCTCCAGGAAGGGACGCAGCTGATGGATCAGCTGAAGCTGAAGGAAAGCACTCCTCGCCACTGCTGTCACCTGGGCTTCTAAAGACAGCTCAGGGTCGAGGAGCACTCCTAAGCTGTGAACCCTGTCCCTCAGAAGGAGTGCAACTCCATTTAGGACAAGGCCCAAGTCCCCCATCCCAAGTCCCGAACCACCCACCAACAGGACCTCCGTCTTGTCTGGATTGAGCTTCAGTTTATTGGCCCTCATCCAGCCCATTACCTTGGCCAAGCACCGGTTCAGCACAGCCACTGCCTCACCTGGATTGGTGGAAAACGAGAGGTACAGCTGGGTATCATCAGTGTACTGATGATTCCGCAGCCCACACCTGAAGACCTCTCCCAGCGGTTTCATGTAGATGTTGAATAGCAAGGGGGACAAAATGGACAATTAAAGGACACTTAATTGTCTTCCTCTCAATCTTACATTTGTATCAACAACCCTGTGAGTAAGGTTGAGCTGAAAGTCTTTGGCCCAAACTCACTCAGTGAGTTCCATGGCTAAATGGGAACTAGAACTTAGATCTCCTGAGTTACCGTCCCACACTAGGATGGATGCCATCTGTACCAGTTGGGTTATTGACTTTCACTTTGTTAATAAGATTGAGAATGTCATCTTTTGCCATTACTATCAGCTTTGATTTCCATGACTCCCTTCCACATAAGTTCAGGAACAAGTACCTGTTTTGTACCCTCTGCTGTGAAACAGATAAAAAATATTCATTCATCTTCTCTACAATTTCTTTATCCCTTTTTAAATGGTTGATTCCTTTATCTAATTCCATATAATGCCTCCCTAGCTGGTATCTTTCTTCTGATATAAAAAGCCTTTGCTTATCTTTAGTTTCTATTTTTTTAAAATGCTTCCCTCCCCACAGTTGAAGTTTACAACAGTCTATTAAAACACCATCTGAAATGTTGCTGTTGTTAGTCGCGAAGTCATGTCCGACCCATCGCGACCCCATGGACAACATTCCTCCAGGCCTTCCTGTCCTCCACCATCCCCCGGAGTCCACTTAAGCTCACACCAACTGCATAAAAACATTAAATAAAACAACCATACCCCCCAAAAATTAAAATATCACATTTAAAGCCATAGTTATTCTGATAATATAAACAATATAAAACCTGATTAACATGGATTTTAAAAAGAACGCTAACAAAGCTCCAATTAATTAAATGCCCTGAGGCAGGGAAAAGTCTTGACCTGGCGCCAAAAAGATAGTAAGGTGGTGGGCCTCAGAGAGCTCATTCCTTAACTGGGAGGCCACCACTGAAAAAGGTTCTACTCCTTGTCTACCTATTTTTGGTTCATGCAGGCATTTTTAAAGAGCAATAATGTTTGGGAAAAGCCTGTGTGTTCTCTGGGGGCTAAGGAAAGGTGGTAAGAACAGCAACAAAAGCTTCTAAATTATCCCTTGAAGTTGATAAACCTGCAGTGATGGTAACATTGGTAACCAGCACAGAGAGGTGGTAATGTTGTTTCAACTTAGACACATTGTTATAAAAGCCAATTGAACATTAGTTTAAGATAATGAATTGTAGTACTGACAGTAGCTTTTAATGTAGGTGATTTATATAGTTTTCAAGGTGATAACAGGAGCTCACAAAATTAAAGAACTTGTGACCTAGAAAAATGTTGCTTTTTCTCAATTCAGCTTTCTACAAGATCTTATGATACTAAAATTCAAACTAAGACTAGTACAAATTAGCTTGAATATAACATCTTCAACATAAAAGGACTCAGGCTGAATGCCACAGTTGATGTGGCCCTGGAATGGAAAGTGTCCAGAGTGCTGTCTGGTTCATTCTTGTTGGATGAGTTTCAATTGCTGCAGCCTGGGAATGTAAACAAGGTTGTTGGACAAGTCCAACCCACCACCTGTTAACTTGTCCCTTGGCCTTCATGGCTGCTCACCAAAGCCAAGGATGGAATGTGTACCTGGGTCCAGAAGGTTATTAACACTTCTCTAAGGGAGGGTTGAGTCCTCACCCCCTTGAAGGAGGCGGTGATCAGGTCCATCCTGAAGAGGGTGAACCTGGACCCAGAGATGGCCACCAATTATAGACTGGTGGCTAGCATCCCGTTGTTGGGCAAGGTGTTTGAGTGGATGGTGGCTGGGCAACTCCAGGCAGTCTGGGAGGAAATTGACCATCTGGACCCATTCCAGTCTGGTTTTAGGCCTGGCTATTGGACTGAAACTGCCTTGGTCGCCCTGCATGATGACCTGTGCAGGGAGAGTGCATCCCTGTTGGTTCTCCTGGACCTCTCAGTGGCTTTTTATACCATTGGCCATGGTATCCTTCTGGATAGGCTGGCTGAGTTGGGGGTCAGAGTCACTGCTTTGTGGTGGTTCTGCTCCTAGTTGGCTGACTGATTCCAGAAGATGGTGCTGGAGGATTATGGCTCTGTACCATGGCAGCTTTGCCATGGAGTTCTGCAGGGTTTCATTTTATCCCCCATGTTTTTTAACATCTACATGAAACTGCTGAGAGAGGTCATCCAGGGGTTTGGGCTATGGAGTCACCAGTATGCTGATGACACCCAGCTCTACCTCTCCTTTACATCTAATCCAAGTGAGGCAGTGGGTATCCTTAACTGGAGTCTGGCCGGTGGGATGGGCTTGATGAGAGCCGATAAATTGAGACTTAATCCAGACAAGACAGAGGTCCTGTTGGTAGGTGGTTCAGCCTTCCAAGTAAGTGATTTTAGCCCTGTTCTGGATGTGGTTGCACTCACCCTAAAGGACAGTGTGCAGTTTGAGAGTGCTCCTCAACCCAGAGCTATCCTTGGAATCCCAGGTGGCTGCTAAGTGACGAGGAGCGCTTTCCTTCAACTGATTCATCAACTGCTCCCTTATCTGGATGAGCAGAGCCTAGCAATGGTGATCCGTGCTCTAGTAACCTCCCTATTGGGCTATTGTAACATGCTCTACATGGGGCTGTCCTTGAAGACGGTCCGAATTCTTCAGTTGGTTCAGAAAAGAGCAGCCAGGATGTTAACAGGGACCGTCAGATATGCACACATAACTGCGATCCTTTACCATCTACATTGACTACCAATTGATGTCAGCCCAATTTAAGGTCTTGGTGATGACCTATAAAGCCCTAAATGGCTTAGGACATGGATATCTGAAGAAGTGTCACCTTTCCTATGTGCCTGCACCCCCCCCCCCCGCCTTAAGACCTGGGTGGGAGGTCCTTCTTCAGAAGCTCTCTTTGAGTGAGATTAGGAGAGTGACTACCAGAGAAGGATGTTCTCTGCAGTGGCACTCTGGTTATGGATATGCTCCCCAGAGGGGTTTGCCTGGCGCTGACATTCTTTTTGGTGCCAGGACAAAATCTTTTTATTATGCCAGTATTTTAAGGTTTGAATTGTTTGAATTGGGGTTTTATAGATGATGCTGTGCTTTGCTTTTTTTACTTTGTTTTGTTGCAAGACTGTCCTGAGACTTTTGGTAATAAGGATGCTATAGAAAAGCTTTAAATAAATAAAATATTAAACAAATAATATTTGAGTGGGTATGTGACCAAAAATTGGTATTATGCTAAAAATTAGAATCCATTTGCAGGGTATTGATTGTCTCCATCCTGATGTTTACAGTGCATTCTTATACATATTCCCTCATATGACCCACTGAGTTCAGTGGGACGTACTCTCTGGTAAGTGTGTATATGATTACAGCCTAAGTGTGCCTGATAATTAAGTATTGGATCTCTTATTCTATCCAAAAGCATCACTTTCAGAGCCTAACAAAGCCAAGATTTAATCAGCACTAATACAGTTTAATGAAACTTCTGTGTTACACTCCAAACATATAGCACACTCTGTTACATTTCCTGGAGTTGGCAAGTAGTATCATTGTACATTAGATTTTTTTTTTTTGCACATGTCTCTGTATTGTAAACAAAATATTAAAATATTTCCTTAAAACTGTATCTTTCAGTTACTAAAATAGTTGGACTACTAAGATGATTGCTTACAGGAATACCTGTGTACTGACCAAAGACTTGAACTGGGGATATTTGGAAGTAAATGCTTGTAAACAAACTAGCTTAAGATTTCACCTCTGAACTAACATCCGTATCATTCTGATAAAAATGCTGGAACAACTGTAGACAGAACAGATATTATTTTGTCTGACTTTCCTCCGGTTCAGCTTGAGAATTATCAACATCATGGGCTATATAATTTGCTGTGGCATCCTGCAGTCCTAATGTTCAACACTTGAGGCAAATATAGTTCTAGTTGAGCCGTTCATGAGGATTTGTATTGGGCAAAGGTGCTTCTCTGTTTGTATTAACAAAGGTTAATATCAGGAGGGTGTAAGAATGCACATCTGAATGTATGTAACTGGACTAATCTCCATCCTGGTACCATCCAGATATGGACTAGGACTCCCACCATCCCTATCCAGCATAGTGTATGTATGTGGTCTAAAGCCTTTGGAGGGCTGGTGATGTGATTTTGCAGAGTTTGGAGAAATACTTGAACAAATCTGGACTACTTTGGATCATTTCACAATAGTAATGTTATCTCGGTTTGTGGGATTGATGAGAGACTTCATTTATTTCATTAAAAGGCTTAAGAGCCATGGTTCATGTTTGTCATTCTTGTGGAGTATAACATTGTTATAATCAATTTTATGTTTGATTCTGTGGAATGTCTTGCCTCAAAATTCATAAGAAATATTTTTATAATTAGTAAATGAAGTGTGGTTTTTTATATGAGCTACAGCTTCTTACCTAATATGCATTTTTCCTCTCTAGTGATAGCCATTTAATGTTAGTACTGGCTTCATTTAATGTGTGTTACATTGGAAATAAATTTGCTGCATTTGTAGCAATTGTTTTTGCTATAACTGTTGGACATGCGACCAACTTAAATATCTGGGTTATTTTACCTTGACAATTGTATTTTTCAGTTTTTCACTCCATGCAAGTTCTCATTGCCAATTTATATTAAACCTATATGTGGATAACAGCATTTGCTCCCATTTCTTCTTGTTGTATCAGTTGATATCTCCCCCACCTCTCCCCATTGTTGAATCTAGTTGTATACTCTTCTGGGCATAGCCCTGCCTGCTTTATTTTGTTTGTGAATCAGTATGGTGGTATGTTACAGCTATAGTCCTATATTTACCTGAGAAGAAGCTACATTTATTTAAGTAAGCTTCAGAGTAGATAATATGGTTGCGCCTTAGTAAGATCCTACATATTATCTGTGTGGTACAAGAATTTTTCCATACTTTTTCTTTTAAAAAAATTAAGGACAGACTCATAAAATAAGCTTATTGGCTTGGCTGCAATGAGTGCCTTAAATACAAAATAGTATATATAAAATAAAAATGGATAGTTTTGTATCCTTGGAATGGAATAGTCTTTAAAAACCTTTTCAAGGACTCTAGCAGGGTGGTATTAGTCCTTACTTTGAGGGCATTGTCAAAGTCTTGGAAGTTCACAAGTCCCCCAGCCTTCTTGTACCTTTTATACCCTTCAATGGTTATATATAATGATCATCCACCCTATCAATGTTATGTTTGTTTGCTGAACGGATTATTGGACTTGTCATGGGTTGCTGTCCTCCATCCTTCTTATTCTTTATCTGGCTCTGGCACATATCCCAGGGGCTTTGCCTGAAAAACCATTTTGTTTCTTTACCTAGCATGCTCCTTCTTAATTTTTATTTCTCTGGGGCTTATTTAAGGAAAGTAAATGGAGGGGAAGTGTGTGCACCTACAGAAATGGAGCATTTAATGGAGCTATGCAAATTTATCCTCCATTTCCCTGCCATCAGATGGGTATGTGTATCCCCCACTTCAAAAAAGGTGCAAGTATTCTGATAGTTTTAAAAATAAAACCCATAGAGATGGCAGAACAGGATAGAGTAAATGGGATGTTAGCACAAATGGTAGTTAAACTGCCCTTTTCTCTCAGTGGGGCACCATCCCTTGATCCCATTCAGATGCTTCTTCAGGGTTTTTGTTTGAATTTCCAGAGAATAGTAACTACAGCAGTAGGTGCTTTCAAAAAGGAACCACAGTGTAGTTCCTGTGTAAGTAAAAGGTAAATAAGTTACCTTTTGAGAGTAGCTGGAGAATTGAGGGAGTGTTAGGGAAGGTAAAAGATGCTAAGAACACTGAAGATTACATTTTGTAATTACAAAAGAGAATTACATTGCCAGACAGAACATATTGGTGCGTCCTTCTAATACTTTCCCCATGCTTTCCCCTGTTTTTGGTGCTTTTCCATGGCACAGATAGGTTTCTTCTCTCCTTTAGTACCATTTCCCCTTTCCTTGTACTTGTCAACTTTGTACAAACTAGCCTATTTGCTGGGGTGGCTGGACTTGTTTTATGGAAGAGCCACATATGGTAAATGTCAGATGTTAGAGTGCCACGAAATAAGAACTTTTTTTTTGGTCACCAGACAGACATTTGTTGGCATTATCAGGGTAGTTACTGCTAGTAGAGACAGTATGAGTCTTCATCTTGGCTGTAAACATTGCAAATCTGGCCGATATGTTGGCAAGGCTGTATGAATTGGCTCCACCTGGTGTGCTGACTGGGCTGCCCTTTGGGGCTCAGAGTAGAAGTGAGATGATTGAAGTATTGCTGTGATTGGCTATCACAGTAGGAGATTCATAGGACTTTCCCTGGAGGGTTATTGTGTTAGTAGGTTCAGCTGCTGATTGATTCTTGATTGGTTAAGGCTCAGAGTTGAAGTCACACGATGGAAGCACCATAATTGGTTATCACAAAGGAGATTAGTGTCTTTTTCCCTGCTTTTGTTTCTGCCTGCTTGGCTGCTCAGAAGGGAAGTTGTGTCCAGCTTTCTAGCCCCTCTGCAAGCCATGAAATAAACTCAAAGAACCACATGTGGCTTGCAAGTCTTAGTTTGACCACCCTTGCTATATACAGTCTCTCCTTGTCAGTTTCCTTGTAGATTCCCTACTTTACTTCAGTGCTACTTTTCAACACTGCAACATTCAAGGAAATTGAACAGGAAAGACAACACATATTGTACAGCTGCAAATGTGCTCCTATGCACCTATGAAATACTGACAAAAATGAAAAAAAATACAGTTTTTAGGAATCAAATGAAAAAAGCATGCCAAACAAGTGATGGTCACTCCAAAGTGCTGTTTGTGTGTCTATGAAGGGTCAGTCACAAAGAATGCTAGTTTTTCCCACTCTCACTGAGCAATTTTCTGATTCTAGTAATCCACATAATGAAATTGTTGTGTTGGGTTTGGATGAGAGAACAACGCATCGGGATACAAATAGCTCCTACAACAAGTGGCTTGCTCATGGAAAAAAGCCATTCTGCGGAAAGTGGGCTTGGTACACACAATGCAACAACCCACTGCAGCTATATGCCCCCAGTGAATTGCCATATTGTGTGCACCAGGTCAGTGGCTGCTTTAAAATTTCTGAAGTTTTCTCCCTCAGGGGAACACCTTTTTTCCCTCCTTGGACAGTTTTAAAAGCTATTCAAAGGGGAGTTTAAAGCTTGGCATTATAACTAATTTGAGCTATGAAGAAATCAATAAAGTCTGTCTTGTGCAGTATTTGCCTCCTCTGCTTTAGCAAGGGCAGAATTCAGTTTGAATTGTTTTAGAGCAGGTAATTCATGCAGGCTTATGCAAGTATTTGTTGGGGGAATTTTATGAAGTCTTGTGGCACCTTAAAGACTAAATGGCTTGGGACCAGGATACTTGAAGGGAACACCTTCCTTATATGCCCTCATGCCCCTTAAGATGTGTGGGAGAGGCCCTGCTCCGGGAACCCTCCTTGAAGGAGGTAAAAAGGGCATCTAGTTGGTGTAGGGCCTTCTCTGTGGTGGTGCCCACTGGGGAGTCCGCTCTCCTGAGAGGTTTGCTTGGTGCCAAGCCTATATTCTGTTTGGCGCCAGGTTAAAACCTTTTTATTCAAACACCATTTTAAGAATTAGTTTTTAGATTTTTAAACTTAACAGTTGCATGTTGTTATTTTATTTACTTTATTATTTTATCCATTATTTATTTATTCATGATTGTGATTTATTCTCTTATTTTTTATTGGTTTAAAGTTATTTTGTTAGTAATGATTGTATTTATCATGATCTATTTATTGCTCTTTATTATATTATGGATTGTATTTTTATTTTTATTTTATATTCTGTAAGCCATCTTGAGACATTTGTGAAAAGACAGGATAAAATGTTTTATTAAATTAAATTAATACATTCATTCTGGCATGAGTTTTTGTGGACACTGTCTAGTTCTTCAGAATTATGAAGTGTTAACCTTAGATTGGCTGTTCTATACACTCTTGGAGAGGGGAAGGAGGAAGTGATGCTGAACAGTGTAACAGTGTTGCAAAAGTGGATATGGTAACAAAGTTCATCTTTGTGTATATTGCAGGGGATGGTGTGAGGTCCACTGCATGTTAGTTCCTTATTTTTATTTATCATTGGTTTTAGGTTGCCCTTAATGATAGAATCCTCTCTTATTTTTTTAGGTTGGGTGGCTTTTTGTTAACAAGACCTGTGAGGTGGAAGTGTTATTGTTCAGCATGGGTTGTATGCCACTAAGGTTGCATTTGAGTGTTCCTAGCTGAGGATTATAAGTGATAAAACGACAGTCTGTTTTCTAGGTCTCTCCTGAGGTAGTTTATTTCCAGACTAATTATTATTAGCCTGGCCCAAAATGAAATTTATGTAACTGTATATCCATAATGAAAATAGCTGAAACAAGCATCTATGGTGGTTTTGTTCTTTTGTTTACAACATGTTTATGTATTGGAGAGCATAACATAACACTCTTGTGTGGCAAGTGATCACATGCACCTTTTCTGCATGAATTTGTCAAATGTCCACTAGTTAGGACATATTAGAACTGACTTGTCTGACTTGTTTTCAGCCAGCTTCTGAGGCTGGTTCTAGATCTCTGATTATAACCCTAGTCTGCTTTAACAATGGCTGGCAATTTTTCTTGCAAAGGAGACATAGTCTTTGGATTCAATAATAGTTAAACAGAGTGAAGTATTGTCTATAGAACCCCTTAAACATATTGATTTGATAAAACATCTGCTATAGTTCTTTGAAAAATTACCTTCTTTTGATCCAGTGATTCCCAGAGTGGGTGGCACTGCCCCCCTGGGGACAGTGGCAAGATCAAGGGTGGTAGTGAGGAAAAGGGGGACAGCAGGCATGTTAGGAAATTATGCATTACCGCTACACCCCCCCCCCAAAAGCACAAAGAGTTGATATGATTTTTTTTTAAATAGGTCTCAAGATTTTGTTACCCCCTCATCCCCGCAAAAATCTCACTATCTTGAACTGTAGAACAAAGTCAAGATGTACTTTGTTGCCTCCCCAATATCATATTTAGTAGAGTGAGATTTCAGTGCAGTCTCCCAGCTTCTTTCCAAACAAAGAAACAGACTGAAAATTAGTGAACTCCAGGATCTAAGACTTCTTAGTGCCTTCCAGCCTGACATTAAAAAATAATAACTCTGCATGAAGCACATCCATCCCATTAAAACTGTGAAAACAATGTATTTACAGATGAGATGTATTTTTTAAATTGAAAAAACACTGAACTGTTTTGAAAAGTTAAGCTTTATTTCTGAAATATATATATGCTTGTTTAACTGTATAGTGCCAGATTGCTTGTTTTAAATTTGCAGTAGAGTAATAGACCTAATACAAAGAAAGAGGGATGGGGGTATTAGGGTTGTCACCCAAGAGGAAAGGGGGGCAGCCCAAAAAGTTTGGGGATCATTATTTTAACCAGTTAGCCTTTATCCTAATTAATGGATATTTGGCTCCTCCTTTTCCAATATGTCTCCATGTTCCTAAAAAGCGTTCTGATGTGTCATTATTACTCAAGTTGAAGTAACTGTAAGCCCTATTCTTGGGAAGACAACTAGCAGCTCTAGTGGGCCATTTTTTAAAGCAATTATGCACAGCATAGTTGTAATAAATATTGAAACCTGTGTAAGATAAAACGTTGTTCATATAGTATTCAGGTTGTAATCAAGGTTTCTTGTAATCCTTGTAATCCAGGTTTCTTTACTCCATGCTTATTTGTACTTCTCCATTTCTGCTTCCAACTACTTAATCTTTTTCTGCTCTTTAGGGCTAGTGTGCTTTGTCAAATTAATAAGACCCTCATATAATCACTTTTTTTGGTTTCCACCACCGTTTCTGATGTAAAGATAGAGGACCTGACAACTTTGGAACATTGTGCAGTTTCCTATAGTGGATTTGTTACAGAAAGCTAATTTTTTGGAGGGGGAATGGGGGAGAGAGAGAAATTCAAATTCAGGTTTTAAATTACATCATTCTAGGTCAAATGGTGTGTTATCTCTGCTTTGAGACTCTGAATGACATTTTAACACAGCTTTAGTATATATTCTTGGGATGCTTGTTCTCAAGAAGATATACAACAAACACAATTTGGGGGGAAAGCAAGCAGCTCCATGAAAAGGAGCTTTGTTTTTTTTCTGAAGTATTCATATGTACTTGGTTCTGTGCTCTGCAAAATAATAGCCTTTTTCAAGATATGGAAACATGTCGACCAAGTAGTGACAAGTTACTACTAATTAATCAGTAGTGACAAATTAATTCAGCCACTTGTGACATACAGTGGAAAGTGTGTCCAGTGCACACACCTGTACGCAGCAACCATCTTGCATTTTATTAATAAACACATTTTTGTCTTTCAGTGAATGGTAGTGTCTAGAAAGGGTATGTCCCTTCAGGAGAGAGGTGCCAATGTCCAACCGGCCTAATAACAGTCCAGGGGGGTCACTGCGACGTTCACAAAGGAACACTGTCGGGGCCCAACCACAAGACGACGCAGTAGGAGGAAGGTATGATTATTTATAAACATCTTATTAGTAAGTCACCAATAGTCAAAAACAGATACATTATTTACAATCAAGGATTTGATTGATAACAGTATTTGTCCTGAGAATTTTAATACATATTTCTGAAATGTCTGCTTCTTTGTTATCAGCTGAAATTATGAAGGGAAATATAAAATGCACAAGCTTCTCTTATCCACTTAGGCAGAATAATTTATACTAATATCAAAATTGAATAATGAGGAGTATAAATTGCACAGCACAAATAACTGCAAACCATCTGTATTTCCAACCTATTACCATTTTATGACAAAGTGGGTGAATTCATCTTAAAAGAAACCAATATCACTTCTTGAAGTTTACTTGAAGCTTTTTATTTGGAAGTTAGACTTTCAGAATGATTGCATTAAAATTAATGTACATATTAAAAGTATATCCTAATTTGCTAGCCTGCTGGACATGTCCATAATCCAGAAACTTCTGCCATACTTGAGGTTGAAAGATCTTTTAATTTATTGTCTGTGCTATCAAAGATGGTAAATACTATATACATCAACACTTTAAATATGGCACAAATCTCAGACTTAGGATTCCTTAATAATATGAACTGCTTGGATTAGATCTTCATGATGAAAATGTAAATATTTGTAATGGAACTTAATGGCTCAAAGAAAGCATTGTGCCATGCAACCCCTGATCCTTATTCTATGATTCTCTAAAACAGGCCAAATTCTCAGGATTTATCTTTTAATTTCTCTCTGACATAACACAAGGTTTATATTAAATTTACAGGAGAAACTGTGCTTTACTAAAACTTTTTAAAATACTGGCCTTTTCACTTTTCATTACTGTTTATAAATCTAAATTAGCTTTGCTGCACTGTATTACACCTTCTGTGATTCCTTGAAAGATATTGCCTAAATGAACTTTGAAATCATCTATCTTGATTTTAATTTTGTTTATTAGATTTGTTTAAAAGCTGCATGTTAGCATCATGTTCTCTGGGTAGCTCAATTTTGGGATGAATTTTTATAATTGTTAGCAGAAAACCCTTTTTACTTGTCATAGGTAAACAAAGCTACTACCTGGAAGAAAAATTTGCAACATTTCCAGTTTCAATAACCGTTTGCTACTAATAAGTAAAATGTGGCTGGGATCCAGCCAGTCTTCATAGGATGAATGGGGGAGAAGTTTGTGCTTTTCTTTCCAGTGTAGTCCTTTACATCCTGCTCTAGATAATCCATCTTTCTTTAGAAGCAACTATCCAGAGGAGTTGGTAAGGCTGAAAGTCCTATTGTATGAACAGAAGCAAATGTACTGTCATTGGGATCATATGTATAGCACAGACTCATGTGGAATAAAGTGGTTCATAATACATTTAACTTTGTGTGTACACACAGTAACTGCTGTAGTGGAAGGTTCTGCACATATCTAGAAGCATGATAGTGTTCCAAGTGTTAAATTTTTTTGTCACAATAAAAATATTTTGCTCCTTCACAGTAATAAGTATCATTTGTGCATCAGTTGGTAACAATGGCAGTTCCACCCATTTCCATTCCAGTCTGTAACACAACAAAATGTGGAAAAGTGAAAGTGGGTGAATACTTTTGTAAGGCACTATGTTTGCACAATTAATTAAAATTTAAGCACAACTTGATGCTGTTTTAGTGCAACTTGTGTAACACTAAATGTAGCAACTAACACTACATTTTCACTGTTTGGTAGGTAAATAGGGAAGCAGACTGTTGAACAAGTTGCATTTCAAGCTAGATTCTGAAGTTGAGATCTGAAATGGTACAGGAATGTGCATTATAAGTATTCTGGAGTTGTTCATAGTTCTTGGTTATTAATACATTTATGAAGAATTAGACTGCTAATACCTGGCCGTTCCCAAGATGAATCCACACAATTAGAAGAAACTTAAAGGGGTGGCCATCTAGAAATTGAACCTCTTTATAGACTGCAGATGGACAGTTGCAGCATTGAAAGATTAACCTCTTAATTAAAAGTAACACCCCCAGTACATGAGCGTCTTGTATAGCTGATGTCTAGCCTTCTCTCTAATGTGCTAGACTTGTGTGGGGAGTGTTCAGATAGCTAGCTGTCCATCTACAATGTGTTTTTCCCCCTCAATGTATTGATCAGGAACTGCAGAGGTATTATCCAAGGCAAATCCCCATGTCCTATTTCCTATCTACTAAATAGATAATCTTCCTAACTTCAAGGTGGAATTATATTAGTGTTTGTTTGAAAAAACCCTTCATGGTATCACCACTGTCTGTGTATCTGCTTTGGTGAAGCCTAGGAGAACAGTGAGGTTTGTTAGGGAGAACAGCATAATGCACATTAAAGTAAGATTTCTTACTTTACAATATTGGCTGAAGGTCCTAACATTACAAGTATAGTAGATATAGATTCCATGTGATGAACCATCTTTGCCTATAAAATATGAAATATGTACATCATTATGCCACTTTGCTTCCTGAACATATCTTAAGTAGATGGTCTGCTATATCTTGTCTCTTCTAGATCTCACTGGCACTTGCTGTGATTTTGGCCACTGCCAAGTGAACTCTGCTATGACACTTGTCATATTGGACTTCTTTAAGCACATGGCTAATATGGTCAGAAGTTTGTAGTCAAGTGTGTATTGCTCTTCTGAGGCTTTCTCCAGCTCACCTCTGTAATATTGAGGCAGTCATATTAATCCTTAATACTTGGAATTCACAAATTCAAGGTTTGCTGTAACCCTTGAGCAACTGTTGCTTTTTCCCAGTGGACTTGAAGATGTGAGACGTGACCTTTGGGACATTATGCCTATATTTTGACTCCTGAAAACTGAGACTTAAAACTACAATGCTGACTGCTAACAATAGAAAATGAAATTCCAAACTGCTTTGTTAAACTGCTGTAATGTTATTTTTTTTACTTATTTACGCTGTCCTTTGGGCTCTAAATATCATACCTTTCATTAAACTCCCAGGATGGTTTACAAGAAGTTCAAGTTACAATAATATAGTTTGAAATAAAAGCATAGTAAGTATATTTAAAAAGCAGTCAGCAGAAATAAAAACAGCATGCCACATAAACAGTCCAGAGGATTAAAAATCTGGGGAAATAAGTGGGTTTTATGAGATATATATGCTGTAACTTTGGACTTAGAGTTCTGACATTTAAGTCCTACTGTAAATTATTTCTCCTTGAAATATTAAAATGTACCTGTTACTAGCAAGTTTTATAAACAAAGCTGTTCCGTATTGGAACAAGTGATCTTTTTTTTTCTAGTTACACAGAAGCATTTTAAGTATGACTCAGCTCTGCTTTAGTTGTCTTTCTGTAGAAAACTCCACAGGAGTTGTCTTCACCTTCACCATTATTGAATTTTGTGACAATGCCTGCGGCCTATATTTTATAACTAAATTATTGCTTCATTTTGCTGACAAACAATAAGGAAAAGCCTTTTGTAATGAGTCAAGCATGATAGTTTACTGGAGACCACCCTCTTTTCAACACATCTAAATACCATTACCACTATGGATTATATTCACCAGGTTTTACTTCTCTAGCCAGCTGTATACATAATACCTTAATCTTTAGTCAGTGTATTTATTGTATTTTTTATATTCTCCAGATAAGAGGCTGTGGCTTGCCTTGAAATTATAAAGTGTTACATGATTAGATTTGTGTTGAAGCATATAAAACTTAACTTTCATATGTGATTTCATGTTGGGTATTGTAAAATCATTAACCTAAACTCAAATGGTCAGTCACACCAACAATTGGTCTCTAAGATTTAGGAGGAAGATGGTATCTAGTGCCTTAACTGTGCCTGTGTGCATCTCCTTTAGCATTATCAGTAAACCTTGTGGCAGCTTGTGCTTCAACTTTGTCTAGACTATCCTGTCTAAATTTTTGTGTGGGGTGGGTACAAAATAAGCAGTAGGCATAGCTTTAAAGAGCAGCTTAGTAAAAGCCTTTCTGATTAAAGGAAATTTACGGTTATGGAAATGATTTATCTTGATACACTTGTACAACAGAGAAAACCTCATGTTTTCTGGATTTTCCAAATTTGAGTTATTCTCCTTGTTGAATAGCATACTCTTGATTTTTTTTATCCTTCCAAAATTGTCATGAGTGTTGCAATTGTGATGTCACAATGGTATCCACACATAACATTGTGTTACATTGCTCTTTACTTGGCTTTTGGGTTCAAACAATCTCATGGTTTCCATGCTGCTTCGGTTTCCACCCTCCTCCATCATTCCTCCTAATGGCAGCAGATATCCCATCAGCCTCCATGGCTGAAATTCAGTGCCAGGGTACATTGCTTCTGCCTGTATTGCCTGCCCCTTCCTCCCTGGTGTACACTCTCTCTTTGGTATACACACCATCCTAAGAAGCCCCTCTCCCACCTCCACCCGCACCAGCACATGCAGAGGTGGCTCACCCTGGTACCCTTCCTCTTACCAGGTCATGCTGTGTGCTGCCTGACCTGGTGCTTCCCTCACTCTTCTCCACACAGCCTCATAGCCAGCCCTTTCCAGAAGAACCATACTCCTATTACAAAACATGTCTTTATTTCTGTAGCATCATGGGTATTCAGATTCAGGGAAAGTGGAGCAGTACCAGAGAGCTAGCACTCTCTTCTGCCACTGTGTGAACTGAGCAACCCCAGGGCTGTGCCCGCATACTGCTTCCTACCCCTAGCTAGTATGCATCCAGCTGCTGGGTTCAGGTGCCCTACTTCTACCATTCACTGTGTCTGGCACTGCCTGCTCTCTCGGAGCACTGAGAGCCACTTGTGAGGTGGTGGGAAGGAAGCATCTGCACTGCATCTACCACACATGCAGTCCTTGTGTATGAGCAGCTTTGCAGAGAGGGAGCAATGCTTCTGCTAGAAAGAGAGAAGCAGAGCAACTCATGAACGCTTTCAGAGTAAACTGCAGCAAACAGACTGGTGTGGCCAAACACAGCTGTCTTCAAGGTCAGCTGCTGGAGGTTGCTCAGTGCACTTCTCCATTGCTGGTGACATTCTAACGCCACAGATGGGCATCTGGAAGACAGCATGAAGATAATGTCAAATGAGAGTGGAGTAGCCAATTGGAGCAGGGCAGAAGCATTTCCTCCAATAGTGGCTGCTCTTTTGGCAGGACTCCAGGGCATCAGCATTGAAACCATGCTTAAACATTGTTTATGGGTCACACAAACTATGGTAAAATGTGGAAACCACAGAACAGACTGTTTCTCTTTGTGGCTACTATGCTGTAGCTCTCTGGCTAGTCTCACAAAACAATAAAACTTGTCACAATGGTTCCCACCATGGGTTAGCACTAGATATGGATAATACTTCACATTTTTTTCCAGCTTTTGGAACCTAGTTGTTCCTGAAAAATAGTTGAGATTAGCCTATAATAGGGCATGTGCTTCACTTTTAGATATTACATAAAGGCTGCATACATGCAATGCTAAACCATGCTGTGCAATAACTATGCAGTGTGGCATATTATTTTGGGGATAGGGTTCAAAGACTTCCCTGAGGGGGGTTCATGTGGGCATCCACCTGAGACAGTTTTCTGGCTGTCTGTGTGAACAGTATTGTGTAGCTGTGGCAATGGTGCTTGTTAACAGTCCCAAGGACTGTGAGGGACAGAATAGAAGTGGAGGCATGGGTGGGAAGTGGAGCAGAAGATATACTGCTTGGGATACTTGTCCTGTTGGCAATGCCCCATGTGCTGCCCATGTGCTCCTTGAAGGCAGGGCAGCTTTCCTGAGAGTAAGCCTTTAAAGCAAAGACAGTACAGTAACCAGATGTCTCTCCAGTACAGTGTAGCAACCAGGCATGGGGGTCAGGCACGGCTGTCCCCACAAGCAGAGCTGCTGGATGCAGTTGTGGGGCAATGCCCTGCTGTTGACAAAATTCTGAAGCTGCAAGTGGGCATCTGAAGATAGCATTTTGGAATGGCAAGTCAGTTGCTGTGCAGACCTAGACACTCCTGAGCACAGGCAGGAGTGCCTGCGGCAGGCATGGCTCCTCTTTCCTCAGAACTCTATGGAAGAAGCATGGAAACTATGCAGAAGTGTGGTTTCCAGGTTCAGTTTCAAAAGCAACCATAATCAAGCAGGGAAACCATAGAACAGACTGTTTCTCCACATGGTTCAACAGAGACCATCCTTCACCATGGTTGTTGGGTGCAGAGATAAAGACAACCCATTCCACAGCAGTTTGCACTGTGGCTTGACATTTATGTTTGAACCTGGCCAAAGTGTCTTGTGTATTTTATGTAGCTTTAATAGAGGGCATAGCAACTTCAGTTTGGAACATTAGAAATCCAATTTTTCAATATTATTCTTTTTCTGTATTTCAAAGAACTTGTACCCACCCATCCTCATAACTCTGCACCATATAGGATTTGGGCAAAAAAATTCTACTAAGATGTTAATTGATGGCATTACCTGTTTTGCCTCCTGTACTGAAGTAATACCTCTAAAGGAATGTATTCTGACAAATTGTAAGAACCCTGCTGACAAAATCCTTCATAATATTTTTAGTATTATTCCTCCTCCTTTTTCTAACTAGTTCAAAAAGATTTCTTGTCTGGAAACCCAGGCTGTATCCGGTGCATGAAGGCCTATTGTTATTACTACACTTGTATACTGCCCTATAGCCCATTTGGGCTTCTGGGTGGTTTATAGATTTAAAATTTGCATAGAAACAACAAAATCACATTTAACAAGCAAAAAACTATGTAAAATAGTAATCATAAGTGTTACTGCAGAAGTCTTAATACCTTCTTGTACCAAACATAACACTATATCATTAGATGATGACTTGTGTACTTTGAAGGTATGACATCATTTCATCATCAAATTGTAGAGATGGGGGTCTGCACATGATTAGAGTTTGGATATTTTGTTAGAAAATATGGATGCGGTAAGGGTGAGAATGTGGAAAAGTGTAGCATGTCTTGTACGCTAGCAGGCTGACAGGCATTTTCTTTCCCTGGATGGGAATATAAAATACTCTGAAAGCATAGTAACACACTCACACTGCTCATTTGGCATTAATAAAGAGAGGAAGGGAGTTTGGCACCTGCCTGGTGATTGCTGGTAACTGTAAAACCAGGCTGCCTTTGGATCAGTGATATGCCTGCTAAGAAACTGGACTGGTGCAAATGTTTGGTAATCACTTCCTCATTTACCATGAGAATTGAGGAACTTGCCCATTCCTACTCAGTGAGCTTTATGGTTGCACAAAGACTTAAGCTTCTGTGTGAAGGTTGAGACTGTATCATTCCTGTCAAACTAATCCTAACACATTGTTGCACCAGATGATACCTATATTACATACTAACATAGATCTTAAGCTAAGTCTTTAAATGCATGCATTATAAATTAAACTGTTAATTGCACCATTGAACCATAATTTAGTGTTTAGAAAGCTTCTCAAGATGGGCTGAATGCATGATATGAAAATTAATTGTTCAGATGAAAATTACCTAATCCAAAATTTTTGTTGTCCAGAGTTTTGAGAAGAGAAAGCTGATAGAGATTTGGGAGTACGTTTTAGATAACTCAATGCAAGTTAATAATGAGAGAACATAGGCAAATACGAAGAAGACATGGAAATTCCTCAATAATTTCACCATTCTAAATTCCTATTTAAATATTGGGATATCTGGAAGACACAGAGATTGATGTCTGACATAATAAAGGCCAAGCTAACTTTCTTCCCTAAAATACCATTTTGTAGGCTTGATGGAAAACTATTTACATTGCTAATACAATGTGTAAATACTCCTTGTACATTTTTTGTTTGTATGAGAGTTTTCCTGATAGCTTTCTGTTTTTAACTTTCTGCTGACAGGTCACATTTAGGGCAGGCAAAACATAAGGCACATAGCCCTTCCGAAAGTAGAAAATCTATATCAAAGGCACCCAAAGTGCAGTCCAATACTACTTCTGAACAGTCCAAGGGACACTTTCCAAAAAGGTAATACTTTTATATTTATGAGTTTATATATGTAACTTCAGTGGCATATATTGCATTCTTATGATGGTTCTTTACTTGAAAATATCCAGAAATGCCCTATAATTTGATTAAATCTACAACTTTGTGAAATGGTCATGGCATCCTATTTCAAGCTTTAGTATATAGTAGGGAAAGCCTGACATAAAATGTTTCCAGCAGAATAAAAATTACCTATTAGGGTGATGTAGTAGTGTATTTGCCAGTCTGTTCTGAACTGTAACACAAGAAAAGGCAATTTTTATTTATGGAAGATAGATCCTCAAGAATGCTTCTGGCTTGTAATGTTGATTATAGGCTGGATATCCTGCCTGCATACTTCTTGAGGCATCTGGCTGGTCTCTTGACTTGACAGATCACTTGCCTGATCTCATAAGGCAATTCTTTCCTATTCATGGTCTTTAACTAGCTCCTTTCATACAAGTGAAACAGTATTTTCATTGGCCTAGTCAAATGGAATCAACTTAACTTACTAAACATTGATACCACATTCAGTTTTAGACAAAGACAGTGCTTGCTGTCCCATTTACTGTGAAAGTTTGGTGTAATTCATGCTGGTGTATCTTAGGAATCCAATGCAATCAGCTTAAGTACATTGTAAGAGTGTGTACTAGGGCTTGAATTCAGAGCAGCATTTGCTCTGCAAGCCCGTATAAGTGTGCTGCTGGGAACAAGCGAGCAGAGAGCCAGAGGAGTTGGGCATTTATCACCGTTCTAGGTAGCTTACTCTCTGAAAAGCTTTTCTAGAGTGGCTTCAGGGCAGAATGCTTCTTTCTGTGCACTGGCCTATTTAAGGTTGCTACTCCTTTCCCCAAAAGTTACAACAACTACTGCTGACTGCTTTTAAACATGCGGCATCTGCTGTTACTAGAAGTCTAACTGGCCACTGGGGAAAACTTTTCCCCAACTATATTGCATTTATGAATTTGTGTTAACAATTAAATGATATTCTAAAACTTAATGCCATCATTACTTGGTTATTCTTTATTGTTTTGTACATCTGAGAGACCCAGGTGGATATTAAATAAAAACTCAAGCTTCTGTAAACCTCTGCAGCACCACTCCTTGAATGTTTCCCTCATAGTTGCTTACTGAAATCTGAATAGAAATTTTGCAGTGAGTGTTTACCCTTACAATGGAAAGAACACTTAACTAAGTGCAAATTAAACAGTCTGGGTGATTTGTTGCTTTTCAAAATAATGTTTTTTTGAAGTGCTAATACTGCATCTCTTTTTACCTTCTCAGAGGCTGTAGCTCATCTGCTATTATAATTCCACAACAAGAGGCCCTGGACACAGACAATATTTTGGAACGACAAAAACCAGGGCAGGTGTCTAAAAAAGACAGTCCGCGAGGAGTGAAACGCAGTGCTAGCCCAGATTACAATCAGACAAATTCTTCTAGCCCTGCCAAAAAAACCAAAGCACTTCAGCACGCTGATTCTTCCTCTGATTTGGAAAGAAACAAGCCACAGACTAAGTCTAAGAAAAGACATTTTCATCAGGAACAGGAATCAAAGTCCTCACAATTGCCATCAACAAGCAAAGCTCATACCAGAAAGGGTGGAGCTACTGGTAGCTCCAGAAGCCAGAAACGGAAAAGGACAGAGACCTCACCCATTGTAAAGAGTCGTCCAGCAGCTGAATCGACTGGCAGTGAAGAGAGACCAGCAAAACCTACCAAGCTGGCTTCAAAATCAGCGAGCTCAGCCAAAGCTGGGTGTAGCACGATCACAGATTCCTCCTCTTCAGCCTCTACATCCTCCTCCTCTTCTGTTGTTGCATCTGCCTCTTCTGCTGTTCCTCAGGGTGCCCGAGTGAAACAGGGAAAAGACCAGAGCAAGGCCAGGCGTTCCAGATCTGCATCTAGCCCCAGCCCACGGAGGAGTAGCAGGGATAAAGAGCAGAATAAAATAGGTGGCTCTTCAAAGTTTGATTGGGCTGCTCGTTTCAGCCCCAAGGTTAGCCTGCCTAAAACAAAACTGTCTCTACCAGGCTCTTCTAAGCCAGAGGCATCAAAACCTGGGCCTTCAGGATTACAGGCTAAACTAGCAAGTGAGTTATTAAAAATTATCTTTACTTATGTGAAGGCATAAAAATCGGCTTCCATCTATAATATGCTTATTGTTTCAGTCTGGCAGGATTTGTGTTAACTAATGTGAAATGCAATTTATGAAAGATAATCATTCGGACCAATTTTTATAGTTAGTACAGCTAAGAAAAAGTTGCATTGCTACTTCAGAATATAGGTGGTGAGGGTATATATGTACATGCTTCCATGGGAGGGGTAAATCCATGTGAAGAGAAAGAATTCACTGTAATCTTCTCTGGATGCAATGCAGCTTTTCCTGTGGCCCTTATCTCACGTGTGTGTTTGTCTCCATTATAGCTGATCTGATTTATTGTACAGCAGGGCTGAGTAGTTTGTGGCCCTCTAGTTATTCTGGGCTACATGTTCTCTACTCATATTGTACAATATCAAACTCTGCTTTATATGTGGGCCTGATACTATTTTAGTAATTTTAGTAACCTCGTACTATTTTGTCTCTATATATTTTGCCTAGGCTTTATAATTCTGTATTTGTTTACTGAAACATGTTTGCCGAATAAGTCCAGGTTTCTTACCACTTAAGATTCTTCTAGCAAGCTAGAATGTTATTAATTTATCAGTCTGTATAGTATTTAAGGCAATAAGGTTTGGCAGTGTTGCAGGCTGTAATTTTAGAACATTGTAACTTGAATGCACAGAGCATATGGTGATGTAACCTAATTATTCATTTTGTAGAATTGCATATTGCAATATTTCTTTAACTTTTTGGATGGATATAAAAATTGGAAATAGTATGTTTCAGACTATTCTCTCTAACAGTTAGTCACTTTAAAAAACCCAGGATGGTTTGATTTAAATCAAGATTCTAATTTTGAAGTGCACATATTTCTGAACATGGATGTCTACTAATTGAGTTTTGTAACAGCAAAAATGTGTGTGCATTAAGTTAAGCATTTATGCTATGTAGGGGCATCCACCACATTTTCTTGTCATTCATTCCATATGTTTTTGAAATACCAACTTGATATCTACTTAAAAGAACAATTGTGAAATTAAGGCTTTCTCTTTAGCACACTGCATACATGTAAGAATATGAAGCAAGAAAGTTTGTTTCTCAGAAGTTGGTGATTACTGGGAGGAATGCTGTTTTTTCATAACATGGAAATGTTCATATTGGTTGGTTCCCTATCTAATATTCATATATTATAAAGTAATAAATAAAATTCATGGCCTATTTATAAGTCACATATTGTGGCCTCAGTGCAGGTCTGAGATTATTTTACATAATGAAAACTTGAAGTTGATGTTGCTGACAATGGAGAGTGTTTGAAGATACTTAAGTAAAAGCATTAGTTTCTGTTACATTCATATAATGTTTAAAAGGCCATGTTTTAAAAGTATAATGTTGACTGTTGGTAGCTTACTCCTAGTATGTACAAAGTCCCAGGTTTATCACTTGGTATTTGCATGTATGTCAAGGAAAGACAAATCTGAAATCCTAGAAATCTGCTGCTTTTCGGGGTAGACACTGCTGACCTACATGGTCTGGCTTGCTCATTCCCATGTTGTTCCATCCAGCTAAATATATCCAGGTTGTTTGGAATGTTTCATATATAAACATCACAACAGATCCATCTGGATTTATTTATTTAAACCAAGAATTTGGAATTAAGTACTGCTTTTTGGTTACTAAATCCCAAGTCAGACCAACCAAAAGGCTAAATGCCTATGATAGAGAACATACTTTGTTTACTTTAAGAACACAAGTGCCATGCTGGATCAGATTAATCTAATCCAACATTTTGTTCACACAGTGGTCAACCAACTGCTCACTTTGTTCCATGTAGTTTAGTTTTCATAGGGCAAAATACTTGTATCTATAAAACATTGGGTAAGTAAATGAAGTGCTAATTGGCTGACATTACCAGTTAGTCTTAGAGGTTACTCCTGTGTACTCTAAATGGTTATCAAGGGTGAAGTTGGGAACATCTAGTTATGTACCTCATTGGGTCTTTGTATACAGAAACTCTCAAGTTCAATCTTTGAAAGAAAATCTTGTAGTAGTTTGTTTTCACTAAATAAGCAGTGTCAGGTAATTGTTAGATGTTAGGATGAAGCTTCATAAGGAGAGGAGGCATAGCTAACTGGAAGAGCTGAATGCTTTGCATTCAGATAGCTGCAGGTTCACTTTCTAGCAACTCCCAATTAAAAGAATAAGGTAGCTGGTGATGGGGAAAGATTTCTACTAAGGCCTTAAAGAGAGCTGTTTCTAATCAGAGGGCAAAATCCAACAGGGTGCTTACACCAGTGCTGATTATTTTTTGACCTGCCAATTTCTTTCCACAAATTGCATTGTACAATCAGGACCCAACACTTAGGCAAGGAATATCTAGTTCATTTTAGGAGGATCCTTGAAACAAGTGGAAATGCTTACTTTTAGAAGGACGCAGGTTGGTGAAGCTTTCCTTATGTGAGTTCTACCAATTTTTCTGCCAAAGAAATGAGCATTTCCAGTTGATTTAGGTTACTCTAGAAGCTATGAACCACCATTATAAGTGATGAAGCAGAAGACAATCAATGGGAATGTAAGTGCCTGTTGGGTTCTGTCCAGATTAAACACTGAACAGAGATTAAAGGACATCACAGTTCAGTCTACTGGTTCAAAATATGCATGTTACAAAAACAGAAAAGAATAAGAAAATTGAGCACTGAAACAACAAATTTTTCTCTTGCTGATGGGTGGCCAGGATTCTCCCTAGCTATGAATTTTGTCTTGGACACAGAGGCTGCACTGACTCATAGTCTCCTGACAAGTATCTGAGGTTTTATTCTGAATGTGAAAGTTGCTACAATTTCCAACTTTTGTATACAACTGGGTAGTACAATATTCTGCTTGCAGCTATCCAGGTATTTGGGTCATTTAGGATCTAAACAACCCAGTGGCATAGAGTTGCACATCTATGCTTATGGAGATTGTTTGTAGAAAATAGGCACAATTGATATATTGTGCATGACCCCACAAACATAGATTAATTAGCCTTTGTGCCGCTGTGGTGTGCAGACCAGGTTTAAAGCTGGCTCTGTTTTATAACGAACTCCACAGCAAAGTGTTCTGTGGACATTGTAGCCAGTAGAGAGGATGTTGACTATTTCTAAGCAAGAGGCTTAACACTTAACTTGGTTAAAATTATAAGCAAAAATTATAGTGAAAAGTTTGTTGCTGCATGTAGTACAGACTTGCTGGATTAAATTCTTTTAGAAATTGCAGTAGGCTCAGTGAAAAGGTGTAGGAGAGAGATGTCTAATGGACCTCTACTAAAACTGCATTTCCTTGTTAAAAAAACAAAACAAAACTAGCTAGCATAAGACCAGTATAAGTTTATACTGCAAACATCCCCGTTTGCACCCTTTTCAGTCCTCCTAATTTTTCTACTAAAGCAGAGGACAAAACTTAAGGTGCTGTGATGTGTGGGTCCCAGCCTACTGGTTGAAGGAGAAAAAATGTTCATCATTAGGTCCCATAACAACCTTTAAGTTTGTGGCACTTAAAATCTTAACATCAGCAGATTTATAAAGTACAGCAGCAAAACATGTTGGTTAGCATGCCTGATCCTCCACCAAAAGTAAGATCTAAACCCCTTTCCCCAACCTAAGCCCCTAAACTTCTGCTGCCTAAACAGTTAGGTAGATAAAGCCAAGTGTCAAACTAGACATTGAAGGATAAGTTGTATACATTTTATTTTGTTGTTCCTTTGCAAAGTCATGCCGACTCTTTGTGACAATATACCTCCCTAATAACATAAAGTGTGGGGCTGGGAAGCTTTTTTTTTTTTAATAAAGCAAAGAACTTTCTGGAGTGAGGGACCTAAAAAGCTTACCTTATTTCTCCATTGCTCCAACCAACTTTCTCTCAACCCAGTTCAGCTATGGGAAGTGAAATGGATTCTCAGACAGTGACCTGCAGGAATGGAGTACAGTGAGTTAGAGCAGGGTTTAGCTCACCTCACCAGCCTACTCCAGTGTTTTGTGTGTGTGCCGCTGTATGCACGTTTGTGCATACATGTGACTTTAAATTGCATGATGTAATGTAGTACTTGCCACGTAAATATGCACAATGTGTGATGTATTATCTCTATAGTGTATATGCTTCCTTAAATTCATATTTGAGTTTAGAAGTTCTTGATTAGTGATGTGAGGAAAAAAATGGTAGGTTGAGTAGAAGTACTTCACTTGTTACACATCTTTCTCTTTACAGTGTATGCAGAGAAGCAAAGTTTCCTGGTGTTGACTGTCTTTTATTTATGTAGGCTTGAGAAAATCAACAAAAAAGCGCAGTGAATCGCCACCTGCTGAGCTCCCCAGTTTGAGGCGGAGCACACGGCAAAAGACCACGGGCTCCTGTGCTAGCACCAGGTATTACTGAAATCTAGGATTAGTGATGTTAGGGTTTCTGTGAAGAACAAGGACTCCTTGAAGACTTCCTGGCTTATTGCAGCATTCAGATAAGAGAAAGGGACAAGGATGAAGTGCATGAGGAAAAGTTTCTTGCATATCTTGGAATATTAACCTAAAACTTGACTATAGTTACTTTCTTAGGACAGCAGTTAAGTAATGTGAAAGATATCACGTTATTTTGTATTGTTTGAGTCAGCATTGAGGAATTTGGCCTTGTATAACATTGCAGAACTCTTGGGTGGTTTATTGCATATTGCCCCGAAGCCAGCAGTGCACAAATGGAGGTTGTCAATAGGAATTGCACAGTATGAAGTCTTTAGGTTGTTTCTCTGAAATGCAAGGTTTCCCTTATGTTCGGATAGTAAACTATGGTTATCAGGTTTGAAGCAGACCAAGATCCTGGGCTGTGATTTGAAGCAACCTCTAGGCGTTGGTTTGTTTCAATCAGGTAACAATAGATTGTTAATTTGGATGTAATAGGAAACATTAGAAGGTTCCTGAGGCTAACTGTGGCTTAGAAGGAGGGAGGGAAGAAAAGAGCTGCATTCTTGTGTAATATGACTTCACATATGTTGACATATGATAGTTTCAACTGGATCATTAAATTATGTATATTTCCAGGCTGAAGCTATGTTGCACAAGTTTGCAAACCAGATTAGCATTTTCTTTTAGGAAATTAAATACAGCAGCTTGGTACAGGTATGTGTTTCCAAAACCAAACTTTACTCCTAAAGGTTAAAATAAATGAAGGTGATATTTAATTGTGCAGAAGGAAAAGTGGTTCATATAATAGTGTTTTGAAAGAGTAATGGTCCTACCATATGTAGATACTTGCAGTACATGTTATATAGCACTCATGATATTTAATGAACGCAGAAGGAAACACACAACAGATGTTTCTTCATCAAGAAACGTTGAAGGTAACATTGAAGAGGCCACTGCTTCCATTCTAAGCTTTCTGTTCCTTTGAAAACTATTGTTTTTCTCTTGCTTTCTCTAAAAACTGCAGGGCGCGCCTCCTTTAAAGCCCTACTAATACACCTTTTTAAAAAAAAGAAAAATTAGTTTTGACCAAAGGGTATGTTCAGATCTGAAATGTGTTAAATTTTATTCAGAGATCTTAGCATACTACTAGCATTTAGTCTAGTGTGTGATCTTAAGATATATTGTTACTCAAAAACTGTTTTGATTTAATAAGAAATTCGATAGTATCATAGAGATTATGAAAATAGAAGGAAAACATTTTTAGGCGTTCTTTTAATTTTCATTCATTATTATGTTCAGCTAAGCACATATGTGATATTAATGAAGCATCTTTTTTCCTTAACACATTGCCCCTTTTTAATCTCCATATTTGGATAAGGTTTCCTTTTAAATTGGCTTGTATATGCATTGTCTATAGTTTGAATGCCACTGTGGGGAATGTATTCCCTGATGACTCCGTGTCTACAGAGGTTTTAATTTTGAGTGCTAGTAATACCAGCTTTGTATATTAAATAGTGTAACCAGGTAGGTCTCTGATGATATTTGTTGTTTTAGTCGGCGAGGCTCTGGCCTGGGCAAAAGAGGAGCAGCTGAAGCTCGCCGACAGGAGAAAATGGCTGATCCTGATAACAACCAGGATGGAGTTAATTCTTCAGCTGCACGAGCTGATGAGACTCCACAAGGAGCTGCAGGTAAGAAAAATGAGTGATAATGAACACATGTACAGAGTAAAATAATGTAGGTTTTGCAACTTTCATTTCTAACAACTGAAATAAAATCTTCTAGTGACGCTATTTTATTCAAATTGCTTCTGTTCGCTCAGTCTCTAAATGCTTGCATCAATAACTGAAAGAACCTTGATATCCCAAGTTCTTTTGCCCAGAATAAAGTAACATGCAGTGCTAGGGATGTTTACATTTGTATTACTTGAACAACTGTTCTCCACCAGTTTCAAATGCAAAATCCCTTTTGAAACTGGGAGGTTTTCATAAGTTGATGTGGTTTTTGGTGCTTCCCAGATGTTTTGGTCATTAACGCCTATCAGCCACTATGGTCAGTAATGTTGAGAGCTGTAATCAAAAACATTTGGAGGGTACCAGGTTGGGGAATGCTAGCGGAGAAACTTACTCAAGAGAATCTCTGAATTATCCTTCAGTTTCAGCTGTTGGGCAATATATACAGTAGATAATCAAAGAGAGAATATATAAAGAAAAATAAAATGTCCATTTAGTATTCTCCAATTTTGGGTGTATTCAGACTAGTCCTTTGGAACCTGACTCAAATCAAAACAACTATTTTCACCTACCCTGTGGATTGGACTTCTGTTTCTTCTTCAACAAATATTGGCTACTTTATAGTTGTTAGATGGAAACTAACCTAGATTCACTTTCTGAAAATACATAGTCTCTTACTGATATTCAATGTTTTGTTCTGATGTTAGATAAAACAATCCTACCTAGTATTAACTGTGGTTAAATAAGTGTTTTTAAAGTGGTGGCCAGGATAGTTCCCAAGAGAAACTATGGCTGGCTCTTGATACCTTCACTTTGATTAAAAAGGAATCAGCATTACATCTGTAGTATCTCCAGTTTAGTATATCTTGTGCATGATCATAGATTTATTGGCTTCTCTTTGGTCAGAAATATAGCTGAATCCAAATAAATGCTTCATCTTATTGGCTCTTGTTCCCTGTGACATTTCAATTGGCTGTGGCTTTTTGCTCCTTTGACTGATGCCAGTACCATGAGTTCCTGGAGTCTTTGTTATTTATAAACAGTTTCATAGGGAGCAAGGCCCATTGAAATCAGTGGACTTACTTCTGAGTAACACACACAGAATGGTATTATTAATAATGTTTAATGTGTGCAAGTATCTAACAAACTGAACAAATGCCTCTCTGTGCCATGAGACTGTAGGAAGTATTTTCTCTGTCTCTCACTGCTGTGATTCTGGCAGGTATAGAGTTGCTGCAGCAGTCTAAATCATACAGGCTGAGTTAATACAGATTTGCCTGAGAAGCCTGCTGTTGGGTGCAGTTATGAACTCCTGTTCACAAGTCCCAATTTGGAACATTCATAAATTTTATATTTAATGAACACTTCATAATTTTGTTTTATGTCTATTGGTATAATGCCTTGATCTTCTATTGTAATGAACTGCTATTTAGTAAAATTTCAAGAGGTTTCAATCACATGCATGGCTGAAAGTTTAAACTGACCTTGTGTGTCTAAGTGCAGTCTTTCCATACTGTGTGGGTCAGGACTAAAAATAAACTTGCTCTTCTTGTATGCCATTTCATATTCTTACTGGAGTCGCTAAACTTTTGTTTGACTACTTAGGAAGAAGGATTTCAGGGAGAGTTGACAAGTAAGTATACAGTTTGACTTACTAATATAGTGTCATTATTTTTTCTCTTTCTCCTATAGCTTCTAGTTCAGTTGCTGGGGCTGTGGGCATGACTACCTCCGGTGAAAGTGAATCGGATGATTCTGAGATGGGGAGATTGCAAGGTACAAAATAAAAGGCCTATTATGTTAATTTCATGGCAATTGTAAATATTCAATGCCCTTTGCTTTTTCCCTAAGAAGTTAATGCCTGTCTATGTTCTACTTTTTGTGGGAGGATGTACAGCTCAACTAGCAATACTTTTCCAGAATTGTAATGTAATACTTAGTTTCTTCTCAGTCCACTTCCCCATCCCCTTTAAGTCTGTCCAATTCCTGTGAAATTGAGTGCAAGCATAGGATTTAAATACACAAATAATATGAGCCTACAATGTTGAAAATGCCTTTTATCTGAATCATCGGTTCTGTTTCACACAATTATGTTAACTTCTTTGAATATAGCTCTGTTGGAAGCTAGAGGACTTCCTCCACATCTTTTTGGTCCTCTTGGTCCTCGAATGTCGCAGCTGTTCCATCGGACAATTGGAAGTGGAGCTAGTAAGGCTTACTTGCATGTTTTAAAATCTCAGAACCCTGAACTTTAATTTCCTGTAGGACTACTAATAAAAACTCTAATATTAATTGAATCTTGTACCTGTAACTCAAGTTGGACTTCAGATTTGTAGATCTGTAGATTTGTTCATCATCACAAGTTCAGTTTATTGTACTATACACAAATAGATTAAATATTTAGATATCTTTCTTTTCTTTTTTTTAAGCAACCTACTTTTTTCTAGTTTGATGAAGAAAGAAGCTTCATATTTAACAATACTTCTACAGTATTGCACTGCTCTGGTCGAGTGGATTTAAAGTTTTTAAACTTTTCTAATACTGTAGTAAGACCTGTATAGTTAGCAAATTGTCTTTATGTCTGTTTGTCCTCAGGTTTAAGCAAATGAGGCACGCTTCACATGGCTTAAACTTAGATTTACATCAAATTCTCCACTTTGCAATGATAATGATGTTTTTAAAACTTACTAGTGAGCTACTGTTCTTATACAGTGCAGAAATACAATTTACCTTGTGTTCTAATCCCCCTTGGCTGAGAGACAACTTAGAAATGCAATATGTTGTTGATATTTATTTCATTATTGTGCTACACAATAGCCAATGTTCATGTTAATGATAGTTCTGTATAAAAGGAACACAGTGTTTCAGGCATGAGTTTGTTTCTGTATTGGATTTGTATAGGATCATTCTTCCTGCACTGTCACTCTTCAAGTATCTGGGCTTTTATTTATTTATTATACTTACATCCCACCTTTTTTCCTTTCAAGGAACTCAAGGTGACTTAATTCTCCTCTTCCTCTCAGTCTTATCCTCACAACAACAAATCTGTGAGGTAGGTTGGGCTGAGAGTCTATGACTGGCCCAAAGTTACCAAGTTAGCTCCATGGCTGAATGGGGCCTAGAATCCAGACCTCCTGAGTCCCAGTCCTGCATTCTTAACCACTATACTACATGGGCTTTTAGAACTGCTAGCCTCCTGTTGTACAAGCAGTGAGTCCTTTATGAACAATGGAATGAGCAGGAGTGCTGAGACCCTGTTGAATACTGCCTGATATGACTCATGCATTTTACAATTACTGTCCTGTGACATTTAAACACTGACAGGGATTCATATAGAAATGAAGGATTATTAGTCTCCTGCATTCACCTGTATGATAAACAGCTAATGAAAATGTATTGTCCTTTTGGTCAGTTTCGTGATTTAATATGAACCAACATTTAAAAGGTTGATGCTTTTAAAATCCTCTATTTTTTTAGGTTCTAAAGCTCAGCAACTTCTACAAGGGCTTCAAGCCACTGATGAAAGCCAGCAGTTACAGTCTGTGATAGAAATGTGTCAGTTGTTGGTCATGGGAAATGAAGAAACATTGGGAGGATTTCCAGTCAAGAGTGTTGTGCCAGCTCTGGTAAGGATCAATATACACTTATTTGAATTTGTAACCTACTCTTTCCATTGTGCGTTCATGAAGGATCAACTGGTTGCAAAGTAATTGCACTGCCTCTACAAATATGTTGGTTTCATCAGTTGGCTTATTAAAGGCTAAGGAGAAAATCACTTTTTAAAAATAGCATGTATATTCTTTTTCTGGGTATTACTTGGATGTATTACATAGAATCTACAAACTGGGACAGTGAGAAGCTAAAGTGGTTGGTCCTTATAGATAATTGATTGGCCTTACTTTGTTTCAGTATACATATGCTGACTGCTGATGGAATAATACTATTTATATATAGTATTATTACAAAGTAAGTTGTAGTTACTATAGAAGGGAGTCTTTAACCAGAATTCAGTTGGTTTATCCTGATTTTTAGTAAATAGTAGATTTGTAGTATGAAATTCATATTTAGGTTATAATATCTTTACCATCCAGGCTGCTAGGATTTCATGTTTTGGATGATAACTGATAGTGATTCCATAAATTTGATAAGCATTTTCTCATTTTGCTTAGTATATCACAGTCATGCATGCATGGTTACTTCTGGTTTGGTTTCTGTAACATACTTTACATGTGGTTAGGCATGAAGAGAGTTTGGGAACATCAGTTAGTTGAGAATGCCACCAGTTTCATATTAGCATGATAGGGAGGGTAGAATTAAGCTTTCAATTTCTGGATTTGCTTGGGGTTTAGGGTATTTTAAGATATGTACAACCATTTTTTCTACTGTGGATTGATTTCTGTAAATGAGGCATAGTTTCTTAAATACTATCTACTACTAAAAATAGAGCTTTTCTGGTGGCAATATCATAGATAAGTCCTTCTCAAAGGAGGTATGTTTATTCTGTTGAAATGTTTTAGAAAATCAATAAAGATTTTTTTCTGATAGACTTTAGAGAATAGAAACACATTTAAGGTAGTGCTCTGACTTGTCTGTTTTTTGTTTTGCTTTTTTTCATGAATTTGTTATTGTATTTTACAATGTGTTTAATTTCACATATGTAATGAATATAATCTGCTTTCAAAGCCCACAAGGGCCAATAAGTAGGATGAACATGCAAAAGAAATAACAAACTATTGAAAATGCACTAAAGAGAGGCAATTACTATCACTTGTGGTGGGAATCCCTTCTGGCTCAGAGTTACTGGTGGTAGGAGGACTCAAGTTTATTATAGGAAAGAGCTTAGAATATGAAATACTATCACATCCATTATTTCTTTTGAATTACATAGTGAACATAGAGTATATTAAAGTCAACTATCTTACATAAAGTTGACTAAAACATAAGGAACTAATATATGGTCACTGCAGTTAGCTTTATGCAAAGTTAAGAAATCTCAAAATTTACCAAATTTGAAATAATGATTGGACAAAATGTGGGACTTGGCTGCTATGTTCAAATTAACACACTCACGTGGTCTGCGCATAATTAATATGGTTAATTGTTGAATTGTGAATTAGTGTTACATGCAAACTGGAACTTTTGCAAACTCCTTTTACACATTCAAAACCAAAAACTTTTCTTGCAAAATGTTCTTTATTGACCAAAGCATTTTCCAGATGCACAAACACCCAGAATAAATCTCCTGAGTGTGTACAGAGTGGTTTGTTGAACCCAATCTATTATTTACCTTCAGGAACACTCCTTATGAGCACTCCTTCAGGAGGAGTCTTCTGAAAATGAACATACTTTCTCTCTGCATGCCGATCCTCTAATTGTGCCACTGTTCTGTGCTGACAACATGTCATGGGGTCAAGAGTCTTGTCTGTCTCTGAGAAACTCCCCTGTTCTGATCCTCCTACCTCCAACTGTACATCTTGATCATTCCCAGAGACAGCCTGCCTACCTGGCAACTCTGGCCTTGAGAGAAGAATCTCTGCTTCTCTCATCTCAATGTCTGAAAATAGCCCACATTCCAAGACCTTCCTTTGTGTCTCCTTCCTCTTCGAACTCCTTTTTTGGGGACCAGCCAGCAGCTCTCGAGAATGTGCACCCAAAACAGTGGATTAACTATGGATTAACTGCAAGCAGCCCACAAAGAAAACCCATGGGTTCATATTGTGTTGTGGACTGTGGGTTCTTCAAACCATGGCCTTTTGCTCTGTATGAACCCAAAATTCTGGGTACTTGAGTTGGTTTGCCATGCTATGGAGGCAGTGGGCAAGAGCAGTAAAAAAAATTCCAGCCTCTTTACTCGGTATATTCTAGTACATCAGTATTGCAGAGGCGGTTGGGGCTGCAGAGAGGGAGTAGGCAATGCAGTAAAAAAACAAAACAAAGCAAAGCAAAAAACAAACAAAAAAAACAAGTCAAGGATAAGAAGATAAATTGTGGTTTCTTCTGTCATCCACGGGAAAACCCTGGATAGGTCAATAAACCATATTTTAAATAAACCACAGGTTAACATTGAATAGGATATTATGGGTTGGACCAGATTGAGCCAGCGGAAGAGAAGCCACTGGCAGATCAAATATCTCCCCTCTCCTGCAGCATGCCCCTCCAGCTCACAAACCTCCTCCAATGGGTTGGTGGAGATCTGCCCTGGAGCAGATTTAGGCACAAAGCAGAAAGCTGCTAGGAAGACACAGATACATTGCATTGTACAAGTAGACTTGTAGATCCCATATTAGGACAAAAGAGAATAAACAGAAGCAGAATTTAAATTGGAATTATTTAATTAAATTATGCAAAACTAATATGCTAATATAAACTAATTGTTTACACTGTTTGGATTCTAGTTAAGAGAAAAAAACTGTGCTATACTTCCTATATCTTTTAGATTTTTCTTTTTGTCAGGAAATAATACGGAGGGTTTGCTTATGTGAAAATAGCATGATAGACCATAAAACAGTAGAGTTGGAAGGGGCCAGAGGGTCATCAATCCCTTGTTCAGTGCAGGACTCCCAGGTTAAACCATGCCTTTCAGATGGCTGTCCAGTTGCATCTTTAATGTCTATAGTGCAGGAGAGCCCACAGCCTCCCTAGATAATTGGTTCCGCTGTCATACTGCTTGGGAAATTTATCCTGATATCTAGCTAGAAACTGGCTTTCTGTAACTTGACCCCATTATTCCATGTCCTGCACTTTGCAATGATTGAGAAGAGATCTTGTCCTTCCTCTTTGTGACATTCTTTCAAATACTTGTAGAGTTCAGTCATATCTCCTCCCAGTCTTCTCTTCTTGAGGCTAAACATGCCCAGTTCTTTCAATCTCACCTCATAGGGCTGTGGTTCCAGTCCTCAGATCATCCTTGTTTCCCTCCTTTGAACCTTTTCCAGCTTGTCTGCATCTTTCTTAAACTGTGGTGCCCAGAAGTGGACACAGTACTCCAGATGAAGCCTAACCAGTGTTGCTTAAAGGGGGGAACTAGTACTTGATCGGAAGTGATACTTCTATTAATGGAGCTTAAAATAACATTTGCCCTTTTTGCAGCCACATCACTTTGTTGACTCATCTTCAGCTTGTGATCTGTAACAATTCCAAGATCCTCTCACTTGAAGTATTGTTGAGCCAAGTAATTACTTCTTGTAATGATGTGCTTGGTTTCTTTTTCCTAGGTGCAGAACTTGACATTAGTTTCTATTGAATTTCACTCTGTTGTTTTCAGCCCAGCACTCCAACCTATCAAGATCACCTTGAATCTTGTTTCTGTCTTCCAGGGTATTAGCTATCCAATCTAGTTTGTGTCATATGCAAATTTGAAAATCATTTTATGCACTTCCTCATTCAAAACAATAATAAAAATGTTGAAGAGCACTAGACTCAGGACTGAACCTTGTGGTACCCCACATGTTACCTCTCCCAGTTTGAGGAAGTGCCATTGATGAGCACACTTTGGGTCTGATTCTGTAGCCAATGTGGATCCACCTGATTATTGTTCCATCTAGTCCACTTTCTGCTAGTTTGCTAATCAGGAGACATCAAGGGGCACTTTGGCAAAAGCTTGGCTGAAGTCAAGGTATGTTATATCAACAGCATTTCCAAAGTACATCAGGGAGGTCACCCAATCAAAACACTTAAATCAGATTAGTCGGGCAGGATTTGTTCTTGAGGAATCCATGTTCACTTCTAGTAATAAATGCATTGTTTTCAAGGTGTTTGCAGACTGTTTTATAATCTGCTCCAGAATTTTTTCCAGGGATTGATATCAGACTGATTGGTCTATAGTTTTCAGGATCATCTTTTTTTTCCTTTCTTGAAGAGACAACATTAGCCTTTCTTCAGTCATCTGGCACTTCCCTGTGATCTCTTCAAGATAATAGACAGTGGTTTTGAGAGTTCTTCTGCCAGTTTCTTCATGATTCTAGGATGAAGTTCATTGGGTCTTGGAGATTTGAACTCATTCAACCCAGTTAGATGATCTTTGACCATCAATCATGAGCTTTCATCCTACTCCTTCAGCTTATCCTGCCCCTTCAGGAAGGTCATAGATCTTTTGAGAGAATACTAAGCCAAAATAGAAATTGAGAACTTCTGCCTTTTCTTTATTATCATTTTGCCATACACATTGAGTAGCTGAACCCCCATTTCTTTCTTCTGTCTTTTACTTTGGACATTTCTGAAGAAGGGTTTTTTGTTGCTTTTAGCATCTCTCTCTAGCTTTAGTTTATTCTTAGCTTTAGCCTTCCTAACACCATACCTGCAATTCCGTGCTACCTGTTTGTATTCTTCCTTTGTAGCCTAACCTTCTTTCCACTTCCTGTACCCATCCTTTTTTGTTTTCAGATAATCTCTAAGCTACATGGATTTCTTCTGTTGTCTTCTACCCCTTTTCATTGCTGGATTTGTTTGCAGTTGTGCCTTTAGAATTTTCTTTTTTAAAATTTCCCACCCTCCTTGGGCCCCTCTTGAGAGTCGCTTACCATGAGACTTTACGTATCACTGTTCTGAGTTTATTAAAGTAGGCCTTTGTAAAATCCAGGGTACATGTTTGGCTACATTTGGCTTTTGTGTCCTTTAGAATCAAGAATTCAAGTATGACACAGTCACTTTCCCCCAGAGTTCCCATAACTGTCATGTTGTCCATTAGGGCTTTCCTGTTTGTTAGTATCAAGTCAAGGATAGCCTTTCCTCTTGTTCCTTCCTCCACTTTTTGTTGGAGGAAGTTATCAGCAACACATTTTAGGAATCTATTGGAGGGGTCACCTTTGTGTCTCCCAACAGGTATCAGGGAAATCAAAGACCTCCAAAGCAACAGTATCATGCCTCCTTGAAACACTGGAAATTTGCTTTTCAAAAGTTTCATCTTCATCTTCTTCTTGACTGGGTGGTCGGTAATAAACACCAACCACTGTGTTCCTTTTATTCTTTTTTTCCATTTATATTAATCCAGATGCCCTCAGATAGGGCTACTAAGTTCATCCTCCTGTATTTCTGTGCTGAGAAACGTATCTATAATGTGTAGTATGACTCCATCTCCCTTACAGTCATGGGAAGTCATCCCACCAAGTTTCAGTTATACCTATCCGGTCATGTTCAACCTCCTGTATTAAGAATTCAAGTTCATGCTGCTTGTTTCCAACACTCCAGGCATTAGTACATAGAAATAAGAGACAATATGCTTTATACTCTAGTTATACTCTTCCCACATTTTTTGGAAGCCTGTTATTGGGCACTGTTGGAGCTCCTCTCTCTGTTGTAGTGCATAAGCCTTTGTATGTTGTTAGGCCCAGGTGTGCTTCTCCCTCCCCTGTAGGATTCAGTTTTAAATGCTCCTGATAAACTTCATGCTGTGGCCAAACACATTCTTTCTAGGCCTTGTAAGATGCAACCCATCCTTGGCCAGCAGTTCATCTTCCAGGAAGTGTAGCCCATTGTCCCAGAATCCAAAGCTCTGACATTGGCACCACCTTTGTAGCCAGGCATTCACTTAGAGTATTTTTCTTTCCCTGTCTCTTCCTCTTGCAAGACCTGGAAGGATTGAAGAGAAAACTATCAGAGCACGAAAGTTCTGGACTTTCCTTCCTAAAGATTCAAAGTCTGATGTGGTTTCTTCAGAGCTCTGCTTGGCAGTGTCATTTGTTCCAACATGTATCTCTGTTGTAAACTGCCCAGAGAGCTTTGTCTATGGGTGGTATAGAAATGTAATAATAATAATAAGAAGAAGAAGGAAAGGATTCGTGTCATTTGGCTGCATGAGCCTTGGCAATGTTACAGTTATATCACTAATTTGTGCTTTGGGGAGATAGCATACAAGCATTTAAATCTCGTCCTTCCACCAAGCGCTCAGAATCCATGGGTCTTCCTGACATTCATGTGTCTCCATTCCTTACAAAAGGGAGTCTCCCACAAGTAACACTCTTATCTCCTTGGTCTTTCAAGCCTTGGTATCATTGTCACTGTTTGGTTGACCATTAGCCTCTTGTTCAGTGTTGCACGGGAGAACTTGCAGTTTTTCCACTGCAGGCTGCCCTTCAGTTGTATCCTTGAGTAATCAAAAGCATTTCCCTAATTCCACTGTTTCCACTGGCTCACAGTGTCTTCTAGTTCTTCTGCACCTGACTATCATCTTTTTCCAGGCAGTTCCCTCCTTATTTTCCCTTCCCTCGGGATTCTTGCTTCTGCCTCAGCTTACTGTTGCACTTCTAGCTTCTGTACTATTCTTAGCTGTTAAAGTTCCACAGCTCTGGCTAAAAACTCTTCATCTTTTATTACGTTGAAAGTAGACACTCACTGCTCTAGTGCTTTCATCTTTTCTTCTGTCAGGGCCACTAGCTTGCACTTAGTGCATGTGTAGGCCATGTTGCCCTCAGGCAGGAAAACATACATTGCACAGGCATTGTAGGTTACCACTACCAGAGAGGTTTCTTGGTCCATTCTTTCTGCTACCTTTTTTATTCTAGCTTGCTGAGCCTGTTGTGACAACTGCCGCTTACTCCTGTCTTCCCTATAGGTTAACAGCACAGTCCTACAAGTAAATGGGATGTGTTACAAGGAAGAAAAGGGTGGAGGGCTGAGGGGAAAATATAAGAAAAGTTAGGGTCTTCCCCCTTGACCTCCACTGCCAAACTTCTGTTTGCTTGCTCTCTGGGAGCTTGACTGTTTGTATCCCAGAGTCCTAGACCAGCTGGGTCAGCTTTTGCTCATCTTCTCAGCTAGGAGAAGGAACCAGAATATGTTAATTATTTTAACTGAAAATGAAGAATCTAGTTACTGGACATTTCAGACAACCAGGGAATCAATTTGAGGACACACATAATGGTAGAATACTGAATTTAATTGCTATTTTCACATTCTTCTTCAGCCACAAAGCAGATGTATTTGGCCTTGAGCAAGTCTTGATCTTTCTCCCTTAGGGTAGCTAATGCACAAAGGGCTCTAAGGATAAATTGGGCATGACCCATGTATCCTGTTCAGAGATTGTTACAGGAATCATGCACTATTGTGATCAATTAGTGCATGATTGCTGTATTTGATTGTTACAGGAATCAGAAATTTTATTTATTTATTTAAATTTCTGCTGTGCCATTCATTACTAAAAAAAAAGTCTCTGGATGGTTTACAACTAGTTCCTATATATACAACTAGTTTAGACTTCATATATGAGTGGTTCTTTTTGATGGATGCTTATACTGGAAACTTGCAGTATGACATAAGAACTGCAAGCTCTTTATAATATTGTAAAGACCTTTTCAGTTATCTAAAGTCTAAACCAAGAGCCAGTGTGGTATATTGGTACTCCAGTATGTTTCTCTTAAAATGTTTTGGACTGTGGTTGCCATCATACCTGACTATTGGTCATACTGGCTAGGTCTGATGCATGAAGTAGGCCAAGACATCTGGAGGGCATCAGGTGTGGTAAGGCCAATTTAGGCATTTTGAACTCTTCCCAGAAGGCCACTAGAAGCCAGAAAAGCCCCCAGCACAATATTATAAAGAGCTTTCAATCCTACATGTATAGAGGCAGCTTTCATTTCTGCACAAACTGTAGCACTTTCTAAAGAGCATGCTGTCACTTCAAGGTCAGAGCTTGTTCTCAATGAACACCTAGTGTCTGTGTTCACTTTCAGTTGCCTTAGAAGTGTTAAGTTCCAACAGTAATCAAGCCTTCCATTAGTAGATATTTTGAGACTCAGTTAAAATCAGATGTGAGAGAGAGAGCAGGACATCTGCATCTTCTATTCAGTGTGCAATTTCATATTTATGGTTGATTTCAAGCAGTTGCACATGCATGTTCAACTGAATAATGCAAAAGTGGGATAATAAATCATGTAGCATTGTTCTTGTACCTTCCATGCCTTGAACAGGCAAGATGTGAGTGCCTCTTAATACTTGCCAGGTTTCTCTTGAATCATCCAAGTTCCTGCAACAACGCATTGCCCAAGCTCCTTCCCAAACTTAACAGGATGAACAGGGTAGAATTTTACCCTTTTAAACTCTTAAATCTTATTCTTAGGCAGGGTCTTGGATTTTGACTCACTTGAAGATTGAAAACAGTAACTGTTTTGGCTTGTATGCTTTTGTGAACAAAACAACTTTATAAAATCCAGCTTGCAGTCTCCTAAAGCAATGGACATTGAACTCTCAGGCTTATAAATTTCTAGAAACAAAAGTCTTTTTGTAAACTGAGAAATGACTAATTATTTTGTATTGTTTATAGATAACATTGCTGCAGATGGAGCACAACTTTGACATTGTAAGTATTTCATACACACTTGGTTAAATGCAGCTTCAGGTAAATCTTAAAGCAAGCCTTTCTAATCCATATGTTCTGGATAATAATGGTAGTTATTTGTCACTGGCTATTTACCAGTGGCTGGCTGTATGTAACCTCCAGGATCAGAGGCAATATTGCTTTGACTACCACTTGCTTGAGGATATCAGCAACAGAGCACTGTTGCTCATGTGTTTTGCTTGAGAGCATCTTGGGAACATTAGGTTGACCATTCTGGGAAGCAAAATACTAGACTAGATAAAATTTTGGTGTGATCCAGGAGGGCTGCCCTTATGTTCTTATGTTGTCTTTCTAGATGAATCATGCTTGCCGAGCCTTAACCTATATGATGGAAGCACTTCCCAGATCATCTGCTGTCGTGGTAGATGCAATTCCTGTTTTTTTGGAAAAGGTAATCAATGTAGAATTTGTTGCAACTGAAGGCTTTGTGTTGGCCCCATTCACTAGGAGTAGCTGGAAATTATGAGTAACTCCATTTCCATGGAGTGCCTGCCAGTGCCAATTTGAATCTGCAGCCTCCAGTTGGGCTGATGGGAAGTTGCATTGTCATGCCTGTACCTTAGTGTACATTGGCTGTAAACCAAACCAAACACCACCTTGCTTGGTAGACTTCTTCTGGTTCCTATTAGAGATTCTACTGTAAAAGATGGCCTAAAAGTAGTATTAAATTGATAAATAAAGGCACTGCTGTGGTTAGATATTGCAAGTGTCTTTTCAGATAAGCAAAAGGGCTATATACCCTTGTGAAGCAGTGGAAGCCCCATGAAAATCCAGTTGGTGTAGGAAACATCATTAAACTATCATCTAATTAGCTCAAATGGAAACTTTTTTTTGAAAAGCAGTAATCAAAACCAATTTTGAGAATTATGAAATGCAAATATGCAAATACTACCTGGTATACATTTCATACTTCCAAACTGAGGCTTTTTAACCTGGCAATCACTCTTCTGCTAGCAATTGCCTAACAGCACCCACACATAATTTCTCTAGGCCTTATGCACAATTTTGATATGGCCCTTCTTTCCTCCCTGCACAAGAGGCATTGTGTGTTGTGAAAAACTGGAGGGGGATTGTCTGGTGTCAGTTTAGCTTTTTTTCTGGCTGCTTGATTTAGTTATAGCTGAACCGGTAGGATGGCATATATGTGTGTTTTTTTAATAAATGAATGACTTTTTTTAGTTGTTTATAGTACAAAATATTTGTCATCAACAGACAAAATGATGATCTACAGTTGAAACAAACAAGAACACTTTTCTATTCTTTAACAGTTGAACAGGAATGTATTTATAGCGCTAGTCACTTAATTAAATCCCTCCAGAATGACCTTTGAGATGACAGTTGTTTGTGGGTCAATGTTCCCTTCTAGATAAACAAAATAAACTGGAATCATAAAATATTTGTCCTTACTCCCCCCATCAAAACTCTGCCATAGTGGGTTAATGTCTTTGAGAGTATAGTTTTCCAGATGTTGGACAACCAGCCTTGCCTTGTATGACAGTACTTATTTTCCAATTTTGTTTTATTTCTAAGCAACAAAAACAGGATTGGCTCCCCATGTGACAAACTGTAAATTATCCATAGGAGAGAGAAGGGCCAAAGAGGGCTCAAATAATAATGTGAGTGATAATATCTGAATTAACTCCAAATGGTCCAGATCCGGCAGAGTCCCACCCACCACATATAGAATAACATTGGAACACCATCATGTTCCCTTCAGTATTGTATGAACAAGGAGGCATTTATCTGATGGCTTAATTAGAGTTAGGGCCACCTGTTGAGATGGTCTTGGTAGTTTTAGTTTGTTCTAGCTGCTACTGTTTATTTGGCATTGTAGTCTGATTTCCCATACTATTTTTAAACTCTGTGTGTTGACAGTCATTTCTTGCTAAATTATATTCCAAATATCTTGTGTCAAGACCTCCATACTTCCAATATGGATCTCCTCACTTTTTAAGAAATCAAAGCTGTGGAGTATAGACCCTGATCAATTAGGTTTTTTAAGTCAAAAGCAAGCTTTCTAAATGATTAAAATGAGTATCTTGGATATAGATTCCAGGAGCTGAGTGTTGCCAGTAAAATGTGTTCTCCTCTGCACCTACATATTTCATTCAGAATAGGACAAATAACCGTATCTTTTGCCATTCTTCAAGGGCCACAATAGCTTAGGGAGTAGTCTTTGGCAAGATGCAATGCCAAATCTGTTATCACACTTGCTTTTGGACTGCTCACTTTTTGAGGAGTTGTGCACCAATTATTTAGGTTCAGCTCTGATCAGTATGAGAGCTAGGTCAGATAAGGAAAAAGTCCAATTTGTCCTATCTACAGAGTTGGCTGGCATAGCAGAAAGAACAGCTGCCTTTCTGTGGGAGATTGTTATGAGTTGGTCTAGTGCCCATTATTAATGCTGTGTCTCAAGGATGTCTGTGGGACTGTGTGGATTTATGCAAATTTGTATTGTTATGACAATAAAGGTTCCTTCTACTTCTATATTATAAATGTTAGATAAAAGTCCTTTTGTATACTCTTAAATTGGAGGTACAGGGATTCAAATGTCATTAATGACAATAATTTTCTTAATGATTCCAGGGATAGTGTTTTGTGCCCCTGGGATTCTGTGTCAATTCTTCTGAGTCAGGCATGAGCAGATTTCAAACCTGTGAGATCATGTGGTGGTGGTGGTGTTGAAGAGAACTCTGAGGTCTGCCATGTAGAAAAAGGGGGTAGGAAGTGAAGGGATGCACTTAGAATAAGGACTGAGATGCCTCTGAGCAGATGCTCAACTTAAAAAAAAAATTTTTGGGCTGGACCAGAATTTATAGTCCTTTAATTGTGATCTTGAGTGCTTTAAAACTCACATAAATAAAAATAATTAAAAAGAGGAAGATTTTTTTCATGACTATTTGAAAGAAATTGCTAGATTTTGAATTGGGGAATCAATTTTGTTTGCATGTTGTTAAGCATGGAATCAGAGTGAAAGACGTTAATATGTGTGTGTTTTAGTGTGGATAGTTCAACAGGAATATCATTGAAAGTTCTACAAAACTGAAATATTTGAATTAAATAATATTAGAACATAAATGTTGAGGTAACAAAAGGTATAAAAGTTGGAAGACTTTGAAAATTATTGACAGTTTTAGATCAGTTTCAAATAGCATTTCATATCTCTCTGAAAAACATTCTAAATTGCTTTCATTTTTTTTAGCTGCAAGTTATTCAGTGTATTGATGTGGCAGAGCAGGCACTGACTGCCTTGGAGATGCTATCACGCAGACATAGTAAAGCTATTCTGCAGGCAGTAAGTATTTCTTCAGTTAAAATGGCTGGGCTTTAATCTTTATCATTAAAAGAGTTTTCTTCCCCAAAGATCAGTTACTCCCTGAAGCATATGCTTCTCTCTTGGTGAAATAAACCCCCATTTATGCTTGAACTGTTTGGTTGCTTTTTGTTTCATATTATAGGGAGGCTTGGCAGACTGTCTGCTGTATCTGGAATTTTTCAGCATAAATGCCCAGAGGAATGCACTAGCTATTGCTGCCAACTGCTGCCAGAGCATCACTCCTGATGAGTTTCACTTTGTTGCGGATTCTTTACCATTGCTTACACAAAGGCTAACCCATCAGGTCAGAATTTGTTGAGAATGTAACTTTCTTGTGTAATGTGTTGTGTTACATGATATTAAGGGATGACCATTGTATACCATGATGTATCTTCACTAGCCTCTGAGAAGAGTGAAGCCTACTAGAGGAGTTGATGCTTTATATCAAACTGTTTTTGTAATAAAATGAAGCAAAAGTTGTTCCATTTCCTTTGTCTGTGACTTTTGCTTAGGTATTAAAGCTGGGCAAAGTACTTCTGCTTCTTTCCTAATTAATATCTGGCAAGCTTCATGGTACAGCTGTAGAATTGCAGTTCTTGGTGTGTCTGACATTTCAAATCCTGTATATTGAAACCTAATACATGTCTTTAAATTTCATAGGACAAAAAGTCAGTAGAAAGCACTTGCCTCTGTTTTGCACGACTAGTGGATAACTTCCAACATGAAGAGGTAACACCTAATTTCCTTCTTGAACACCATATTTAAAAGATTCTGATGAGATGATCTCTAAACTTATTTTTCTGTTCTAGAATCTGCTTCAGCAGGTTGCCTCTAAGGACTTGCTCACAAATATTCAACAACTCCTAGTAGTGACTCCGCCAATTCTGAGCTCAGGGATGTTCATCATGGTGGTGCGCATGTTTTCCCTAATGTGCTCCAACTGTCCTGCACTAGCAGTTCAACTTATGAAGCAAAGTAAGTTGCTCTTGAAATTCGCTATGCCAGTGTGCAAAGTTAGTTCTTCTGAATTACCTTCTAATTTGTTTAAACTGAGATGTTACATTCAAAATCTGGGTGCCCATCAATGTCTTTGGCCTATTACTTGTCATAGTTAACATAGTACATTAACTGTACTATGTATTTCACCACCCAGTAACAGCAAGCTTCACAAACATATGAGATGAACTATTTTGCTGTTGATACAACTTTGAAAACTACAGTTTGCCAAATTTTATGCTGCTCTGAACTAGATTCTGCATTATTTGCTCTTCTGTACGACAAGGGGTTCATTGGTTGGTAAATTGGAGCAAGGGCTTGCAGAAGCAGTCATTGGCAAGCCAAAGTAAAAAGTACAGAGAAGGGCAGTAAAAATAATCAGAGCTGGAACAGCTCCCCTATGAGAAGCACCTACAACAAATGGGACTATTTAGCTTAGAAAAATGGTGAGTAAGGGAAGACATGATACAAGTGTTTAAAATAATGCATGCTGTGGGTTATTTAACCTACAAATTAGCCCTCTCCCATGGTGCTTGAACCTGGGGTCATCCCATGAAGCTGGTTGGTGGGAGGTTTAGGACAGATAAGAAAAAGTACTTCTTCATACAACATATAGATGAACTGTGGAATTTGCTGACACAGGAAATAGTGATGGCTGCCAATCTGGATCACTTTAAAAGGGGGTTGGAGAGATGCATAAGGTAGGAGGTTCTCAGTGGCTAATAGCCTTCCTGGCTATGTGCTACCTCGTTTATCAGAGGTGGCATGTCTGCATGCACCAGTTGCTGAGTAGTTTGGGCAGGAGGACATCTTGTACCCATCTTGCATGAGGGATCCTGTTGGCAGCTAGTTTGCCATCACTTCTACAGAGTGCTGGACCTGATAGACTTTTGGTCCGATCTGGCGTAACTTTACTTATGCTTTCATGTTCTTTAGCCAACTGTTTACCTTGCTGAGTAGACTGGTTTCTTAATTCCCAAGTTGTCTGTGGAGTACAAATTCTAGTGAGATAGTCCTAACATGCAGGATAAGGTCCAAGATCAGTTTCATTAGTTGTAAATGAGAGTTCTCCATTAGTTGTCCTGAGACTTTCAGTGAAGGATGGGATATAAAAGCTTTTAAATAAATAAATAAAATGTATAAAATTGCCAAAATTAAGCCCTGTACAACAAGTGAGATAAAGATGATGCCTCCATTTTTTTTCAATGAACTTAGCACCCTGCACTCAGAGAACTATGGGTACATCATGTGTGTACTATGGGACTAATTTGCTCTGGACAGTTAAATCTTTTACTAAAGAAAGTGCTTTCTTAAAGAATGTTGTGGTTGTGTCTTTTTATTTTTAAGATATTGCAGAAACTCTTCACTTTCTTCTTTGCGGAGCTGCAAATGGAAGTTGTCAAGAACAAATAGACCTTGTTCCAAGAAGTCCCCAAGAACTGTATGAGCTTACTTCACTTATCTGGTACGTTTTCTGTGAGTTTCTCCTTCAGATTTTGCCTAGGATCTCATTTCACAGTACACTAAAATGAAAATTGGTGTTACTTTCACTAACACACATTTGCTGTTAATAAAATGTTAATTTGTTGTTTTCAGTGAATTGATGCCATGCCTACCTAAAGAAGGAATTTTTGCTGTTGACACTATGCTAAAGAAAGGAAATGCACAAAACACAGATGGTGCAATATGGCAGTGGCGAGATGACAGGGGACTCTGGCATCCTTACAACAGAATTGATAGCCGGATAATAGAGGTAGCATCTTCAGTATATACTATACATATCTTTGTTTTACACTGGGGTTTAGAGATCACTTATCTGCCATTGACAGAAATGTATGTACTTTCACATATACAAATACTGATCAGACTTCAGCTGTTGGCCTCCTCAGGCTAAGTACTAGTGGTTATATTTTGATGCTTAATAATGGTCTATTTCATAAGATCATGGAACTTTTTGTCTGTTGTTTTGATTGTTCATTTGGATAGTTTGACACTGAGGCTCTGGGAATGTTAATTTTAACCAACTGTCCAGAACATAAATCCTTCTATTATATTACTCTTATAGAAATTTCTACCCTGTCCTAGCAGCCTACTACGGTAGCTGAAACAAATCAAGACAGTTACACATACATACAGGCTAAAAGCAGCAACATTCTTAAAGCATTATTTCTGACACGACTCCCTATGTAGGTGTTACTTGCACTCATATTTTCATTTTATGTCCATAACTAGGGCTGTGTGAGGAAACTGTTTTGTGGGTACGAATCCATCAGATTCCCTTCACTCAGCTGCTTGCACTCTGGCCTCCTTTCTTGTGGCAATGAGTTTGACTTCCTGGTGAATGCACTGAGCATGCACATGATGCTCACCAGGAGTCAAGCCCTATGTAAGAGCTGTGCAAGCAGCATCCCTCTCCTGTGAGCATGACTTGCAGCCTTTGCTTGTGCTACACATGATGTAGAAGAATGTTGCTTGTTGTGCAAACAGACTTCCTCTCAGCTCAACTCACTTTCTAAGACAGGGGTCAGCCCAAGAGGAAGTCCATGAATTGAAGAGGGTCAGATTCCATGGTGTGTCATTGCAACCCTTTCATAACATCTCATTTCTTAGTTTAGCTTTAAATGTCTTCACATGAGACAAGTGGACACATTTCCTCGGAAATGAATCTCTGTAGCTTTGTGTTAACACAACATTTAATGGTAATTTAAGCAAACTTTGAAATGTGGTATCTTCAGCCATGGAAACACAAGCATTCACTGCAGGGTGGGGAGAAGGGACAATATCCAAATCAGTCAGTACCTGTATTTAAACTTTTCTATTTGTTCTCAGGCAGCTCATCAGGTTGGTGAAGATGAAATAAGTCTGTCTACGCTGGGGCGTGTTTATACAATTGACTTTAATTCTATGCAGCAGATCAATGAGGATACTGGAACAGCCCGTGCCATTCAGAGAAAACCTAACCCTCTAGCCAATACCAACACTAGTAAGTATTATTTTTAAAATACTTCCCACATCTTGTGTATGTTAGTTTTGTGCAGGAAATTTCCAACACTTCACTCCAGTCACTGGAAATGGTAATGTAAAGGCATTTAAATCTTACATTTAAATTTTGGAATTGAGCTGTTTTACTGCAACTTATTCCTGAGTAGACTTGCATAGAATTGAGGTATGGCTGGCATGCTTGTTGGGAAAATGTTGACATTACTACAAATTACATCTGACACCAGCTAGTCTGCCTTTGACACTGCCCAGTGTTGGAAATAGCCCTCTAGTACTTCCCAAATTGAAATTAGTTCCCAGCTGAAAAAAGTGAATCTCTGGAGAGGTCCTATGTGTGTAAGTAATAAGTTTAGATCTAGGTAAGATAACTGCATTTCCATTTAGTTGAATGCAACTTGAGTCATTATTGGCTTGGCCAATTGATTTAATCTTGGTTCACCTAACTTACTATGGATTCAATACATAACTTTATGTATAATCTTTTCATGGCTTATTTATTGACAATTGGTCAATATGTGACCTTACATTATGGCCTGAGGCATGATAAAGCCCTAAACAGTTTGGGGCCAGGCTATCTGAAGGAATACCTCTTTCTATATGTACCTGGGTCCTAAGGGTATCCTCAGGTAATCCTCTCCAAAGGGAAGTAAAGAGGGGGGGCTACCAGGAAAAGGGTCTTTTTGGTTTTGGCACCCCAATTATGGAATCAGCTTTCCAAAGAGGTTCCCCTGAAGCCCATTCTTTATTCTTTTTGTTGTAAGGTAAAAAGCTTTTTATTATTTATTTAAAACATTTTTATGCCGCCCCCATCACAACAAAGCCTCGGGGCGGCTTACAACAAAAACCAAGTTATACAATAAAAATATTAAAACCTGGTGCATCTTGGCTTAAAAATTTTTAAATCCTACACAACAAATTAACACTTAAAACAAGTTTTAAATAAAAAGGTCTTAGCGTGGCGCCGAAAAACAAATAACGACGGCGCCAGGCGAACCTCTCTGGGGAGCGCATTCCATAGGTGGGGCACCACCACAGAGAAAGCCCTCCTCCGGGTACTCACCCTCCTAATATTCACAGAGAGTTCCCGGAGAAGGGCATCTGTTGCTGATCTCAAGGGGCAGGAGGGCATATATGGATGCAAACGTTCCTTTAGATACCCAGTATTAGCCAGTATTTTAATTGTTAATCCTTACTCTTGGTTTTATACTGTCTTTTGCATTGCTGAACCAATCTGACTGTGGTTGCTTTGGGTTTATTTGTCCTCATTTTATTGGGAATTATTGTTTTATTGTTGATTAAGTTTGGGTGTTTAGTTTTTGTAATATATTTTTAAACTTTGTGAACTGTCCAGAGAGCCTTTTGGCTATTGGGCAGTATCAAAATTAATTAAATACATGCATACATTAGTGTTTCTCTGCTGCAATTACATTCAATTTTGGCAAATAAAGAGGGTATACATCAAGAAAGTGACTTTAGCAGTTAATGCAAGGCAAAGAGAGTTCTACCAATGCTCATTTTAGAATGATGGAGAACAGTACTGAAGGAGATTGGAGAAGTTACCAGTCCTTGCTTCAATAAATCTGTCTAGTAAAAGGACATTTGATTGTCATTTTTTTCTGTTAAAATTTGCCAAACTCAAAAGGTTTCCAACAAAATTTTGTTACGTGTAAACTTGAAAAAATATAATGGATTTCTTCCTTGTAAAGAAAATAATTTCTTCTGTGTCTCCAATAGATAGTTGCTTTATTTGTTTGGCTTGTTTTACAGATATTGGTGAATGTTTCCATTTATCACTGTATTTTGCTATAGGTGGACATCCAGAATCGAAGAAGGATGATGCACGAGCACAGTTAATGAAAGAAGATCCAGAACTGGCTAAATCTTTCATTAAGACCTTATTTGGTGTCCTCTACGAAGTGTATAGTTCTTCAGCTGGACCTGCTGTTAGACACAAGTGCCTTAGAGCAATTCTTAGGATAATTTATTTTGCTGATGCTGAACTTCTGAAGGATGTGCTGAAAAATCATGCAGTGTCAAGGTAATGGTTAGCACAATTTTAATGTTAAACCTCTTCACAATTAGATGAAGGAATCAGTTCCTTAATATAGCTGTTTACTTTGACTAAAACTAGAGTCTTGGGATGCAAGTTGCCACTTTGTTATCAATTAAGGCTTCTGTGTTGGGCAATTGTAATTGTTGGAGTGGTTTGTACGGTATGACAGGCTTGTTGTCTCTGCTTTATCTTAACAATCAAAGATCACCCCATTTATAAGTTATTATTGTTATTAGGGGCTCAGTAACCCAATCTTTGACCCATCAGGCTTTGCTGGGTTCATCTCCAAAACCTAAAATGTCCAGTTTTAGATGCCATGGCAACAAAATAACATAGTGTTTTAATTGAAAGCAGAAGCGACAGGCATGCTTGAGGGAGCATACATTCATTCCTACTAGATCTTGAAAATAACCCACATATTGCCATTATGTGCAAACCAAGTCATTGTATTCTCTTAGAAAATATAAGATGCTGACTTTTTAAATAAAATGTAGGAGTCTGATAGTTTTATTTCAGAAGATTTCTTAACTGCTGTTTATTCTTTTAAAAATTCCGAAGTGATTCAAAATGATGAAATACCATAATATCAATCAATAAAACTCTAATATATCCAATCAATTAAACAATCTAATTAAAATAACTAGGGTTAGTTGACTGTGCTGATGGTCGGGAAATGTCTGGGCAAACAGGTGGTATCTTGAATTGTTGGTTGAAACAATCCACATAGTAGCCTATCTGGTACATAAACTTCTCAACAGCCAAATTACTATTATTAGCATTACATTTATATTCTGCTTGCTTCCTCTTGCAAAGAACTCAGAGTAGCTTGCAGTATTCCCCTCCTCTATTTTATCCTTATCACAAGAATCTGGTCCAAAGATTCCCAGTGAGCTTCATCGCTGAATGGAGCCTGGAAACCAGATCTTCTGAGTTCAGTACCCTTAATCACCACACTACAAAGCTGTCATTAGTAGGCTGCAGTAGAATGAGCAAGGACTGTACCTTCATAATGGAAAGACTGGGAGAAGTCTCTTGGATAACATAGTCCTGTGCTGTTTAGGCAAAAAATCCAAATGACCTCTTACTGTATGACAGATAACTCTCAGATTGCCTCTTGGAAGACCAGAAGAGAACCTAGAAATCTGACAAAGCTTCTTACAAGGGATGTGATTCTCTCCAGGCACTGAATCAAACATCTTTCAAAGGACTGGAGTGAGAGCCACTTCTGACACTTGAGGCTTGGTTGTAGGGTTGTGTTGTCAGTGTCCAGTAGTAAGTTTGGTCACATTACCATGTAATATGTGAAATGACCTTGATGATGCCACCACCATTGGCCTACTTCTTCCCCCTTGTGTTGTACCCAGTAATGAAAATGTCCTCATTTGTGTGTTGTGAACATACATGGAAAGTACATTAATCTTTTGATTCAGTCAAAGTATCTTAATATTTTTCTGTTGCAGTCATATTGCCTCTATGCTGTCAAGCCAAGACCTTAAGATAGTAGTTGGAGCACTTCAAATGGCAGAGATTTTAATGCAAAAATTACCTGACATTTTTAGTGTTTACTTCAGGAGAGAAGGTAATGCTCTTCTTTACATTTTATTTTCTTCTGGTCCTTTGTGCAATACCATACAGCTATATCTGATTCAGTGGAGTGGAGTGTAAAGTACAGAAAAATAACAGTATGAGGTATGGAGCTTTTGAGAACACCTTTGCATGTAAATAAGACATTTTGTTTATAAGTCTTTACATTTCAGTTCATAGGTTTGCTGCGCCTACAAGTGCAGTTGTGTTTCAGCATTTTTGACAGACTAGTTGGTACAGCTTGTAGAATTGGTAGCAGTGGTTGTTCTTCTAAGGAAGAGACTTAACAAGTTTTAAAAATTCTAATTTGTTGATGTGTTTGTTTCTTTTTTCTCATGCGATGGTGGATGTGAATACGGCAATGGGCAGATTTGCATGTCACACCAAACCACCCTGGCAATTAGTTGTTCCAAGAACAATCCACAGTGCATCTGACAATACATGGTGCTCCCTCCTTCTCCTACATTTGCTAGCTGGTATCACAGGAGACTTAGCAGTTCATGCGGCTCTTGCTGCCACAAACAGGAACCATTTTGGCTTCCCCCCCACTGTCCTGAGATTGTTTTTCATATTCTCTAGTTTGGCAGTCCCTCTGAAGCCCCAGGTGGCACATTGGAGTGGCTGTAAGTGGTTTACCACCTCTTTTTCATGTTATTTTATTATTTTTGTGTCCCAAATGTGCATGAATATTTTAGTTAATTTATTCATTTTAGCCAAAATTCTGGAGGTGCAGTTGAAAGTCTCAAAACACAGCAGGTAGTAACCATGGACATTGACCAAGAAAAGGCTACTGAGTAGATTGGTTGCACTCTGCTTTGTCTTGATAGCTGTCAAAAGGCAAGCTGTCAGTTCAAAGCAAAGATGCAAGTGATTTTTGCTTGCAAAAAGCATGTGCGAGGGATTAATACCTCCTTCGCACTGGGATCTTCAGGATTTTTTTGTGTTCTCCTGATAGATGTCAGCACCCCTAGACTTTGATTCCTTTTGAAAAAAGGCAGTTTGGTTTTTTGTTTTATCTTTGTTTTTTTTTGAAAAAGTTCCCTGTGATATTTTCACAGGGATATATGAAGGTAAGAATTACATAAATTCTACATTAGTTACATAAATTAAAAATTATTATTTGTAACCATTTGTTGGTGCACCATTTCTTTTTTGTCTGGGTTTGAATAATACACCACTCAACATGGGTATAAGAGATCTCTCTGCAGTTCTATATATGGGTTTTGCACCTGCTGAGACCTCAATTTAGTAAACTTCTAGACTAGAATAGAGTCTGAGCAGAGACCTTGTCCTCATCCTCTCAACATGTGTTTAAGAGTTCTCATCTTCTTCCTCAGCTCCTTTTCTATCACCTCAGTGACAATGTCTAGAGAATAACTTCCCTGCCTGTAATTAGACAAAAAAAAAACCCTTCTCACATTTTGTCATTATTACCTCTAAGCCAAGCTCCAGTATGTCTCTAGATAGTAAACTATCCCCAAAGAAATGCATGTCAGTAGATGCACACTTCGATCTGCTTCTCTTGAAAATTGTTGTTAGGAAAATCCAATTCAATATTTGTATCCCAGTAGTTTGTACTGACTGGGTCCAGAAGCACCCTCAGTAGTAATTGGCTAAGAAATACTTTGTGTCCTAAGCTTTTTGGTTTTCAGAAGAAACATTCAAAATGATAAGTGGCTGAAATGTGGAGTAACTTCCTAGAACAGAGATTCCCAGAGGAACCCCACCCCTGGGGACAGTGTACTGATCCAAGGAGGCAGTGAGGAAAAAGGGGGCAGCAGGGAGGCATTAGCATACTACAAGTGGTCCCTTGCTTACAAACAACCCATACTTACAAATGTACAGACTGCCATAAAACCCTATATGAATGTCTCTAGAAAAAAGTTGTGAATGTCTTCAGGGTACTGTGTGTTTAGCGACACTTCATCAGTGGCTGCATAGTTCCTAGAGATAGATATTCATGGCTTTTTGTTAGAGATTTGCTAGAGATTGTCAAGGCTGTCTCTATCTCTAAAGAACTACATATCTCTAAAGAATTATGAAATGTATTTAAAGACACATCATCAGTGACAGACTAGTTTCCTAAAGATACAGTAGTCACAGCTTTTCATTGTGCAGCATCAGCTTGAACGTACCCATGCCAGTGTGTTTCAGGGTGTGTGTAGGCCATGTAGTTCCTCTTTGGTTTTTCTTTAGCATTTGACCTTGTAACCAGGCCCTCAGATGCTACAAGGCCATTTATGATGAGAAAAAGAAAATGCCTGTACTAATAACTCTTGAAACCTATTGCAACTAAGCGACTCCTCTTGAGGGCCATAGGATGTTTTAATGCCCAGAAGGTCCTAGAATGTTTCAATTTCCCATCTCCATCATTGGAAAAGAACAGTCTGTTCCATCTCCTTTGAAGCTAGTCTAGAAAGAATCATGCTGGCTGCTTTTCTGAGATAAGAAATATTTTGGCAGTGTTCCAATCTCCACTCTCCATTCACAGAGCTGCAGCTTGCTAATTTTCTAACCCTGGATGGGAAGCCCAAAATCCTCCAGGTTTGGAGGCTTATGGTCATCCCCATTGGCTTGCAGTCTTAATGTGTTCTAAGAGCTGTATATCATTGTCATCCTTTCTTTTTCAGGCGTAATGCACCAGGTGAAAAATCTAGCAGAATCGGAGGCTTTGCTGACAAGTCCCCCAAAAGCATGCACTAATGGCTCAGGAACGCTGGGTGCTAATACAACAATAAGCACTGGAACAGCCACTGCTGCTAGCAATGCAGCTGCAGACTTAGGCTCTCCAAGCTTACAGCATAGCAGGGAAGACTCTCTGGACCTGAGTCCACAGGGGTTAGTATGCTCTATTTGGTCTTTAAATCAAACGCCTCTGATTAGATTGCTGATCAGCCTATTTGAGTTACGATTTCTGCACAGGAACTTTATCTTCAATATGTGTGTTAAAATAAGTAGGACAAAGAATTTTACGTTCTAAGCAGAAGCAATGTCTGTAAGATTGAAAAGATCTTAACATAGTGGGACTGTTGGGACAATGTAGGATTTTTTTCAAAATATAAAAAATTAGGCTGCATTGTACAACTCCTAGTGGAGTTGGCTAACATTCATCTGTAGGGTGGTGTCAGTTGGATCTTTGTGAATGCATGGCCTAAGTCTAAAGGAAGGATTGTATTAGAAATGAGAGTTGCATTCAGAGTTATTAGGAAAACTATGGAGTTATAACTTAATTACCATTAGTTATTAAGCTGCTTTTGTTAGGGTAGGAAAATTTGATTCACTAGAATTTATTTGAATAATAAATTTCAGTCAAAATCTTGATAGTAAATAAAAGTCAAAAGCCACATACCAAAGTTAAAATGATTTGGAAACTGAATTTCTTGGCTTTAGGTAATTTTGCAAAAAATCTGACTTTTTAAAATATTACATATCTGGTGTTGAATATTCTGGTGCTGAAATACCTTAGGACCACAGGTGCTCATAATTTGTAGTTGTAGCTAATAGATTACAATTCAGATGTATGTAAAACCAGTGTTCAAAGTTTGTTTACATGTATTACAGCACATCTCAGTTCTGATTTTGTGTGTATGTGCTTTAATTTAATAGCCGATTAAGTGATGTTTTGAAGAGGAAAAGATTGCCAAAACGTGGGCCCCGACGGCCAAAGTATTCACCTCCAAGAGATGATGACAAAGTAGACAATCAAGGTAAATTTGTGTTTAAATTGGATTGCATGTTTAGTAAGAAAATGAAATAAATACTAAGCACATTCACATGGAATAATATGCCAGAGTTCTCCGTAATCCTAGTTTATCATAATGACTTGGTTTGTGCAAGATGATAACCCATCGTGAGTAACTGATCCTGATCAATTGTTGTGCTATGTGTACCTGGATGTTTCTTGGCTTGCTTTGAGCCAAAAAGCCAATCCCACAATGGATTGCTGGGTTGTCCCCATCCAGGTGACCAACCCTGTCATGGATTCAGGGAGCTGCTTGGCAAGAACAGCAGAAGCCTATTGCTTTGATTACCCAGGCCACTGCCAGTGGTCCAGCCATGCTCCAACAGCACTTTGGGGTGACTGACATTGGTTTGATCTCCCCGTCTTGGTCACAACTTGTTTTCAGGGGCTTGTCACCTTTTTCTTATTTTTCCCCTTTTGTAAGCTTTGCCAATAAATGCTACCAACAGCCCCTCCAAAGTGCCCAAGCAGCACATTGGAGCAGCCATCCCTAATTTGCTACCTTTTAAAAATTATGTTTAGATACCAGAAATATGTAAGTATTTTTCCCAGTCTTTCACAGGTGCACACTTAAGGGTTGCTGAATTGAAATGTCTGGCCTGCTCAATGTCATGGTAATTGTCTGTGGTCAAAGTGAAGTAGGTAACAGCCATGGACATTGACCAAATAAGGCTACAAGTAGGGATTTTTTTTCACTTTCCTTCTTATTTGATGCCTGTCACATGGCAAACTGTCAAGCAATAAGATATTTGTTTGAGAAGGTGATGGTAAATACATCAACCCCTTCACAGTGAGATCCTCTAGTTTTGAAACTATCCTCCACTTTTCTACCCTTTCCCAAGATGTTAGGTGTTTGAGAAAGGAGGAAAGTGCATGGAGCTTTGCCAACTGTCAAAAGAAAGGGTATCTTTCAAAAGAGGATTTTTCATAGGGTTAAACAGGGCTTGCTGACAAACAGAGAGATTTCATGAGGAGGCCCTACGCACTCAAAAGTATTGAAGGAGAGCAACTGAAATGCCACCATATTCCCTTCACTACTCCGTCATAAGGCAACAGATGTGGGAAGTAGATTGAGCTGGGTCAGCATTGCTCTTCTCTTGTATTACTTGCACTTGGGAATATAAGGAAAGAGAAAAGCAGACTCCTACAGAGAGGCAGCTGTGATCTTCAGCCACCCTCTTTCCCTACAGAGTTTTAATTTTTCCATGCAAAAAGAGACAGAATCAATTGCTTCTGTCTGTCTCTTTATGGAAACTTCCATATGAAGGGAGGGACAGATGGTGTCTGTCCCTGGTATCACCTGACTGCTATGGGGTAGCTACTAGGACAACATTTGAGCCCCCTAGAACTAAATTAGTCCTGCATTAAAGCATGCACAAAAAGGAAATAAACATTATTGTGCAGCATTACAAAAATGTATTAGGGAAAATTGTTTGTAAAAATATGTATATTAGGAAAATTGCATACATATATTTAAATACATATATCAGGAGAGCTGTACATAAAGTGTATATAAATATCCATGTGGACTCCTGAAACAAATGTCAAAGTGATATGGGAACAAGCTGGAACAAAGTTAAGATGTGAGACAGAAGTGGAAAAATGTGAGACAGAAATGGTTAGATTCATCTGTTCCTACTTATAACTCTTTAAGCTGAATTCTGCTCTTTTTTCTATGTTTTTTTCCCAAAAGCTAAAAGCCCTACAGCTACTCAGTCTCCTAAATCTTCCTTCTTGGCAAGTTTGAATCCTAAAACCTGGGGAAGATTAAGCACACAGTCCAATAGCAACAACATTGAACCAGCACGTACAGCAGGTGTGAGTGGTCTGGCAAGAGCTGCCTCAAAGGACACAATATCCAACAACAGGTATAATGGCATCTACATAAAGCTTATTGTGCAAAATTCCATTCTGTGAAACCTACAGATTCCTAAAAGATTCTTCTAACACGATTTTGGAGTCTGTCTATAGCAGCTTAGCTTATTGTGAGTGGGGTAGGGGCACATTCTTTGGTAGGAGAAGAGGAGAAGAAGAGTATGCTACATTCTGTCTTTTACCTGAGGACAGAATGAAGCTTACAGTAGCCTAGATGGAATTAAGATAATGAGGATCACCAGGGAATGGAAAAATGTGTGAAAAGCAGAGGATAAATTCTAAAAATTGTATTAAAGGCAGAGCTGAGGGAGATTAGAATATGTGGGAAAAGAAAAGTATATTTACTAGTGGACTTCTGAAGAAGAAAAATTCTTCAAGTATCTGGTTTTTCTCAAATGATGTGGGATAACGGTTCTGATTATTATGGGAACAGAAAACATTGGCCCTTATTTTTTTGCCATTTCTTTATGCTTATGATTTTGTTTGTATAGTAGGTACATACCCAAGAGCTGTGCAGGGCAATCATACATAGCTTGCAGATATTGTGTGTTAAATATTTTCAACTGTACATTTCTTACAGAGAAAAAATTAAGGGTTGGATTAAAGAGCAAGCCCACAAATTTGTGGACCGTTATTTTAGCTCAGAGAACATGGATGGAAGCAACCCTGCACTAAATGTGTTACAGAGACTTTGCACTGCAACTGAACAACTCAACCTTCAGGTTAGGATTTTTTTATTTGACCTGTCCTCTTATGAAAGGTGAATTCTTGTAAACATAAAGCAAATAAAATTTCCAACAATTTAAATCTACAGATGGACAAGCCCTGGATTTCTTCTTTTGCAATTTAAACAAAAATTACATCTAGTCTCTAACTTCAGAAGAAATTTGTTTCCAGCTTGTACTTTTGCTGCCTATGTGGAGGGTTATACTAGTTTGGTAGCGTTATCTGTTTGCAAATAACATTTGCATGCAATCAGTGCCTTAGGATACAGGTAAAAGCTGCACCAAAAATTTTGGTGTAAAAAAGTTAACTTTCTAAATCAAATAAACCAATAATCATCGAAGAGTTTCAATAAGCACAGCTAACCATATGGAAATTAGGGCACAACCCATAGGTATATAGAGTACTGTACACAGAGAATTCAACAGATGATTATGTAGGTTGGGCCAAGCTGAGACTGGTTAAGATGCAGTAGATTCTCCTAGGCTTTTAAAAAAGTACTACTTTAAAAAAGTATAATTTTAATTTGGTTTTACATTCTTTCAACAAAATGAAAAATTGCTCAGAATACAAATTAAGATAGAATCACAAACACATACAGAAAAGAAGGGAAAAACAAAATAACCCACAAACACCCCATAGCTGCATAGTAACGAACAGAGATATATTGAACTAATCTTGAAACTATTTCTAATTATATTTATGTGTACACATATGCTCATGCAGATGCATACAAATATTCAAAGTTCCTGTCCCACATCACTAATATAGGCTGAGGTTTAGAATGAGTGTTTAGATGAAGTTGTTGTTGGTAGTATATTCATTCATAGGATGCCAGTGTTGTGAGGTCTTCAGTCCATTGCTTGACTGAGAGAGACGATTTGTCTGTCCATCCCTTTATAGTATGGGTCTCTTAGCTACCATGAGGGCTCATAGTCTACTTGTAGTGGCCAGAAGATAGCTTCCAGGATGTGGGAATGTAATTCAGCAATACATTGATATCTTTAAACAAGAATGACGTATTTAGGACAAAGTTGATGCATATAACAACTTCTCACCAGAAGGGGGCCACCACCGGACATTTCCACATCATGTGTACTCAAGATGCTTCTGCCATCCCATCCCACATTGCCAACATTTATTAGAGGGTGATAGGTTTTCCTGGAACTGGCCCTGTCAAGTCTAACATGCCCAAAAGAGCAGCTTTTGCTGCATAACTTGCAATCCAGCAGGCTGTTGTCGTCACCCCTTTCTTGGATGCACACGTCTCTGTTAGAGTGGATCATGCCCCAAATCTTAAAGATTACTGGAATTTTAAAGGTTAGAAGATGTTCTTGGTTTAATATACTCAACTAGTGTAGGCTAAAATGTCAAGTAAAAGAAAACTAGGTATTGTAGAACACTAGGAAACAATGCCTGCCTTAATTTATGCACTTGCAGGTATTTCATAATAGTATGTAAAATATATCCTGGTAAAATCATTAGAAAAAAGTAGAAACTTTTTCTTTCTGTCTAGTCAAATCAACAGCATCCAGTAACCTGTTAAATTCATACATTTCTTAGACTTATAAATATTTGTTTATTGCAAAAAGAGAGATTCTTAGTGTTCTTAACATAGAATAAGAGGCCCTGCTCTAAGTAGTATCCTTAAACATCAGCTGATTTAAAATTCATTGAAGCTAATGTATTGATCATTATCTGGCTAGCACGGAGAAATGAAACCACAAGTTTCTTAGTTCAGATGTAATGGGAAACTGTGTTCTTAGACAAAGTAGTGATAAAATCCTTATGGGAGGGAAGGGGAATCATTCTATCAGCCATTAAATTTGAAGCAACTCACAGAAATCTCATACAAATTTGAATATAATATCTGTACAAGTCTCTCTGGAGTAACTTTGAGAAAATTGCCAGTAACTCATTTTTATGAAGCATGTTGCAAAGGTATAGGCTCTTCTGTATACATTCAAGTCCTTCTTTGTGGTTTCTGTGCATCACACGTGTGGGCATTGCTGCGCAGCGCAAGGCCTGGATTGGAGTTAAGACTTGAGGTCAAATTCCACCTTACGTTAATTGCATAGCGTGTCACTGACCAGCTTCTTCTTGAGTAAGCATGCAGTTTTGATGCAGACTGGAACCACTGCTTACCAAGAAGTAAAAATCTGGAGTATATATCCCTCTGGATTTCAGATTTTTGCTTTTTAAATATGTTAGGTTCTTGTTTTATTTGTGGAATAGTTTTTGGACTGCTAAGCCTTGATCTCATACAGACACTGTTTATTCCAGGTGGATGGTGGAGTTGAGTGCCTTGTAGAAATCCGTAGTATAGTCTCTGAGTCTGATGTCTCTTCATTTGAGATCCAGCATAGTGGTTTTATGAAACAGCTGCTGCTTTACTTGACATCTAAGAGTGAAAAAGACACTGTGAGCAGAGATGTTAGATTGAAAAGATTCCTTCATGTCTTTTTTTCTTCTCCTGTAAGTACTCACAGTTCCAGTATTGCAGGGGTCACTTGCGTCTGATGTGTCTTATTTATTCTGTTAAGAATCTATGGGAGGTGGCATAACTAACTAGCACCCACAGGTGACTTTTCCCCTTCCCCAGTGAGAGCTTAGAAGACAAATAATTGTAGCAGGCTCTAACACAATGAAAACACAATGAAAATTAGTATTCTTATGGTGTCTTATGGAGTTTTAATGGTGCAAACTCTTTCAAACCTACACTTTAAACATGCATGTTTTATGAATCTGATTTTTGTCTTACTTCACCAGGAAAAGCATAGCAGTATATTCTGTTTGGATGGGGTTGCCTGAGCATTTAGAATATAAGACGGTGTAGAGAGGAGGCCCAGTTCTCACATAATACATTCATGTTTGGATACATTCATCTGATTCTGAGAAGGAGGTGGATGGCAGAGGTGGGCAGATATCTGGGCAGTTTCAGGGTTACCTAGTGAACATTCTTAGGCAGAATATGAGAAGAAGGTCCATCTTGGAAAATGAGGGAGATGTTTCAGAACTGATAGAGGAGGGAGATGCTGGGGTTGTTCCTTGACCTAGTCAGGAGGTGACAGGTGAACAAACCATAACAAAGTGTTTGGTGTTCTGCAGTCCAGCCTTCAGAGAGCAAGAGCAACCCCTGAGGGTGGAGTCAGAAGCTTTCTGAAAGAGATTGGGAGGAAAGTTTCAATTTGGATTCAACTCTTTACATGGGTAGATGGTTCTCCCGCACCTTAATGAGAACATTACTTTGATATGTGCTATTTTGTAATAGTATACTTATGTTAACTTTTAAGAGAAGAACTGTACTTCTAAAGTTTCATCTGAGTCTGCTGGGGGGGGGGGAATAAACTTGGTCTCAACATGCTGCTTCTTAGTTTTTAATACAGAGTTTACTAAATGACTATTTGGAAAATTCTTTTACTTATAAATATTGAAACAAAACTTTAATTGCAGCTTCCTGGAGAAGAACCCCTTGGAAGATTAGAGCCATTAGAAAATGCACCTTTGTTGGCATTGGTCCACAAAATGAATAACTGTCTTAGCCAAATGGAGCAATTTCCAGTTAAAGTCCATGACTTTCCAAGTGGAAATGGAACAGGGAGCAGGTAAGGATTAATGCTCAGGTAAACCTGTTCATTTCACACACAATCATTGTACCATGAGTTCTACATAACTATAGTTGCATACCAGGTTGTGTTTTCTGTCCAGTGTATAGCTAATCATGGTCATAGTAGCTTAAATTTTATTAAAATAATACTTTGCTTCTGTTGATGATGCTGTATTGTCTAAATACTGAGTAGGGATTTTCAGAACCAAACGACGTCTGTAATTTCAGCATGGTTAGCTTGAACATCTTTAATGGGCTTTCCTAGAAATCATCCTTGCTAAATACAGAATCCCAGCTTCTAAAAAATGTTTAGCTTACAGTGTGAAATCCAAAAATGTGTGGACACTCACTTCCATTAGCAGGGCAGATTAATTAGAAGCCACCCAGAAAGCAGAGCCACAGGTTTCTGTAGTTAGTTCAGCTCACAGAACTGAAGTTGTCTGGACAAATTGTTGTAGGACAGCTTAAGCCAAATCCAGAGAACTCACCATGAATTATAATAGCTCTTGAAATAGTGCAGGGTATCTGATTTATGAAAAGCTTTTTGGGATTTAGATGCAGGTAGGGGGTTTGATGTTTATCTACATATTAGCTTTAAAAATGTAGTCATTTAATAGTTATGATACTTTTGATCTAGCAATCCTGTAGTCTTAGTCTAATGTTTTCCAAAATGGAAGGTAAAATAGACTTTTCTTTTGAAAATGTGTACTTCTGCAATGACTAGTGAAATCCCAGTGGTGTGTAAGTTATTCCACAGCTTCAGTGTATTAATCTAAACAAGTGATGAAAGGTTAACTTTCTGGGGTGCTGATTTTCACTGAATACTGTCTACAATATATATTGGTTATATTTGAGCTTTAACAGAAATGCCAGTTTGGGTTCAGTACATACAGTTATAAGAAGATCTCTTTTGCTGAATGATCATACCCTGGTTGCTTCTAATTTCACATCAGTTAAAAAAATGATGTTTGAGCCACACCTTGGGTTCTGGAGTAGATGTGAAGGTACAATCTTTAAAGCTGACCTTCGTAACTGGTCTGTCTTCAGTCTCACAAGAGAGAAATACCCATGCAAGACTCTTGGCCAGAGCTATTTTTTCTTGAGAATATTATTGTACCAGCATCCTTTTACTGGCTGGTATTTTTCCCAAATCTTATTTCCTCAACTGATCTATAAAGCCCAATATGGAATATGAGGAAAACAGTGCACATTTCTTTGAGTAATTCAGCAAGTAAAAAACAGTTCAACAATAACTTGGGAAATGCTAGGTTTAAAGTAAGTTGTGAGTACTGGTTAGTTTGATCTTGTATTATATGTGCTTCCCGTGACTGTAGAATTATGTGGCAGTGAAAGACATGCAGCTTTCATACTACTTTGATGGGAAATGTTTGATGAAAAATTATTACTTCAGGATTAGACCTTTTTTATAAGATGAACCAGAGAAAGCAACCTATGCTTTTACAGGAGTAACAGTTTGATATACATGCATATCTAGGATAGCATACAACAGTGGTTATGCAGTTAACCTAATGCTAGTATAAATAACTTGTAGAACAGTGCTAATACTGAAAGCTGACACAATGGGATTTCCAGGAGAATTTTATTCTGTCAGCTTAAACTGTTGGTATTGCACTAGAGGTCACTTACACTTAGCACTGCATCAGTTCTTCATGGTCTCTGTGCATCTCACATATGTGTTTGTGTACCTGTGCAAGGCCTAGACCAGGAAAAACTGGAAAAATAGCTGAGTGTGCCAGATTGGATGGAAGCCCCTCTCCTTCTGTTTCTGGGAGGTATAGGGGAGGGGTTCCTGCCCACTCCCTCAGTTTCTTTCTGACCACCACTCTGCTAGACTGGGAATCTCTTTACTCGCCACTCTATGCTAAGTACTTACTTTGTTCTTCGTTTTTCTCTCGACCCTTTGCCTTTCTTGTGCTTCTTGCTTACATCCTCCTACAGCTGACCCATTTCATTCTCTTCTACAAAAAAAAAAAAAACAGCAGCAACAATACACACACACACACACACACACACACACCTGCCTATCTCTCCTTTCTCATCTCAAGGTCCCACACCCCCCTTTTCTTTCTTTCCCTCTTGCCACATCCCCATTTACATGATGGCATCAGCAGCCTTCTGTAGCTGTGCCTTCTGTGAGGCCAGACTACCACCCACTGACGGCCACTCTCTGTGTCTCCTCTTCCTTGGTGAGGAACATATTGTGGAGACTTGTGCTCATTGAATACTGCCCCAGAGTGAATTAGTTTGTAAAGCAATCCTCTACAGGCTCGCCTGGAATAAGCCCTACTATGTTCATTGGGACTTACCCCAGGTAAACATGCATAGGAATGCTACATTGGTCAACTAAATTGGTCTGAGCAGCACCTTCTGTAATACTTGTGTTCTGGCTTCAATCTATGACATTAGGTGATGGGATGGAGGCTCCAACTTAGAATGTCAGACTAAAATGCCTGCAGTTTACTATGTTCATCCAATGCAAAAGTCATAAACTGTTTTGATGACTGTATTTTATTGATAGACAACTGAAAATAGAATAACTGTAGCAACGTTTTTCATAAATTATCTTGAGTTTTTCTCTTAACAGAGGATCCCAAGCATTAAAATTTTTCAACACTCATCAGTTAAAATGCCAGTTACAAAGACATCCAGACTGTACTAATGTGAAGCAGTGGAAAGGTGGACCTGTGAAGATAGATCCCCTGGCATTGGTGCAAGCCATTGAAAGATACCTTGTAGTTAGAGGTACTTTTTCTTTGTTACTCTTTCACTGTGAACATGCAGTAATAACTTTGGGGGTGTGCCTTATAGCTATGTGGTATAAGACTCTTGCTGTATAGCTTCTAATGTAATGAAGCTGTTAATTTGAAAGAAGCTTTATATGCAACCTAATTTAACATTTAAATCTTTTAATAACCTAATGTCTCAAAAATCACTTGCATAGAATTCCAGTTTATTGAGGCTCTCTGTAAATCTCCTAGCATGATGGCTCTCCATTTTAATATAGAAATACCAGAGAACAATGAGCTGAAAACAGTATCTACCTTCCTCAGACCAAATGTTCTTCCTTATTGAAATCAGGATGCTGTGTCTGTGATCAGTAGATACATGTTACCAGCTAACTTAGGTTAGCAGTACTTGCAAAGACCCTCATGTTAAGTTTTCTTCTACAAAGAACTTTAAAGAGCATTTGAACAGGTAATGCATTTGTGGGGCTAGCAAAGCTATCAAATGCATCATCTCATTCTCCATGGACTGCTGCTCACCCACTGCCATAGATGCTATTTGTCTAGTTTTCCTCTGGAGCTAAAGTAAAGAGGAGCAGTGAATGGAAATGGTGGCAATTTGCTGATTCTTACCCTGTTAGATGTATAACTGTTATATTTACCCCATCTACTTCCTCTCCACCACCAAAATATGCACCTCACGAAATCTCTGCGTGTGTGTGTGGTGGCAGATCCCCTTCACAGGTGCTTTTTTTTTTTTTTAAGTGGGAAACTCATTTACCTATTTCAGCCGATACCTAACTTGCAGAAAAGAGGGAACAGTTGTCTAGGGGGGCTAAGGAGACGCTGTTGTGGTGACTGGGTTGCTGCTGTTACAGTTTCTATTGCATTTATATCCTGCCTTTTTACTTCTTGTGGGGAGCCCAGCATAGTTTAGATAGTCCTCTTCTACTCCATTTTAACCTCCCAATAACAGCCTTGTGAGGTAGGTTAGGCTGAGAGTGAGTGACTTTTCAGAAGTCACTCAGTGAGCTTCATGGCTATGCTGAGACTAGAATCCAGATATCCTGGGTCCCAAGTCTGACAATATAACCACGAAACTACCAAATTCTCAGAATACTTCAGGAACCAAATTCTTCTTGGAGCTTTTGTTGGAGCCACTTAAGCTTAGTTATAAGCTATGACTTATCATTTCTTGAACAAGCCTTGGGCTTATGCACTGTCCCTCCCCTCTCTTCCTATGGTGCAGGGAAAAATACTTCTGGAATTTTAACTTAAAAGGAAGCATAAAGTGAGTACTTCATAAGTACAGAGTAAATATTTGTTACGTGCATACTCTGTAGTTTTGAACATGGGATACCATTACTGCTGAATATTTAGCAAGCTGTACATATGGTATGACTCATTTTAAAATAGTTCTTAGATATTAGCTGTTTGCCTGAAAATAGAGTAACATGAGAAGTTTTTTGCAGCCTTTGTAATTTTTTAAAAAACATGCCTTACTCTGATGCTCCAGTTTAAATACTCGGTTGTCTGTTTTAGGTTATGGCAGAGTGAGAGAAGATGATGAAGACAGTGATGATGACGGATCAGATGAAGAAATTGATGAATCTCTGGTAAGGTGCTGTTTAGTACTGATCTCTGTATTGATACTGCAAAGGTGGTGTTTAAACTTGGGTTCTCCTTCTCTGTGTAGGCTGCTCAGTTCTTAAATTCAGGAAATGTGAGGCACAGGCTTCAATTCTACATTGGAGATCATCTGCTCCCATATAACATGACTGTGTATCAAGCAGTTAGACAGTTCAGTTTGCAAGCTGAAGAGGAAAGGGAGTCTACAGATGATGAAAGCAACCCATTAGGAAGAGCTGGCATATGGACAAAGACTCATACCATTTGGTAAGTTAAAAGAAGGGGAATAATCATCATCACTGAAATGATATTGGTGTTCATGCCATCTGAGCCTAAACATCCTTTCTTATACTTACTGTTCAATGTATACTGTTTTAAGGAGTAGTTTAAGGAATACCTGTATTATATAAATAATTCTTAGCTTTCATAATGAATAACCTGGAGATTAAACAGCTGGAAATTAGGAATGCTGTAGGGAGAGAGTTCAATTTTAAAGTGTGCAATAGTTGTATGTGTTGATTCCAAATAAAGTGATGGTTGTTTTTATTAGCTGTTGTTCTTTGACCATTAGAAGGCTGAAAGTATGAGCACTCTGGTGCTATTATTAAGTGCATGTTGGTGCTTATCTCCTGGTGAAAAATGATCAGGAGACCAGTTTTCAAACCAGTTTTCAGATTTATGCAGTTGGACAATATGGGCACACCCGAAGGGTTCCATTTCTTGTCTCTAGTTTCTCTTTTTCTGAGTCAGTCAGTCTATTTCCTTTAAAAAAGATGTTTTGCTTTCAAATTTGTCCCAGGAAAAACACAAATTAGGCTAAAAAATAGATTTCATGCTTGACCGTAGCTCCTGCTTCTAAATAACTATGGAATCTACCTGTTCATTTGTTCACTTCTCATTATTTTGAGGAAAGCAGGGGTGGAACCATGTAGACCTAACCCTAATTTAATACTTCTGTGAATTAAAATTTGTGAAAGAGTGCTGCTTGAAGCTAAGGGCTGACTTAACATGTGGAAGATCTGTGAGTGATCTTCTGACCTTTTATTAATTATATTATACTCTTGGGGGGCTCCTCTACCCTGGCTTCCTGATCAAAATTGCCATCCCTGCTGCTGTTTGCTTGAGGAGAGAATCTGAATACTAGTTCATTACCCCCACCCTGGAAATTAGGTTATTTTGCTCTGGAAGGAAATGAACAAAGAGAAATGGTTAACTTCCCTATAATACCAGTTGGGTGTGGAATGTGTTGTTTATTTAGTTATGTATGGGCTCAGCAAAAGCAAGCATTAAACAGTGGCTTTAGTTAGGAAGCTGTTGCTTGCACCTGGATTTATTAGAATCCGCATTGAGAAGCTCACAACGAAAAGTAAAAAAAAAAAAAAAGGTTTATTTACTCACAAGCAATCCATGTGTGACTTGCAGAGAGAAGAGATGTTGGTTCAGGAGGGACGGTCCATTGTTAGATAGTTAGATTAGAAGCAAAAGAGAGTGAAAATGTTGCTTCTCTCAAGGTAGTGTGTGTGCGCGTGGAGGGGGGGTGTCATGTGACATCTTTGCCTTTTCAGATGTGGTGGGAGAAAGAAAAAAGGGAAAGGGAAGACACAAACAGAGAAACTGGTTTCATTTTGTTAATGGCATTACCCCTTTTTTTCTCCCACTTTGATTACTGGAGTGTTTCATACACCTAACAAATGGTTATACATGTAGTTGCATTTCTGTTTGCAGATATGTCAGGAGAGGAATGTTGTATCTCCTGTGTAATATTTATTTGATCTGTATTCTGGTACTGCAAACTATGCCTTTAAAATGCTAAGTTTGCAGGTATGTTTTATTTTGGGTTGCCATGCCCTCTTATTTACTTTCAGATCTGTCACAAAAGAAAATACTGCTTTTCTAGTAGATTCCATCATTGAGTCAATCAATTACACCAAGATACTTCTTTTTAGGTACAAGCCAGTGCGAGAGGATGAAGATAGCAATAAAGACTGTGTTGGTGGTAAAAGAGGAAGGGCACAAACTGCTCCTACAAAAACATCCCCTAGAAATGCAAAAAAGCACGATGAATTATGGCATGGTAAGCATTTTGGTCATCTACAAGCATAGAGCAAAGATTACATAATTTTTGAAATACATTACTTCACTTACAATTTAATTGACATCCTGTCTCTGAACTAGCATGATGTAAAATTAATAAAATGAAAATGCCTTAGCTCATGTTTCCATTGATCAAAAGAATCTGTCTTTTTTAGATGGTGTGTGCCCCCTGGTCTCAAATCCGTTGGAAGCTTATCTTATATCTTCACCACCTGAAAATATAACCTTTGAGGATCCTTCATTAGATGTTGTCATTCTTCTGAGAGTTTTACATGCTATTAGTCGTTATTGGTATTACCTGTATGATGTGAGTATGCATGTTGTTGCATTAAAAACGTATCTGATCCATTTTGGTTTAGCTTTCTTTAAAACCCTCCTATTGAGACAGGATGAATTATGATCTACTTTAAACTCATTTAACTATTACTTCTCTAAAGTTCAGTTCTGAAATTTAATTTCATGTTTGAGACTATTATCAGAATTGCTAGTATTAGCGTTTCTTCATAAACAGCTTGGGCATAAACAGTAGTAAAGAGTACTGTTAACAGAAAATCAAGGGGTCCCTGGACGTTGTCCTCCTTAGTTGTTTAGTGATTCAGCAACTGAAGTATAAACACTGCTCCAAATGTTACAGATCATTAGATTTAATATTATAGGCTGACATGCCTCTCTTACAATCTTCAGTTCCAGTAGATCAGTATAAAGAACCATCCATTTTAACACCTTGTTTCCAACAGTAGTTTCCTGAAAGCCCCCAAGCAAGGGTAATGGCAACAGGCTTCCCCTGTGACTTACTTTTAACAGCTGGTATTCAATGGTATATTGCTCTGGAATATGGAGATTCTGTTTAGGTATATCATAGGTAATAGAGCTTTTATGAACTCTTAATTATTAGCCATCACTAGATCTTATTACAATATTCAATGTTTACTAATCTGTCAGTGATATACCAATTATGCCTAAGCTTCATTTTCATGAACCAAAAAGAACATCTACAGTTCTTACTTGCTGACTTTTAGTAGCTTTTCATTGTTCCTTCAGGTGAATGTATATTATAACAGTAAAAAGGAAGGGTACTTTAGTAGGTGTCAGGTACAGTGTCCAGGTCACATTGGTACCCGTGAACATTGCATTACCTACCCCAATTTGCATAATGTTGCTGTATTCCTCAGGGTGACAACTTCAGTGCAATGTCTGGTATCTCAGCTCAAAATCATTTCAGCTCATAGAACCTTGATTCACTGGTAGTTACATGCCTTGCTCCTCTCCTCCATGCACCATATATGTGTTATGTCCACAGACTTGATCACGTATAGTGGTTGACAGCTGGTCTACATAGCCTAACTCTATCTTCTTTGTTGGCAGGTTTTCTAGGACATGAACAGGATTCTTCATTCCCTTCTCTTTCTTTCTCAACATTAACTATAGTTTCATATTGTTTTATATGTAACACAAACTGTAATTCCCTTGTAAAAGTTTGCAAATCCATAGTTTCAATATTGCAGTGTGAAGGACAATCTTTTGGGTTGACCATGATTAATGCTGGGTGGGGAAAGTGGTCAAATAAATTGGAGAGGCGGAGGAAGAGTGAAGAAGCATGAATTCCCTTGGCTAGTTCCTGATCTTGTAAGCTATAGTTTGTTTGCAGGGAGCTATATCAAATCAGGAGGAAAATACTGCATTCATAAATCATTCCTACGTTTTGTGAAAAATGATAAAAGTCTTAACTGAGGTTGAATTCTTGTAAACAGTAACAACTTCTCTTTTTGATATTATAGAATGCAAGCTGTAAAGAGATTATTCCAACTTCAGAATTTATCAACAGTAAACTAACAGCAAAAGCTAACAGACAGCTTCAAGATCCTTTGGTGATAATGACAGGAAATATACCAACATGGCTGACAGAGCTTGGAAAATCATGGTATGAAATTTGACTTGACTGTGAACCTTTGTAGGGCTGTATAAATTCCTTCTTGTTTTAAGGCTTCAGTTATATAAAGGAATGAAGACTGGGAGGAAGATAATACAGATACCTGAAGCTTCATATTGAGGAAATTAAATGGAAGATAGTACAAATTATATAAGATTGTATAATCTAAAATACAGATTTCAGCTTTAGATATGAATATATACTTCAAGATAGTCAAATGTCTCTTGCCAGAAAACGAGGCAAGGATGCCACAAACTTTTACCTGTGCAGGGCACTTGAACCTCCTCAATCAAGTTTAAGGGGGTTTGGATACACTGGAGACTGCCATAAAAAGGCTTCAGTGTCATAATTTCACTTCTTGTTACATTCAGCCTGACTTGACACTGAAATAAGAAACTTTCTGATTAAAGCTTATCTTTCTTTCTCACAGTCCCTTTTTCTTTCCGTTTGATACACGGCAAATGCTATTTTATGTAACTGCTTTTGATCGGGACCGAGCCATGCAGAGACTTCTGGACACCAATCCAGAAATCAACCAGTCAGATTCTCAGGATAGCAGAGTGGCACCACGACTGGATAGAAAGAAGGTAAATGTATTGGGGTGGGTGGGAGGGAAGAATGGTCTCACTTAGAGTACAGTCCTTGGGGTTTGGCATTCAGTCAACAGAGGGCTCACTGCAGAGCCCTCTGACTTTCCTATGCCCTAGCCATAAGAGTAGGTCTCCATATAAATTGAAAAAAAGCAGCTGCCTGGGCCTTTAAGCCCATCTAGCTCACTTACCTTTTGGAGCACAAGCAGGAGACTGGAGAGGCCATGGGGTTCTGCATATGCCAACCCCTCCCTTCCCAGCAGCATGTTCCCTTTTGTTTCTCTTTGACTTCTCTTATGAGGTCACAGTTACATCTTCTTTGTGCTCATAGCTCTGTCTATGGACATGAAGGAGAAGATCCAGTACAGTATCTAATGGCACCACAGGTGCTGTCTAAGAGTATAGGATTGCTTTCTAAGCAGCTCTCCCAAGATCTTGTCTTGAATAGAATTCTGTATTAATTTGTAAGTTCCTTAAGTCTGCAATTCTTCATTTTAAATTTTCGAGCTGCCTATTAAGCAGGGATGGGCAGCCTATGAACGCTAGATGTTTTAGTCTACCCCTCCCATCAGTTCTAGAAAACATGGTGGATGGAGGAGGGGTGCAATAGGCCAGAACTTTAAGAAGGCTACAGTTTGCCTACCTTGTTACAATTAATAAAAATCCCAAGTGTAGCTGTGTCTTTAATTTGAATTGAGTGATGTTATGAAGCCTTTCTGTAGCTGCCATAGTGCACAAATGGTGCTAACTAGTACTATTTTATGTACACTAAAGTATTTGGCGTTCTCTGACACTTGATCTGTATTTTACAATGACTTCTTAACATGCTAAGCATTTTTAGTTTGAAATAAACAGTAACTGGACAGTGCATATGGATTGAGAATAATGATCTTCTTTCTAAAGGGATTCATTGTAATATATTTAGAGTGTTTATCTACAGCCAAACTTAGGGAACTTCGACCATGTACACTACTTAACTGAACAGTGAAGACTTTGTTTTAAAGGTGAAGATAGCTTGAAAATCTAGCACTGAATACTGAAGTGTTCTTTATTTAATACAGAGATTTTCCTTGCACTGGGAGCGCAGTTTGTCTTTAATGGTGTCTTCAATTGTCATTTTTGATGCTGCTCTAATACCAAAATTTGGCTATGTTTTGGTGCTGATTTTGGTTGCAGCAGTTACTCCAAACTCTTCTATAGGTAAATGCATTAATACTGAATACATGTAGTACGCTATATCACATTTAAGGTTGAGTAGTTATTAGCCTGGGACTGCAGGTGGCGCAGTGGTTTAAACCGCTGTGCTGCTGGGCTGGTTGATCGAAAGGTCGCTGGTTCGAATCTGCACAATGGAGTGAGTTCCCGTTGCTCCGTCCCAGCTCCTGCCAACCTTGCAGTTCGAAAGCATGCAAATGCAAGTAGATAAAAAGGTACCATTTCGGTTGGCAGGTAACAGCATTCCGTGCACTTCGGTGTTTAGTCATGCTGGCCACATGACCACGGAGACTGTCTGCAGACAAACGCTGGCTCCCTCGGCTAGGAAACGGAGATGAGCACCACCCCTAGAGTCAGGCATGTCAAGGGGAAACCTTTACCTTTAGTTATTAGCCTTTCCAGGTTTTTGCTGCTGTCTGTGGCCTTTGCTTTTAATACCAGAATTGGGGTGTGAAGACCAATGGTAATAAGTTTTATTTGATACACAGCGCACTGTAAACAGAGAAGAACTGTTGAAACAAGCTGAATCAGTGATGCAAGATCTGGGTAGTTCAAGAGCTATGTTAGAAATCCAGTATGAGAATGAAGTAAGTAATTACTGTGGCTGACCATCTTTGTATGTGGTAATAATTTATCTTCTAGTTCCAACTTAAAAGGTAGACTGATGGGATCTGAGCTAGCAGTGACTAATCTTGAGGTTGTGGTTACAGCGCAGTGAAAAGTCCACCCAGTGCACAGCTGCTGGGCAAACTTCATGCTAGACACAGTTAGGAAAGAAACTGAAAATAGAATTGCCAAGGTCGTACTCCCCTTATTTTTAGTGCAAATTTTTAGTACAAGCATACTTTGAATATTGTGTACAGTACTGGTCACTGCACCTGAAAAAGAACTTTATTGAGTTGGAGAAAATGCAACAAAGGGCAACTAAATGATGAAGGGATTGGAGCAACTCCCATATTAAAATGAGTCACAACAATTGGGCTTGTTTAGCGTAGAAGAAAGGTAAGAGGAGACATGATAGAAGTGTTTAAAATTACACATGCTTGGAGAGATTTTTCTCCCTCTCTTATAATACTAAAAACTGAGGTCATCCCATAAAACTGACTGGTGAGAGTTTCAGGAAAGAAAAGAGGAAGTACATCTTCTCACAACACATAGTTAAACTATGGAATTTACTGCCACAGGAAGTATTTATGGCCATCAATTTGTATGACTTTAAAAGGGGACTAGACAAATTCCTGGTGGAGGAGCTATCAATGGCTACTAGCCTTGCTGGCTATGTGCTAACTTCCTTATCAGAAGCAATATGCCTGTGTACACTCTTTGCTGAGGAACTTGAGCGAGTGGAATTCTTATACCCATCCTGCATGTGAGTTCCTGTAGGCAGCTGGTTTGCCACCATGTGAACAGAGCACTGGACTAGATGGACCATTGCCCTAATTCTTTGTTTTTCTTGCATTCTTCTGTTCTTATGATTATTTGCAACTTGCACTTCAAGTTCCTAGGGTATGTTGGCAACTTCTATAACATATTGAAAAATAATGCCCACAAACCATTGCTTTCAAAGTAGGATCTAAACTGATATTTGGTTAAGGGTGCAGGGTGGCATCTTTGTTCTCTCACACTATAGTATGTGGAAACAAAACTTCCTATCCTTTGGCATACAACAAACTTTTTCCTAGCACAGTGCAAGTGGTGCTACTTTTCTATTGCTGCTCCTTCTTCAAAAGTATTACTCCTGGATCCTCTAAAATGGGTGGCAAAATGTAGATCTTCAGATGTGTTGGACTCTAACTTGTAGTGGTCCTGACTTTTGCCCATGCTGTCAGGGGCTCCTGGGAGTTGAAGTCCCATGCATCTGGAGATTTACCTTCCTACTACCAATGTATGCAAATTTTTTTCCCCTCGTCACTCAAAAGTAAACAAATTGGTTGAAGAGTATAGATTTTAATGTACAGAAACATCCATTTGTAAAAAGGATGTTATCTTTCTGCCAATTAAATAATTCCTAACTTGGTTCTTGGATTTCCATTTTTAGTATTTTCTGTTGCAGAAAATGTATTTAGATTTCTTGCGGAGCTCATATGTAAGTGTTAAGCCATTGTTCTTCTCTTAAAAGGTTGGCACAGGTTTAGGACCTACACTGGAGTTTTATGCACTTGTATCTCAGGAACTACAGAGAGCAGACTTGGGCCTCTGGAGGGGTGAAGAAGTTACTCTTGCCAATCCTAAAGGTAACTAAGAGAGTAATCACAGGGGCCAGGTGGGAGCAATGTGGCAGATTTTCCACCACTTCCAGAGTCTAGCCTGCTCATACAGGCCATTTTTAAACAAAATTTGTAGCTTTTCACAGCCAGTATTAAGGCCCTTTGGGGAAACAGAGGGACTCTGGATCCAGCTGATCCCAAGCTGCCTCTGACTTCCCATTGGTCCCACTCCAGCACACCAAGTGGGAATATCACCAATGTTAGCTTTACATCCTATGGTTATCTACAGAAGGAGTTGGGATTTTAAAGGTGCTTGTATGCTCCCACCTGCCAATAGCAACACTTTAAGGGTGCTTGTGCGCCCCCTCTGGTGAGAGAGGTTTCTCCTGATGAGAGCTTTCTGGATTATTTCCCACTATCTTCTCCATATTTTTATAGGGTACAGTTTTCAAAGTTAATAGTGTACTCTCAAAGGAATTGATATTGTAAATGATACAGAGGTCTGTTAGAGCCATAGATGCTTTAAAGAAGTTCCATAAGGCATAGTTGGAACAGAAATGTAAATACTGCAAATGGAATGTACTTACTATGGCACTACATTAGCCTTTTGCTCAGCCAGAAGCAAGATAATAGTGTTTCTTCCCTTACATTTTGTTAAGTATCTATTTTCATTTCTAAATATATCAATTTACCTGCTGTTTAAAAGCTTGCTATTGTTAGTTTTGAGTAACAGTCTTGAGATTTGATGTAAATAGTTTTACTCTATGCATACCAGTTTGTGTTTATTTTCAAAATAGGAAGCCAAGAAGGGACCAAATATATTCATAATCTTCAAGGCCTATTTGCACTTCCCTTTGGCAGAACAGCTAAACCTGCTCATATTGCTAAAGTTAAAATGAAATTTCGTTTTCTGGGAAAACTGATGGCAAAAGCAATCATGGATTTTAGATTGGTAAGAATGAAACTGATTTAAAATTTAAAGTAACTTCTACAACGCTGGAATGGGGTGTGTGTGACAGTTAGGTTACTGGGCTATAATGACTGTTATTCTTTACCATTGGCCATAGCATTAAGTTTATGGGAGTTAGAGGCCTAATAGTATCTGGAGACACATTCTGCCCTCTGGAACAAAACTCTTTGGTCTTTTTGTTAAACCCAATTTTAAGAAGCCTGTCTTTGTGTTCTAGATCTGAAAAACATTTTATTCCAAACTAGCAGATTCTGAATTTAGGTGGCTGATATGGCACATTGTCAAGCAAGTATGAGTAGGGTTGTAACTGTGAAACTCAAACTTGTCATCTGTGGAATTTGTATAAGTGGTGTTTCATGATTTAATCATAACAATGACTGAAATTTTGCCTTTTTTCTAGGAGTTACTTTGGGTGGGAGGTAGTAGTTCTATACTTTTATAAGTTTTGTTTCCAGTTAAAGGGAAATTGTGCTTTTGTTTTTAGGTCGACCTACCCCTTGGCCTTCCTTTTTACAAATGGATGCTACGACAGGAAACTTCACTGACATCACATGACTTATACAATATCGATCCTGTAGTAGCCAGATCAGTATATCATCTTGAAGAAATTGTGAGGCAGAAGAAAAGACTTGAACAGGATAAATCACAGGTAGGCATAATTTTCAAACAGAAAATACCAAACCTGTCTGTGTTTCCATGATAGTTAGACTTGTGACAAAAGTTAATTCTTAGCTAACATGACTCATGGCTTAAATAGTATGGAGGTTGAAAACGTGCAATAAAAATAGGCTGCAAAATGCTGTCACTGAGTGTTTTCACTATTGCTTGACATACTTGAAATGGTATGCAGTAAAGAAATGGTGTCACATGCAACAGGCATGTCAACACTTTAGGCTTTACTCTATGCAGCTTGAAGTGAAAACCTTTTTTGTAAAATGTATGTTGATTGCAGTGGCCCAGTTCAGGCAACAAGAATCACAAACTGCTTAAACTATGGTTTGACTTCACCAGAACATCCTGCAGATAATTTTGGGCCCATATACTCTGCCCTTCCATCTCCTCTTTTTAGCAAGTTTCATGAAGTTGGCTTATTTCTATTAACCATAGCTAAAATTAACTACAGATGTCCTGGTTCAGATAACACTGCAAGCTGTGGATTATCTAAAATGGAAGTGAAAGTTCTGAATCTCTCACAGTTAGACCATATGAGAGGGGAGAGTGTGAAAGACTCGTTTCTCATAATAGTAAACTGTAGCTTACTATTTAATGTTAGATTCATGGGAATCCTATGATTAGGATTAAATTAAAATGTTGAAGACGTCTTTCTTTCTTTTTCATCCTTATCTTTAGCTTGACTTGTGCTTGAGTACCTGAGGCAGCTGATACTGCTTAAATTGATACAAAATATATGGGATCAAGTATTGCTTTTAAAGTCTAGAATACAAAACCTATTTTCTCCAAGTTGTTGCTAATGCTTATATTTATCTTTAGACCAAAGAAAGTCTACAATATGCATTGGAAACCCTAACAATGAATGGTTGTTCAGTAGAAGATCTAGGGCTGGATTTCACACTACCAGGATTCCCAAATATAGAGTTGAAAAAAGGAGGGAAGGATATACCTGTTACCATCCACAACTTAGAAGAATATCTTAGAGTGAGTAACAACACTGAATTCTTTTTCTAATTATTGTTAACTAATAATAATGACTGCTTCTAGGATTGACAACTAGCCAAGAGCACACTGGTTTAATCCTGAGATATATGAGTTCAAGATCTTTCTGCCAAAGCTCTGGGATGGCAGAGCTCTGGTAAAACCATTTACTATGATAAGAAGCTAGAGCCCCCTCCCTCCCTCTCCCTGCTTCCCATCGTAATGTTTTGCTAGTATGGAAAGCCTTGGAAGAAATGTACAGATTTTTGAAGATGTACTTTATGTGTCTCTATGTCCCTTTGAATTCTGTAACTTCGGGGGTGTTCAGATTTGGTCTATTTTGGAGCTACCCTCTTAGATTTAGATATTTCCTGAATCTGCCCAATTCAGTTTGCAGTTTGGCCAACTCTGATGCACATCCCTATGCCCACTGGATGTCTTGCAGAATGTTAAAAGTACAAAACACACTAATTGTACACATTATCATAAGATTTTTCTTTCCAGCAAAGGAAAAAAAACATAGACCTAGATAACAATAAAAACATGAAACATCACTTTTAAATAGCCTAGATTGTAAAAATGTAAGTCAGTTTAAAATACTGTGAACAAAAAGGTTTTCATCTGGCATTGAAAAGACCATGACAATTACACCAGGCATACTTCCATGAATATAACTGAATACCTCACTGATTATAACTGAATATACAACCATGGTAACTTGGACATAAATTGCATGACACACCACATAAGCATTTTTACTAAAATGCTAATTATTAAATGTAAATACAACCCAAATATGTAGCATATGCGTTCTAACTAGTACTTACCACAGACTACTTTGTATTCCGGTATCTTGAATAATGGATATGAAAAAGGTATCAAAGAGAGAAAAAACTGAAGTAATGTGTACTTATTACTGGTGTCTCTTTGGTACTAGGCTTTTAATTCGATAGTCATAACACTATCAGTAGTTAATAGATTTTGCATTCATCCTTTTTAGTAGAGTTGATAAACCAGTTTTATGTCACTGAATGACTTGGTTCACACAACATGACAATCCATCATGGACTTCCAATCTTGTTTGTTTCAGAGTGCCTTTTTGTGTTACCAGGACATGGAGGGAAGGCTTAAGTGTAGGTCATTAACCACTCAAGCTACCATGAAAACCCATGTGTGCTTCTTGGCTTGTTAGGGTAGTTTGTTGTAATATGCAAAGCCAGTGCTATGGCAGGTGTACAGGTATTTGAAAAGGCTACAGGGATGCCTAAAAATAGCAGCAAAAAAGCCCCTCACCACTCTCCACAGTGGCCTCTGCCCTTCTCCCAGATTGGTGCTTCCTTTGATGATGATAGACTTTATCCCTTCGTGAGCCAAGTCAGAACTGCTATATGTGTATGTGGGTTGACTTTATCTCTGCATAAGGAAGCACAGCCCCAGTTAAGGCCTGTGGCTATTTGGATGTGGAGCCATTTAAGCTTCCTCTACCTCTTCATCGTGAAATCCCCCCTGTTGCCTATTATGATGGCTCTGCATGTGCTGACCCAGAGGCAAATCAACCATACATACACACATAATTGTGGTAGGAACAATATTTGTCCTGAGCTGTAAGCACAGCTTCTTTTAAGTACTAAAAATGACAATAAAGAAAACCCTTAGCCACCTCTTCTTCAATGTAAGGTAAGTAAGTGCTTTGTGAGGCAAGAAACTTGTGGTGGGGGAGGCAAGACTCTTACCATAGCAAGGGTATAGCTGAGTTGTACCACAGAGGTCCCTGGGATACGTGCTGGGACCAGGTGAGATGACATGCAGGGGAACACACTATGGGCATGTCAGTGGGCAACCTGATAGTCAGCAGCAGCGTGGCTTAAACAGTCATTAACCAAGCCATCATGACTTGCTTTCAGTGTGGCTTATTGTGTCATGTAGACCAGCCCAGTGACTAGCCAGTCCTGAACAAGTTGCCTTTTCTTACATTTGTACTTTGAGTACTTGAATGATAAAAGGGGATGTTGACTCAAAAGGCGTCTCTTCAACATTTTTTTTCCTTGGGCTATAATTATTACATTAGGTTTGTATTTTGTTTCCTTTACCCAAAACATTGTATCATATAACATGTGATATTTGTTGTCAGCATTGCAGTTTTATTTCTGATATTTCAGATTTTTAGAAAAAGGTTTAATTACAGTTCCCTAAGTTCTTCCCATTCTACCATCCATAGCCCTCTCCTGTACCAGCTCTGAAATTTACAGGTTTGTGTTTTGCTAACCAGTACATTATTGAATTGTGTGGTAGTTTTATAACTTTGTGTATCTTCTCTTATAGTTAGTTATATTCTGGGCACTAAATGAAGGTGTTTCCAGACAATTTGATTCCTTCAGAGATGGATTTGAATCTGTCTTCCCCCTCAGTCACCTTCAGTACTTTTATCCTGAGGAGGTTAGTATCTTTATTCCTGGTACAGAATTTTTATAACATCTATTTTTATGAAGATGTGGTGAATGCCAGGAACAGTATGGGGGCATAGGTATCTGAAATGAAAGCTTTTCAACACCCTCAGAAAAATAATGTTTCCTGTTGTCTTGAGAAGATCAATGAGATTTCAGACAAGTATTATTTTTGTAGTCTGTGTAGATACTGCCTTGCACTGAGGAAAAGAACCATAGTGCTTGCTTGGGGAGGGGATTGTAGTTCTTACAGGATTAATTGTGTAGCACATGGTTTGTTTCTGAAGATTTTATCTATCTATTTATTTAAAACGTTTTTATTCCGTCCTTTGCTCAATCTCAGGAAGGCTTACAACAGTTAAATAATCATGTAAAATACAACTATAAAACATTCAATAATAAACATTAAAACATATGATAATAACAACTGTTCAAAATTGAAAGAAAGAAAAGATAAGCAAGAAAAAGAAAATGTGACTATATAAAATGGTATCATTTTATAATTAGTAAGATTTAATAAGATCACATTAAATAATAATTTTATAATTAATAAGATAATAATAACATTTTATATTCAGAAGTTCAGTAACTGAGTGGAAAAGATGGAGGCTTTCAAAAGTTAGAATTGCTAGTTAAAACTATTTGTTGGTATGAAGCTGATTCCTCCTGAGATTTATTAGTTGGTGGTACTTTAAGAGCTTCTCTGCAAGGAACTGCATTAATCATGTGATCATTCTGGAAGAACAATGATTTTTTCTAAATTGTCTTCACTTCTCTCTTCCATTCCTCCCACTCCACATTGTTATAGCTGGATCAGTTGCTGTGTGGTAGTAAAACAGATACATGGGACGCTAAGACGTTAATGGAATGTTGCAGACCAGATCATGGTTATACACATGACAGGTAATAGGAATTCATTGCTAAGTGGTGGCGATTAACAATTTGTGGAATGTATCAAGCAGCTGTTTGTATTGTTGCTATATAAACATAGTAATGTGACTATTCCTTAATGGATGGACACTTTAAAGACCTGTAATCTAAGTGTTTCTTTTGCTTTCTTTAGTCGTGCTGTAAAGTTCCTCTTCGAAATTCTCAGTAGTTTGGATAATGAGCAGCAAAGATTATTTCTTCAGTTTGTGACTGGTAGTCCTAGACTGCCAGTAGGAGGTGAGTGTTTTTATAATATTTACTGAAAGTGCATGCCAACCTAATAGCTACATTTGTGTGTTGAGAAAGACATTTGTGTGTCGAGATTGAATCCTAGCATATCTTTCATTTCAAAATGAGCATTCCATCATGCTGTAAACTGAATGGCATAAATAACCTTTTGAGTTGTGAATCTATACCATGTTTTTGATAATCTAAACTTAAATAATTTATAGTCTAAACCTACTTGGATTACATCTAAGTAAAGCCTATTCTGTTTTATTCCCAGCTAAGTTTATATTGGCCTGCAGTCTTAGCCTAGTGTGCAAGAAACTAAAATGTGTCCTTTGTTTTCCTAATATACACATGTAAGAGTGTTAACATTATAATGACACTTTACACTTGTCTGGGGTGAGTAGATAATGTTTCAAGGCAAGCATCCCAATCTTGTCCTTGAGGGTGGCACAGGGAACAAGAGATAAAAGTTCTATAAACTTTGAAACCATGAAAACCAGTGATGTCACCCACACTATAGTACAACTAATTTGTTTATTCTGTAGTCTCCTCCATTCTACAGAATCAAGTAGCCATAGAAAACTCTCAGGAAATAAATCCAGGAGTCATCGAATGCTACTTTTGCTGTGTGCAGCTTTGTCTGATCAGTGTAATTTTCTGAGACTTTATTGTCAGCAGCTTCTGCTGTTCCATCTTATGTCATCCTCATAGATTTCTAAAAATTAAATATTTCAACTGAGATGAGATTTCCTCTCCTGTCATCTGTCAGTTTATTTATTTATTTGGTGTAAGTATTTCCCAACATAGTCAAGTTTCTTTCACATGAAGCAGATAAGAAACATGGGCTGTGTCATACAAAGACCATGCCACAATATTGTGGAAGGAATATGACTGACTGAATCCTAGGTTGCAGTCATGGATTAAATAGCTGAAGATGTTTTAGATTCTGCAACATCTGCAAGTACCTTTCTAACATCAGGTATGCTGCAGCTTATATAAATACAGTAGCAGTTTTACAGTTACTTAGATTCTCCCTTTGCATCTTGGATCCAAATGGTGCAAAACAACATGATTTGGCTTGCAGCAAAATTGTTTCCATTTTTAATTAAGTCTTTCCCTTTGCTTCTTTCTGTACCTGTAAATAGAGACACATTTAGAGTCTCCTAAATAATTAGTTTGATTTTAGCCATTGGTAAGAAATGCCTGATGAGAAAGTGTACTGTCTGGTACAGATGAAGAAATTAACTACAATCTTCAAGAAGCTCAGCACTGAATTGGGAACACATCCTTTTCAAGTACTACATTCCTTACACTTCTGGGGACTTGACAATCATCAACTGTGTGCCTTAATTTTTAGTAAGAAGGAGATTATAATGTCACCCACTGAGTTCTACAGTGTCACTTTTCTTTGCATTCTTTTTGCCTCTTGAAAACTGCAGAAACAATATGAGCAGGTTTTATATGTTTTATAACGTCATTTATTCTTTTGCAAATCTCTCATCATTTCATTACGTGGGAGGCTTTGTTGGTGTAATACTCATCCAGTTTATCCATTAGTATCTCCCATACCACTTGCATTTTATTTGCATCATCAGCAAAGCAAAGACTTCACCTTTCCAGTACTCAATAGGATTTCACATATTTTACAGTGGTAATATTCTGCAGATTGTCTCTTCTCTCTGTTTCAGTGAGTCTGTAAATCAATAAGGCAGTGTTATCACAAAGGTTTTTTTTATTCCTTCTCCCTGCACATTTGCCCATTTGTGAATACTGAAAAGCAGCATTGCTTTTTCATTGCACAATTCCTATTACCTCTTCCTTTTCTGACTCTAAAAGAGGCTTTTTCCATTTTCTCAGGAACAGAAGTTATTCATAATCCAGGGATGGCTGTATTGCTGTTTGAAGAGTTAATTTCTGATCTTCAAGTGTCATATTGTCTAAAAATAAAAGCTATTGAGAGTCTGTTGTATTCAGTTGTTTGCAATATTTGCTTCCTCGATAGTCTTGATTGGGTGAACCTTTATGGCAGTCATGCTACCGAAGCAGCAAAGGGATTTAGAGATCAAGAACACTAAAAAGAGATACCTATAGTTCCATCATCAGTGGGCCCTCCTAGTATTCCTCCATGCTGTCTGGGGAATTCTAGGAATGGTAGGGCTTTTTTCTATCTAAACCTCCATGGGATTGCATCCTGAAGGATTTTTTTTTAAATTACACAGGATGCTTCTTAATGTTTGATCATCCTAGTAGTAATTTAGAAATGCATACTGCACATATTATATTTGGTAGGCTTTAAATCCAGACTCAAGCCTGCAGAAATATGCAAGCATATCAGGACCTCTTGCTCTTGCCATATAGTTCTTTATGCCACCCAAAAATTTGCACTAGAGGATTTTCCAGTACTTTGAAGCTGCTTTAGAGAGTGTGCATGGTGGGGTCAGAATCCCCTGCTCTTGGTTTACCCACCAGAACTTCTTCCATCAGCAGAAAAACTCAATTGAATTCAAACCCTAGTATTTCCAAATCACACATTTTTCTCAGAATAATTTGTGGAAATATTGGCATATGCTACCCCTTGTGCTGAGGGTAGGATAAGTAATTGTAGTAGTTCACATGTAAAGAGTAAGCTACAGCATGTACAAATTTAATAATGAATGAAACCCTTCCCTTCATCCTGAATTAATTTTAATCAGTTTTCCTGTTCCCCACGCCTTACCTCACCACTAAGGATGGGGGTGATTTTGCCACAGAGCAGCAGATAAGTGAATATTTGCCTCTGGTTTGCTTAGAAATTACTGAAGATAAGTTAATGCAGCTAAAATATAGTTTAGTATTCTGAATTCAGATAAAGTCAAGTTGCACTAAATAAGTATATTTTCTTTCAACTCCTTTGTGCTGCTTTGTACTTCTATGGATCACAAAGACACAGAAGCCAAGAGGAGTCAAGTTTTTCCAATGCCCAAACTTTAGATTTGTGTTTCCTCTTCTCCTGAACCTTTTGAGCAATTGGTGTAATAGGCCTCTTCTTTAGAGTCTTCTATAGGAATAAAAGGATGCTGTTGTCAGTGTCCATGATTCCCAGACTGCTAGGGCCTAACCACAAATCCATTAACTTCTAAATTGAATATCAGGAAAAACCAAACATCAAATGAAAGCACTAAATCCTTCTTTCTGTTGTTTAAATGGTAGTGCCTCCTGGTAGCAGAAATGCACTTTTTTCTTTCAGATAAGAGTTGTACTATATTATTTGTCTTTAGTATAGATGAGCTGGTATGAGCCTGTACATAGATTTGCATAAAGGTCTTCATATTGCAGTTTTTAGAAAATATTTTGGAGTAGAGTTAGGTTTGCAATATAGGATTATCATAAACATTTTATTCAAAACTGTAAGAAAATATTTTATGATCCATTTTTCAAATTTCTTCCAGTTTTTGAAGGAAAAAAATTCCCCAAATGACAAAGGGCAGGATGGATAAGAAAAAATATTTCCCAGAATTTTTTTTCAGCTAGGACCCCCACATCTCTCTCTAAAGCCTCTGTACTCATAAGGTATAGCAAACTTGTAGCAGTCACTCTGTTAATAGATGAGAGTTTATTTATTTATTTAGAAAATTTCTATGTGTTCTTAGCCACTGAGGGAAGGATCAGATGTATAGGCAAGTTTGTGTGTAACAGCACCGTGGATACATTTGCTTTTCTTGTATATTATCAAGCATCTAGCTGAACCTTTAATATTAAAAAGGCAACATCCAGAGGGCCTTCTGAAGAGGGGCACTATGAAGGCTACATCTGTGCTTCATTTCTCTAATGTTAGGAAAAAAACTAACCCCATTGTATTTGAAGGTATCAAAACTACACATACATTTTTTTTCTAATGTTGGTTCTAAGTCTGAAAGTGAGAACTGCTGATTTTGCACATGTGAACAGGTAGGAGGTATTAAAATTTAAACAGCTGAATTAATCTGTGTTAGTAAAACAAACACAGTATTTTCTTAAAATTGATTGCTTAAAGCTAGACTTTTTATTAAATTTGTAGTGAATGTTATTTTTCCTTCTTTTTAGGCTTTCGAAGTTTGAATCCACCCCTTACAATTGTACGCAAGACATTTGAGTCTACAGAAAATCCAGATGACTTCTTACCCTCAGTTATGACCTGCGTAAACTATCTCAAGTTGCCAGACTATTCAAGTATTGAGATAATGCGTGAAAAACTCTTGATAGCTGCAAGAGAAGGGCAGCAGTCATTCCATCTTTCCTGATCGCAATGAAAAATGCAATGCCTGCCTGTTACAGCAAAAAGAGAATCATGATTCTTTTCTAAATGTATCATCTGAGTCGAGGAAATGTTACGCCTTGTTGTAGAAAATGGCTTGCAGATTATAAGCAAAGACACTAGGTTGATATTCATTAAAGGCCCCGTGGACTTAAAAGTGATCAGGCCCTAAAGTTGTTGTGACAAGGTTTCTTTAGCAAGTTCTTGCTTTAAATTATCATTTATCAATGAGTGAAGTTTAACTTGCTTTGCTGTGTGAAATTTAAAAAAGGGATGTTTTTTCAGGCTGGAACAATAAATGTTGCTGTGCAGTTTAATACTGGGCTGTGTGTATCCATCTAGCCAAGTCTGCAGTTTTTTCCTCCCAAAGACAACTTTGTACATAAGTACAGAAATTGAAAACATGTATTGGCACATCGAGTTAAGTAGACTAGTTCTGTGTACCATCACTTGCCCCCAGCCTCCTTCCCCTCATGTATTGTCCGATGTGCAATCCACATGGCTCTCTGTGTGCACCACTCACAACAATTGTTACATTTTGGACATGGAAATTTACTGTTCCATGTTTACTCAAATTAAGAAATAATTTAATTTTATTAAATATATTGTCAATAATTCCGCCTTTGTAAGTAGGTAGAATCTTTCTTATAGCTTAGTTTTAATGTAGTAGTAGGATATATTGGCTACATTCTTTACCAGAAGATACTCTAGAACTGTTCACACAGTGATTTAGGCAACAGCCTCTTACCAGGGGCTAGGAAGAATTGATTCTTTTTGTGTAGTTGAAAAACTCAACAACTGGACTGGCCAATATTTATGGAGTGGCCAGAGCATTTTGAATTGATGTAAAGTTTTTTATAAAGTCAGATTAGTATTTTCCTTCCCTGTTCAGTCCTTTTTTCCTTGATTTTAAGTTCATGGGGTTTTTTCCTGTATTTCTTCCTCCCTTCCCTTTGCCCTTCCGAGCACCTTGCCCCCCCCGGCACTGGTGTGGATCAAAAGAGTTCAGCATTTCTTTCGACACAGATAAAGCACGTGTAATGTTCTGTCCAATTGTTTTATGTGCTGATTTCTCAAATCTGCAATAATTTACTTCATCAGGTTAATGTTTTTACCTGAATATAAATAAAGTTTGCTTCACCCTTTTGTTCATAGTTCTGTACTGTATGCATAAGTTCAATTGTGTAAATTATTCCAATGCAAGTAAATCATCTTAAATCTTCTTGGCTAACTAGCCACCTTGTTATGGATGATTTACCATTAAAACAAGACTTTGCAAGATCTGGTATTCTTTTATTTTCATATGAGTTAAAAAATAGACTATTCTAAAACATTCCTGAGATGTACATGCTTTACAGTTCATCTCTTAATGAAAATCTGACAGATTACTTTATTCAACTTTGAGAAATCAAAATAAACCCTTGAGTGCTGTTAAATTTGGTTGGATGATCAGGGTAGAACATTATTAAACTTCAGCAAGCTTCCTTTTCAGACGAAGAACCTGTAACTACACAATGTACTTCAGTACATATAACTGACATTCTCTTAAGTTAATGGGACTGGCCATACTGTGCACCACTGAACTGTGATGAGAAGCTGAATGTGAAATCATTGTGCAAAGACCCTGAGCAGTCTGTCAGATTAGAACTGAAATGGAAGTGCTTCACAGTGGACATAACATTGGTCATGCAGACCATGGCTAGTATTTCCTAAAAACCTAAAGGCAGTGTTAAAAGTATGGACTGGTATTTAAAATTGTTCTGATTATGCTATCAAACTTGGCACAAAGACTCGTGTTTATAGTGTGTTGATAGCAACTTGTTCTTTTTTTTAAGGTTCTATATTTTAAAAAGACTGACTTATGTAAAAATATTTTGTATTAAAATATCATCTGTATTGATATTTTTTTACCCATGTTGTCTCCCTACAGAATCTGGCTTTCATTGACTTGTATTTCTTAAATTTAAATAGTTTATACTAGCCATCTGGTGCCTGAAAGTCCATGTGGCTTGGGGGGCTGCCATTTGAGAAAAGCACGTCTAATGACCCATTGGATACATGGAACTGTTAAGTTATGTACTTAAGCTGGGGTTGGGGGTGAAGGGGAGGGTGTCTAAAGAATAGTAGCAACGCCGCAAACACATGTTACACAGAATGGCACATGAGGGAACCTAACATTGGCATTCTGAGTTTCTAGAGTACATTAGCAAACTCTTGCGTGCTAGTGCATAATGTGGGAAAAAGCACAGAGTTTGGACTGTCCAGCAACTGCTTTGAAGATACCAGTATGCTACATGGACAATTTTCCATGGTGTTGTCATACTACAAATTTTCTGTAGAACATTGCTGCTGTTTCGAGGAATAAAGGTATTTTAATATCATTTAATCTATGAAGTATAGTGCTTGAAAGGAACTTCTGAATGCAATGAAGATGGGATTCCTTATCTGTAAATGTCACTTTTAATACATATGCCATTGGCTGTGTATTGAACAAAAGAAAAATTTTTTCAGGAAAATCAGTTTAGTGTTCAGATTAAGCAGATGTATGTGATATTTCTTAGTTTGTCTAATTGTGATTCTGCACATCAAACTAGGTAAAAAATGCAAACCTGCTTCTTGTATACTTTGAACAAAATGCTAAAATTCAAGAGTTTATTGTATAATTTTGATAATTATGGCAAGAGGTAACAACATAGAAACCTGTCTCCTGAAGACTATGTGGTGTTCCCTCTTCATTTTGTGGCTTCAGGCACTGATGATGCACTTAAATCAGGGGTGTGCAACCTGTAATCATCTAGGAGTTGGACTCGAACTTACATCAGCTTGAGCAACCGTGAGCAATGCTGGGAATTGTAGGCAACAACTGAAGGGTCACAGGTCCCCTCCCCTTTCTGCTTTGAGCACATCTATAAAACTTTGAAGGCTAGGAACATAAGAATTAAAGGGGGAAAAGCTGGACTTCTCTAGAAATTCTGTGTGTGTGTGTGTGTGTGTGTGTGTGTGTGTAAAAGATGGCACAATATCTCCTTTTATGGTAGCACAGATTCCACAACTAAAAATGCATCATACTGATTGTGGTAAAATCCTAGTAGTATGCCCTTGTCTTCAGCTAGAGAGAATTGTCACTTCCAGAATGCCCCACCCATAAGCCTCCCAGACATATTTCATGGTCCAGTGCTAGAAACAAGTTGATGCACTTGTTGGATTCAGTAACATTTACTATTTTTAAGTGCCAATTAAAATAGTTGCATGGGTATACACTGATGTATGGTTTTCATAATAATTGGTGTGCCCTTTCATCCTTGGTCCCAGTATATTTTTAGTAAACAACCAGTGATTGCTCTTTGCGACAGTCCTTTTGCTGATTTTGTGGCAGCAATACAAATTCCCTCTTTGTTCACATCTGTGTGAATAATTACTTGAAACTGAACAGATAAAGAATTTTTCCTGTTTCCTGTTTTTTCCTTTTTCCATTTTGAAAATGATAAAAGGGAGTAGAAAACAATTCAACCATCATCAACACAATTAAGCCACTTTTCTGGCAGTATGCAGTTTCTTTCCTTGGACCTTTCTCCAAAGGAATTTGACCTAGTGTTTGATCCTGTTCAGCAAACTGGGGCTATTCATGGAAATTGTGAGTTTGCCACCACAAACTTTTTGGATATTCATATTATTCTGATTGCACATCCTGATCAGTGTTTCTGTGTGATAGCTCAGGCACTATATATTAATTTGCTTATAGCTTGAAGTTTGGATTGTAGATCAAACTATTATAGATCCTTTAAAGTGCACACTTCTTGCTAACTTAGAAGCAATCTGCATTTTTTTTCCAAACACCACCATGATGTCATTTGGCCTTCCTGCCTGATTGTCAGTATTGTGAGCAGAGATCGCCAGGTTCAGGTGGTCCTGCCAAAATTACTTCAGAGAGACTTCATGATTAGCCTTCCCAAATCTGGGTCCCCAGATACTGCATGAAAGCTTCATTCCTAGTGAGCATGCCAGTGGCTGGGATGACAGAACTACATCTGGGAACTCAAAGCTGTGAAAGGCTGCCCAGGATCACTGAAGCCCATCTTCTAGTAAAGCACTGCCCAGATGCTATTGGACTGCAAATCTTACTGGTCCCAACCACTGGCTGTGGTGATGGGACTGATTGGAATTGGCATTCAACCATATTTGGGAGCCACAGGTTCCCCATTGCTGTTGCTGTCTTGAGCAAAGGAATTGCCTGCCAGAGAGCAATACTGTTGGGTTATAGTCAGAAAAAGAAGACTGATGGGTAAGAGTGCCAGTTTGCTGCACAACTAATTTACCATGTAATTATGCATTTATTTTACAAGCTAACTAGTATTTGCTGCTATGTCATATATTTGGAGGTTTTAATTACTATGCAGCCTTTTTCAGCATATTTCCCTTCTTCCCTAAGGCTTTGAAATGGAGGTGACCTAGAAGACACATTGAGAAATGGTGCTTTATATAAGATGTTCATACTCCTTTATTAATTGCCAGTGGCCTTTTTGAGCTGCTGCTGGGGTTTTGTTTCCCCCTTCAGTGATCTATCCATATTTCCAAGGACATTTTCTCCCTCAGCAAATCCTGCAATTTTGAAGCCCAAATTTCCTAGAACATGAGGAAATCAAAATCAAATCTTATTTAACCTAAGTAACATGGATATAAATTACACTGAGCCTCTCAATCAGCCTTCACTAACTTGGCACCTTTGAGATGTGTTGGGCTGCTGCTGGGTGTTCTTAGGAGTCGAGGTCCTACTAGAGGGCACCTGGTTGGAGAAGGCTGCTCTAAAGTAAATAAATTCAGAGTCAGAATGATAACAGGGAAATAGGAAAGTAGGTGATTTTTTTGAAAAAAGATCTTACCCATTTATTTCATTTTTATACTGCACAATAGCCAGAAGGCTCTCTGAGGGGTTAACAAAGTTAAAAAGAACATATAAACAAAAAACAGAAGGCACCATGTTACAGTAAAACAATAGAAAATATTTACATTTAAAATTACAAATCAATTTTTAATAATTAAACATACTCTAAAGTTAAAACTGGATACATTCATTGGAAGACAATTGCTCTTGTTTTCAGTTCAATATTGGCAGTTTGGGATACTGTCCTGGCCAATGCATGGAATGAGTGCATTGCAGGGGAAAGCATCAGCCAGCAGTCACCTTCATTTTCTAAGAATGTCTCTGAGCCCCAGTGGTGGCCCAGAAGCATTCATAGGAAAAGATGGGAGCAGCTAGCAGCCCTCACTTGGTTTTGAAACATCCCAGCTTCTTTTTTTAAAGTGGGAAGGATAAGACACCTTAACAAACACCAAGAAATGTATCTAAAATTGCATATTCTTGCAAAAGTTGCATAGCTGTGAGAGTGATGGATTAGGGCTCTGGAGATGTGGGTTCTAGTCCCCATTCAATCATTAAGCTAACTGGGTGACTTTCGTCAACATAAATGTGTGTGAGTTCAAAGTTGGTCCAGGAGGCCCAGTACAGTTAGCCAGGGAGCCCAGGTTGGCCTTGATCCAGCCCTTCCTGCATTTATTTAAATGGACTTTCAGCTTGCTCCTCTGCTTTCTGACCTACAAAAACAGGATCCACAAATTACTTATTTCAGCCTAAAACATTATTTGTAATGTTCGTAACAAATCCCAAGTCCTCTTGTTTCCTGGTAAGAAAACTTGTTGGCTTTCATGGAAGTCTAATGTCTTGCAAAAATATTCGCCTTCCACCTTTGACTTTTATCCATTTTTCTGTGTTTCTACCTGAAAATGAAATGTTTAATTAATACTGTTACTACTTCATGTACACAAGAAACTTTGTGAAGGTGCAAAATATTTCTATAATGGCACGAAAGTTAAGTATACACAAACAAACCAGCACTTTTTGGTTACCTAAATGTTCACCCTCCCTCCGCCGCATGAATACTTGGTATTGGCACCTTGGCACCTTGGTAGAAGACACATTACAGCTATGTATCTTCTTGGGTAAGAATCAGCTTTGCACATCAGGACCCTACAATATTTGTCCAATCTTCTTAGTAAAAGTGCTCCAGCTCTATCAAACTGGATGGATACCACTGGTAAACAACTTTCAAGTTGTGCCAGAGATGTTTAATTGCACTGTGCATTGGGCTTTGACTGGCCCATTTTATGTCATTGAGTGTTTTTAAACCACTCCAGTGTTACTTTGGCTGTGTGTTTAGCATCACACTGGAGGTGAAGTTCTGCCCAAGCCCAGGTCCTTTGCCAACAGAAACAGCCATTCCTCTAGAAACATCTTGTGTATGGCTCCAGATCTTGCTCTTGATCTTGCCCAGTTTCCTCATCCCTGCAGAAGAAAAGCATCCTTACAACATGATGCTATCACCACCATGCTCCACCATAGACAAGGTGTTCCCAAAGCAGTTAGTGTTGTTGGCTTTGTACCATACCTATCATTTTTCATTGAAGCCAGAATGTTCCATTTTGGTCTCATCAGACCAGAAAAGTCTCTTCCCATATGTTTGCTATGATTTCCACATGCCTTTTTGAGAATTGCAAATAGGCTATGATATGCTTGCTTTCTTCAGCAATAGATTTTTTCTCACCATTCTTTGTGGAACACCTGGGTGATTGTTGTTGTCCCATGGACAGTTTCTCACATCTCATCTGCAGATAGCTCCAGCTTGTTCAGAGTTCCCATGGGCCTCTTGGTTGCTTCTCTGGTTAATGCCTTCCCTGTTGAGTTACTGAGTTTTGGTGGATGGTCGTCTTTAGGAAGAGACATCCTTCTGTTTTGCAATAATGGAGATAAAAGTGTTCCAGGAGATGTGTTGTGTGTGTGTGTGTATGTGAGTGCACACACACAGATGCTTCTATGTAACTTGATCCCAGGATTGTTTTGGTAGCTCCTTGGTCTTTGTGACACTGTATGTTTAGATATGTTATCCAAAAACAGTCTGGGGCCTTCCAGAAACAGTGTATTTAATCTGTGATTATGTGATACCAGAATTGCACACAGGGAGACCCCATTCAGTTATTTACCCTATGTGACTTCTGCAGTCAGTGAGTTGCACCACAGCTAGTCATGTCATAGCAAAGGGTATAAACACTTAAGCAACCAATACATGCCAGTTTGTTTTTGTTGACTTAAGAGTTTTTGTTTAGTTTGTTTACTTGTTTGTTTTTACGCCACAAGGAAAATAGTTTGTACCTTCACAGTTTTCAGTATTTTGTGTACACTGAGTGGTTGTTATGCCAATTCAATCCATTTCAGTCGCAAGTTGTAATACAACAAGACATGGACAACTCAAAGGGAAGAATCTTCTGCAAGGCATTGGGTCACTTGGTTTGTTCACCCATTTAAATCAGCATTCCCCAACCTGGTGTTCTCCAGATGTGTTGGACTATGCATGAATCCTCCAGCCACCCAGTTTGACTGATCATGAATCTTCCAGCCATCCAAATTCCTATTATCATTCCAACTCAGAAATTAACTATTTTAGAACATCCTTCACCAACTTGGTATCCTCTAGATGTATTGGGTTACAATCCAACCCATCTAGAGGGCACCAGGTTCAGAAGAGCATTTGATCTAAAGCATTTTTACCTGCCAGAAAAGATCAAGGGAAGAATGTCAGGGGGAAACTTCTTGTAGGCAAGAAGTTCCTTTCTTGTTGAAGGATGAGTCCAAGTTGCTCTTCCTCCTGCCAGGATGGTGAGAAGGTTTCCCCTGAGAGAAAGTGGCTGCAACTGCTCATTGGCACTTGATCCTCTGGCAAGTAGATGAGTCCAGAGTGTGCCAAATATTGAGAAGTTTACCTGTATCTATCTTTAAACAATGCTTAGTTTTTATTACCTTGAGTTCTCATGACTTGAGCAAAAGTTGCATAAACTCCAAACAGTAATATATGTGGCTCCTTACCTCAGGGAACAGTTTGGTGGCATTTCTTGCTATTGTTTTTATTGACCCACAAGCATTTAAAATCAGCATATTAAGCTGAAATGAAAGGCCAGACACAAAATGGGTGGTGTTTTTGAGGTTCAGTTGTAATTGGTTGACCTATTAACCATGCATGGCCCAATATTGGCAGTTATTATGGAAAATAAGCATCCAGGGGAGAAAATGGTTAATTGTTCTGTTTATGCTTGGCAGTCTGTCTAATACATGTCATCTTTGAATGGCATTCATACTGAACTGATTTAGAAGAGGTGTAGTAGTAAGATTCGCAGCTTAGCATATACTGTAATCTCTAACAGCCCTGTCTAATGTTCTGCTATGCATATTTAAAAAGCCACAGAGGTCTCCCAGTGGAGTGTAGCCTGCTTCACACCACACTTTATGTTCTAATGTAGATTTATTAAGGGAAGCAACATCTGATTAGGTATGTTTCTCTCTGTGTGTATATTTTGTGTTCAGGGAAATCAAGGGAATTTTCAAATATCTTTGTTTGTTATTTGAAGCTGAATGAATACCTCTAATTCTTTCAGCTCCTGTGATATGGATAATCCTTCAAATAAGGTTGAATAAGACATGTCAGTGATTCAAGCTGCACTAATAAGCCATTAGACTAACAGAGTATTTCAAAATCATGGCAAGTGTAAACAAAGAGAAAAACCTAAAACCTGAATATAGGACAAATAAAATGTTCATGGGTAATTGACTAAATATCTTTTACATTATGTATATCCACCATTAAACAGATATTCTACTTAAGACTCAGTCTTGCAAAAAGGATATTACATAAAATTCTTCTGAAAATATGAAACATGATCATAAGGAGCCACAGGCACTGTTGAGAATCTGGCACTGAATATAACTGTATTTGTTGCCTCAAACAGTAATTTTATGTGAAGTGCATTATCGGTGCATTTTATCCCACCTATGCCAGTGTGCTTAGGAATGGGTAGCAACCGTCAGTGGCAGAGACATAATTTCCCCCCCTGAAGATGGTTTTGACATGTCCATTCTGCTGCTCACACAGGTTCAGTCTTACAAACATATTTGTTAAGAGAAGTATGTAAACGTGGAATGGGCACGACCTTGATTGTTGAGGCTCCTCTGAGCATAAATGTTAAAAGAACCATAGCATATTAGAGTTGAGAGGAACCTTGGAGGACATTTAGTTCAATACCCTACTCAATGAAGGTTGCTATTACAAGCATCCAGGAAAGGCTTCCACTCATGTGGCAGTCTGTTAGATCATTGAACTTCCTCACCATTAGGAAGTTCTCTCAATGTTTCAGCAACATCTGCTCCCCTGCAATGTCTAGCTATTGATTCTAGTCATATCCACTAAAGTAACAGAGTCCCATCAAGCTATCTATTTATATTCCATCATCTTCTTAAAAGCAACTTAAGGCAGCTTGCACTGTCCTTTTCCTGTCCATTTCATCCTTATAACAACCCTGTATAGTAGGTTAGTCTTAGAGTCACCCAGTGAGCTTCATGGAGGCTAGAAGCCAGATCTCCCTAGGCCTAGTCCAACACTCTATATCATACCACAGTGGCTCTCTTGTGTGACAGCCCTTCAGACATTCCTCCATTTCATATTTTCTTCATGCTAAACATATTCAGGTCTTTCAACTGTTCTTCATCTGACTTAGTTTCTGGATCCCTCACTATCCTGCTTGCCTTCTTTTGAATATGTTCCTTTGTCTGCATCCTTCCTAATATGTGAGGCCCAATACTTAATCGTCATCCACTTCATGTTTTCTGTGCCCCATTGTGGCCTATGCTGTGACTGTGCTATCAGTGCTAACATGTTTCCCCTCCTGACGTTATGGTTAAAAAGGCATAGTAGTGCTCAAGAAACGGGGAAAATCAGAAGAGCATTGCACCCTGCAGGTGCATCAAACTACAACAGATTGGATCATAGGAGCTGTATTTCAGCACATGTATAGGGTATGAGTTGGGGAAGGTTAGCCTGTGTTCATCGGGTTGGCAATAATCCAATTGCCTCGAATTCTCCCTTGTCTCAAGCTCTCAAGAAACTGTTGCTCCCATCTGGTTGAAGGGTACATGAAAGGACAGTCTCTTGATGTCCCTCCTTGTGCCTTTTCTGTTTATACATATGCTTCATAATTTAACAAGATGAAGGCAAAGGAGTGGCTCATCAATGTTCTGAAACTGATGGATAAGCTACGCCTAAAACAAAAGCAAAGCAACTTAACACAGTCTTTTGAGCTGTAAAATGTAAATGATCTCTTCAATACTGGGATATCACAATTGGCATTAGGTCCAGGCCTACAATATATCCTACTAGCATACCCTGCTGTTGAATTATGATTGCCCTAGTACCACAAAGATGGTACCAAGAAACAAGAAGGATAATTCAGATAATTATCCTGAAACATGTTCAGGATAATTCCAGGCTTCACAGAAGCCCAAAGTTTAGACAGAAAACAACTTATTTCTGTGTGTGTGTGTGTGTGTGTGTGTGTGCGCGCGCGCGCGCATGTGTGGTGGGGAATATTTGACCCCAAATAACACAGTGATGCTCAGTGAACACAGACTGATGATTGACAGTTGGGGGGGTCAAGAAAATGGAGGGGAGGGCATTGTTTTGATCTGACAGAAAGAGCTCAATTTGGGGGGTTTTGAGTTATTATGCAGACACAAAATATTGCAACATGGAGTTCCATTTTGCAGCATTCCAGCCAGCTGTTTCCTTTTCTAGGATATTTCAACCTCTCCCCCCTATCCCGTTTTTGTCTTACAGTGTGCAATGAGCATTCTCCCTCCCTGCAGGCCTGCTCTGCTTTCCTTCCTCCTTAGGATTTTCACTTGCTCCTCTGAGAAATGTCTGCCGGTGCTGAGGTTCCTGCAAGCTGAATGGTACCACTGCCTTGTGCCATTGAGGCTACGTAAGACTCAAGGCTTCAAGAATGCTTTTGCCATTAGAATGAAAGATATATTTATTATCTGGGAAAGACTGCTATCCTAGTTTTTGTTCCTTTGCCCCCCTACATCCGGGCCATACTCCGGAGGAAAAAAGAAGAAACCAGGCGCACAAACTCTGGCGGCTCAAGGTGAGTAGGGTGGTTGGTTTTAAGTGGGAAGCTTACAGGCGCTGTTGTTCATGGTCTCAAAACAGCTTCTGCACCATGGACGGCTCCTTGCACGTTCAAACTACTGCATGCCCGGAGCGGACACAGGGCCCCACGGGCATTGCAGCCACGAGCTTTCGAGCGCGCGCACAGCATTTGTAAGACATGCAGGGCCAAGGCTGAGGGCTGCCTTGCACCTTTCTTACACGGAGGCCGTGGGCCCCTTTCTGCCGTCCTTGGAGGAGGAGCTCAAGGGGCTTTTCTTCATGCCCTCTCCACGTTCTGTGAGGTGGACTAGGGTGAGAAATAAATAGCAAAGTGGGCCAAGGTCAAGCCATGGGATTCCTTGCGTACGTGTGAGAAACGGGTGAGGCTCCCTCCACACACCCCTCAGACGTGCTTCCCCCAACCCGGCGCTCTCCAGGCATTTTGGACAGCAACTCCCATGTGGGCTGGGAATGCAAGTGCAAACGTTTGGAGCGCACCGGCTCTGGAAGGGCACCCACCGCGACAGCACCGCGGTGCACTCGCGCCCAGGAGGCGAACTCTCCGGTAAGGCGGGCGCCGCTTCGCAAGCCGCCATATCTCCGTTCGCCTCCCGCGACCTCGCCTGGCCCGCTGCGCCCCACGCGGCTCCAGGGCGCTTGTAGCGCCGAGCGCGGCGGGAGCGCCCTCTGCCGGCTGCCGGTGCTGACGTTCCGCCATGCCGGCCACTCCCTCGGCAGTCTCCGCCCGCGCGTTGCCGGAGCCGGGCAGCAGCGCCGCCGCCGCCGCCTCCGCCGTTTATCCCAGCCGGCAGTCGAGCGCCGAGCCCCGGGCGCGCTCCGTGCCTCCTCCTGCGGGCCGCCGCGATGCTGCCCCGCCGCGCCGTCCCGCTCCTGCTGCTCTCGGCGCTGTTCCTGCTCGACTTGGCCCAGCGCCGCGCCTGCCTCGCCGGGCCGGCCGCCGCGCCCCTGGAGAGCTCCACGGACCCGTGCCTCAGCCAGCCGTGCAAGAACAACGGCACCTGCTCGACGGCTCTGGCCAACCTCCACGCGGTGCCGCACCGCCTGCCGGTGCTCTTCCTCTCGCCCCAGCCGGCCTATGCCTGCGCCTGCCCCCCGGGCGTCACGGGCAGCGAGTGCCAGGTAAGCGGGGACAGCTGCGCTCCGCCGCCCGCCGGTGCGCGGGTCCCTTGTGTCCGTCGCTGCGAGCTGCGGGAAGCGCCCGCCTGCCCGCCCGCCCTGGCGGTCATCTCCACCTGCCCTTTCTCCTTGACCTCGCTCCACCGTGCCCACCTCAGAGTCTTTTCGTTCCTTCTGCGCATTTCGCCCCTTCTTCCACCCCTCTGGAAGTGGATTTGGCCGATCCTGTCTTCTTCCTTCCATCCATCCGTCCTTCCCTCGCTCCCTCGTTCCCTCCCTTCCTCGCCGGGAAAGACCGGCGCTTGCGATCCAGCTCTGTTCGTTTCCTGACTGCCTTCTCCCGAGCGATCGTCTTGGGTGCAGTTGCTTTCATCTGATGCGGGCAGTCTTACCCTCCCCGTGCCTTGGGTTCTCTCCTTTGGTGCAGATCATTCCCTCTGGCCGCCGTCACTCCGGCTTCCATTTCGATGCGGGGTTACACAACTGTTTCGATGTCTTTGAGCTGCAATCTTTCTTCGGCCCCTTTTTGGAAAGGGTGATACATCAACGCAACCCGAGGAGACGTTTCCAAGGATCCACGCGGCCGTTGTTAACGCTGATGGGGCGTGGAGGGGAGGGAACAAGGGCAAATGCTTGAGTGCTCAGGCTGAAGGGCATATTGGGCACATTAAGTAGGCATCCGGGTCCCCTTCTTCTCATATAGCTTTCCTGGGTATGTTGCACTTTTATGAGAGGCTCCCTAAAACAGAACTTTCCCCTTTCAAGCATTGGGGGTTTGGTGTCATCTAGGCTTGTCAGAATCGCATTACCTGTCAAGGGTATTGGAAACTGCTGGTTGACTTAAACCAGAGTTTTTATTCCGTTCAGCTCAAGGTTAAATCCAAATTTTTCAGCACATCTTTCTGTCTCTCTACTGTGGCTGCAGCCGCTGCCGCCACCACCTTCTTTTTCTTAGACAACAATTTCAGTACTTTTTCTTTATAGATATTTCTAGTGTAGTGATGAATATACCAGTGGCTTTTGTCACTTTCTGTAGGATCGGATTTTGCTTTTAGACTCTACATAGTTTTGTGATTTGACCTTATCAAGCATTGTAATAGTCTGGTATAACATAATATAAAATATGATAAAATATATAACAATACGATTGTAGTCTTTATGAATAATACAATTAACATAGAAAACTGCTTTGAAAGGTTATGTTCATAATCCTGTTTTGATGTGTTATTCATTTAAGAACACAGATTCATTTAATCTTTTCCACTTATTTGAAGGGAAAAGCTAATTTATATGAAGATTTTAATGTGGAGTATTGATTTCTTTTCTGTGAAAAAAGGATTGGGTGGTTTATATGTAATCAGATAAGATGGTCTTAGGCTATATTTTTGCACACACTCCTTGAGATCAAGTCTTATTGTACTAAATGGACTTGCTTCTGTGAAAAGTCACATAGGTTTGAGTTACTAATCATACTGATAAATTTTACTATGTTCATGTTATGGTATGTTCTTAACATGGCTAAAAGGTGTGTGACCCTTTTTCCCCTCCCTTTGCACTCTTATGGTAATCAATTCAAGAAGTGGATTCTATGAATGCAGGGAAATAGTTAGATCATTAAGACACAAAGGTTGCATGTAAAGCTTAATGTGGGAGATTTTATGAAAGGGACTAGAAAAAAGTTGTGTGTTTTTCCTGGAGTGTCTCTCTTGTTTCCTTGCAGTAATACAAGTCAGTTGCAGATTGAGCTGAATCAAGGAGATTTAAGTGAATTAAATTGAATCATTTTTAACCAGCTTCACCATCCTGTTAATATGGAGTTGACTGTTAGCAGTCCTTCTTCAAGGGTTGGGGGGGGGGGGTGGAGAATGAGTTAATTGCATGAATGCTGCTGCCTGCTGGCAGCTACATAGGGTAGTATCTGTGACAAAGATAAATTGTTATTTTAAATGCCAACAAAGTATGTTGCTGATTTGCAAAGGCCTGGAGGACAAGTTGCTACTGAAATTGTTTATGAGGGGGAAATTGTAGTACTTAAGTCATAAAATGTCTGTGTTTCCTCTGAGGTCTCTATGAAATGCAAGTTTTTTCCTATATGGATATTTCGCCAACCAACACAGAGTGAATATTATTCAACCACACTTATGAACAGATTGGTTCAGCATAAGTTAAGGGGACCACTTAAACCATTTGTATAGAAAGATCAAGTATTAAAACTTGGCAGTTAGTGTAGCTAAACATTATTTTTTCTGTAGTGTACTAAATTTATTTTCGTGCTCTAGTACTTTGGAAAAAATAAGTAAGTTATTCATTCTTGAATATTTCAGTAATTTACAGCTATTTTTCATATTGGACGAAAATTATTCTGGTCTTCACGGAGTTCTGAAATAAACTTGACTTTACCCTTTGATTCTAAATACATGGAAATTGGTGGGAAATGTATTCATACAACAAATTAGTAATATGGTTGTACAGCCTACAGTTCTGAACACCAGTATTTCCCAAGTTGTATTTAGATTTTGGACTACAACTCCTAGGATTACAGACCATTGACCATGTTGTCTGGGGCTGATGGAAACTGTTCCTCAAAACTTCTGCAAGGCAGCAAGTTGGAGGGAACCCGCAATACTGATAGAGACATTCCCCCATGAATTTAATGAGGCTTACTTTCTAGGTGGACATGTATAGGATTACACTGTCAAGTTCTTTAAGCAGAAATTAAACATGTACTGAAAACTTTCTATTAAAATAATGAGGAGGAAAGGATGGGGTAATATGGTGATTGGGTCCATCAGACTGTCAATCAATATGTTGATTTACCAACCTGATAGACTGAATCAACATTTTACTAGGTGTACCTGAAAGCTAATGGCTTTAGTGGTAGGTGCATATCTTAGCTTTCCTCCAAAGATATATCTAGTTTATTCAGTAGGGTTTGGATAAACATCTCCATGCAAACCAAAACATGCATCCAGATGCCAATCTGTCTCTAAAATGCATGCAAAAGTTGTGTGGACGGTTCTGTATTACTGGTTTTTGGTGTCCCCTAAGCACTTTTAATGGCATAATCCTATGCATATTGAAACAGAAAAATGCCCTACAGTTTGCAAAATTCTCCTGCTTCTAAGAATTGTAGGATTTTTTTCTCTCTGAACATGCATAGGATTTTGCCTTAAGCTAGCTTTGGCTGGATAGGATTCAGTGTTAAATTAAAAAAACCAAAAAGGATCTATCCAACTCTAAACAATATAGGAATAGATTAGACAGCTTTTGCTTATTTAGGCTACATTTCCCACTATTTAGTCTGATGTAAATGTATGGAAACAGGCAGAAGAATTTGTTGCTTTTGAGGCTATTGATGGAACAATCTCAATAATAAAGGCTTTTGTTAAGCAGAAGATGAAATAATAAAAGTAGGAAGCTCGACCACATTGCAGTCGTTCATCTGCTGAATATTTTAATGCACAGTATTTTTTCTGTAATAAGGGATTTATCTGATTGCAATTTACGTTCTACTGCTGGAGTTGGTTTTTAGAGGAAGATGCAATTTTAGCGGTATCTAGAAATTTTCTAGCTAAAACAAAGTGCGGTGGGATTCTAAATATGGTCACAGTTGGAAACTGCTCAGGAGTGAGTCTCTTAGTAATGTATTAGCTGTAGTGATTTTGGTATATTTCACACAGCACTGAACCAGGAGGAGAAACAAGAGCAGTGACACACCACATGTGTGTTCAAATATTTTTAAATAAGTAGTTCTCTTCTAGCACCATGACCAAATCACCTACATATTTTTATTTTTTTATGTCATAAGAAATAAGTTACTGGGGCAAATTCACACAACCTCTAGCAACTTTTGTGAGTGTATGTGGGGGGTGGGGAACATTAAATGGTGTATCTTTCTAATTGTGTACCAACCCTATCCTTTAAAAAATGTAACACCCCATGGAACGTACACGTAAAGAACCAAACATATTGTAAATTGCACCACTGTAATTGAAAGTTTTTATTCCAATGCAATAGCTTTGGTTTATACGGGTCAACAGGAAGGGTTTTTTAATCCCTGCAAGTCAGTTGGGATGGGCAGTCTTGTCCCACCTTCTGTGGGGAAAATGGAATTAACCCTCAATTCCATGAAAGAGAAATGGTTCTTAGCTTTTTACACACTCTCTTTACCTTGGTCAGCCCACGTCACATGTTTCCTGCTCAGCTCTTTTCCATGCAGCTTCTTTGCATGTTCACCTGTTCTAGGTCAGTTTGCAAATGAAGCAGGTTCATGAAACTCTTTCTTTGGGTGTGCTTCCCCCTGCCCCCAAGAAACTGCTTGAAGCTTCAGCTGCTGTGCTCTGCATGCAGTGAATGGCTGTAGCTCAGAGGCTGACCCTCTCCCTGTCATGGACACTTAAAGGAACTCATAGCTGGACTATGAACATCTTCTCCAAAGAGCTGAAGGCAGTCTGAGAAATCTGGGTTTGGACAAATGGACTGCAATTGACAGTGACATATGTTCATCTTCCATTAAAAGCTGTAATACATTAAACATTTAGCATGTGTCCAATTTTATCTTATACTATGTGAGGCAACTTTTCTTTATTGCCTGCTTAGGACATTTTGTATGCTGCTTCTTTGCCATGGCATTCAAGGAACTTTACTATTTAATAGTAAAACAAACCTACATTTCAGATGCCAACATGGCCTGAGCCATCCCTCAGGCCATTAGTGATCTGCCTTCTCAGAGCTGAAGGGATAAGCTTGCTGACTGAGCCCTTTCTTCTCCTTCCTTTGAGCTGGCCTGCATGATGGCTGCAGCCTATTTAAGGCGTGGTGGGTTGTGGCATGTGCAGTGGCTGATCCAAAGAAACCCCTTGCTTCAGGCTTTCACTGTGCCTTATTGTGTCATGTGAACCTTGTGAGGGTGGTTTATGCAAGGGTTAAACAACTGCTGCTTAATCCCCAGGCTGCCCAAGGGCTGTTCAGCTTTCACATCAGCCTTTCTCACCAGGTGCACATACCTGAGAATTGTAGCTTGAACATTCACGGTGGCCGCTGGTATATACTACAACCCACTGTAGCTTAAAGAAGCTATGCTAGGCTGTGCTGACTGTGCAGACCTGGTCCATCTTTGAGGTAACACAAGCCTGTAGTCCCTAGGGAACATGGGAGCTGCTTGCCCCAGCTAGGCTACCCAGCCTTTGGTTGTTTTCCTCAGGATTTGATGTCATGAACTCCTTCAACTCGGTGTCAGTCTTCTTTCACTCCCCTTCAGCAGAGGAGAAAGTGCAGGCATCAGTGAAGAAGCAGACACCTGAGGGATTGCAGTGAGTCCTAAAGCTGTGGTATTATGGAAGCTGTGGATTGTGTGTGACTGGACACTTCTATACAGAAGAGACATAGAATGTGAGCCGTAGGTGCACTTTAAACATGTGGATAGAATGGCTGACAGCTGACCTGATCTACACTTTCAGATGTGTCCTGTTTGGACCATCAACCTACAGAAAATCTGCAGCACCTGATTGTTCCCTCACCTCCTGCCCCCGACAGGTCAATAGCCCTTGATTAGAAAAGCAACACTATTTTCCATTGCTGTGTTGGAAAGAATAGGTCTATCTGTTTGCTTTCTTTGTTGTCTAGTAGCCTCTTTTCTGCTTTTCCTCCTCCCAACTGCATACAAGAGCAGCAATTGCTTCCCTCAAGCAATACCAAAACCACTGAGATGGCATTGGGTAGTGTAGTGATGGTTGCAGTTCTTTGGACAAGAAAGATATGCATCTGCAAGGTTTGCCTGAACTAGCTGTTACTAAAAGCACATAAATGATGGGACCTAGTGCTGGACATCCATAGTGGATTGGAAACTGCTGGCAGAGCAGCAGAATGTCCTTTACTTCTGAAGTCCCCGCCCCCAAATTTTGCTTTGGGAGGTTATGGAAATCTATTTGCGCAACAATTGGTGAAGACTTTTGCCATTATGGTGCCTTTTAAGAGCCATTTCTTAAAAATGTGAGGACTGCTTTTGTGGCTTAGAGGTTCTTTGCTCATGCTGAAGCAACCGTTTTGTTTGATATTGATGGGATGGATATATTTGATTATGTGCTGGGACCTGAGGTCCAGTGCATCTCCCAGCTAGGAGGAAATGTCCTTTTGGGTTCAGGGCAACATCTGCCACTTACTACACAGTCTTGTACATGTCTCCTGAGAAGTAAGCCCCACTGAGTGCAGTGGGACTTACTGCCAGGTAATGGGACCCTAGGGCGGTATAGGATTGTCTGTTATGCATTGCCAAGTCATCTCTGACGTATGGTGATCCTATGAATGAATGCACTCTACAGTGTCCTGTCCCTGACAGCCCTGCTCAGCTCAGCAAACTGAACTCTGTGGATTCCTTTATGGAAATGATCCATCTCATTTAATTTTCCCTAGCATGAGTGTCTTCTCAAATGAGTCTTGCCTTCTATGAGGTACCCGAAGTACAACAGCCTCAGTGTTGTCAATTTTGCTTCTTGCTTGATTTGATCTAGGACCCACTTTCTGTCAGTCCGGGGGATTTGCAAAGTTCTTTTCCAGCACCATGTTTTGAATGCATCAATATTTTTTCTAGTCAGTTTTCCTCAGGGCCCAACTTTAATACCCACACATAGTCATTGGGAATATTATAGTGTGGATTATCTGTAGATAAATTGGCCAGGTTTATATGAAATGACAACCCATCATGTGTTGTCATGTCATGAGAACCCAGACTTTGCCATTTTTAAACTTAACATACAGCTTATTTTTTTAAATCTGATTCCCCTTCTTCTTTTACCTAACATGACATGACTTCCTGTATAGGAGCTGTTTATATTGGATGCTTTCTCATTGCATCAAATTAGCTCTCTCAAAAGGAAAGCTTCAGCCATATTGTTTTCATTCTTTTTCTTTTTTCTACTTGAAATGATAATGCTTGCTCCCTTTCCAGTTCTTTCTCTTACCACAACTATAACATTGGCTACCTTTCTTATAGATTCTTGCTTTGTTAACACAGAAGTTCCTGGGTTTTTTGTTGTGACATGTGAATCTAGAACTCTGGGCTGTTGATTTGTTGTTAAAGCTCAAGTTTATTGCTCCCCCAGCAACTCACAGTTCAGGGTTTGTACATCCTGGTGAACATCCTAGGAATGGCACATTCTCTCCCCCCCCCCCCATTGTGTGCGTGCGTGCACGTGTTTGAAAGCAAGTGCAAAGCAGAAGTGGTGGGTGGGTATCAGGATTTGCAGAGTAGCATGACTCCCTCCAGTGGTTTATTAGAGCAGGCAGCCTGCTTCACCTTGCAAGTACTTACAGAACTGCTGTCAGGCTTGTGGGTTCTTTCAGGGATTAGTGGCACCCCACTGCAACCATAGGAACTAGCTAGAAGCCACAGGAGGGGCTGTAAAAGGCAGCTCACCCCTGCCTAGCCTTGTCAGAGCAATACAAGTGTTTGTAGTACCTGCTAAGTGGTCCTGATTTGGCTTCTGTCTCCACTTCTGCAGTTCCTTCATTTGTTCCTTGACTTCGCCTGTTCCTGACTTTGCCTCTACCTTTGGTCCTCCTATGAGTTGCCAACTGTCTGCTTCTTGCGTATTCTATTTTTGCCTTTGCCTCTGGTTCTGTCATGCTTCATCAGTATCTGACCTCTGCTTGCTCTTGACTTCACCTTTGCCTCTAGCCCTGCTGTGCTTTATTGAAATCAACCCTTGCTTGTACCTGGCTATGCCTTTGCAAAAGCTCCTCTATTCTCTGTAACTGGTGCTTCAGTTATAGATGCCTGATGCTTATATCCTAGAGTTAACTGTGGGTGGAAGGCAGTGCAATCATGTGTGTCCGCACAGCCCTGGTTATCTGGATTATTGTTCATTTCTGCATATGAACCTGGTGTGTATTGTTTCTTTTTTCATTTCATGTGCCTTCACATTCCTTTTGTTTCTCTATCATGTCCCTATTTACCAGTTATAATATTCTGTGTACCATCAATATTCTTCTTCTGTCTCTGTTCCATTTTTGGAATGAATATTTCTATCTGTTCTTATATTTGAAATGATGACCAAATATCTGTTTTCTTAGGATTTCACTTTGATTATCTTTCCTGTTCCCTTTCCTTGTGTTTTTATGTCACAATTTCCCTTCCCTAATTTTTGTTTCCTTGAGATTGTGATCTTCTGGGCAGGATTGGTCTTTTAGCTCATCCATGTGCAAATTTAATATATTTTATAATCTAAGTTGAAGATAAGAAAAAAGTCACAGCTTGATGGCAACCCGATATTGTTGATGCTGCTGTTAGTATAACTTTTATAAACTAAGGTTCTTCCTTTTCTCGGAAACACCTTCCTCTCCATTTTTCCTCACAACAACCTTATGAAGTAGGTTATATTGACAGACCAGGCCTGGTCCAAAGTGGCCCAGGCATGACCTAGTCCAAAGTTAACTTCATGACTGAGTGGGGACCAGAGCCCAGGTCATCTGAGTCCTGCTTCAACATTTTTACCAGTACACCACACTGATTCTCATATTACATTTTTAGAACCATCAGGCCAAACACAGGTGAAGTAATGACACCTGCACAGAGATGAACACAAGTACAGGTAATTTCTGTGTCCCGATCTTTGCTGAATTGTATCTATTTGCCATAATCCAGCTCTGTTGGATGTGTTTATGGACTATAGCAATACCTGCTTTCAGTCTGTGTTAAACAACTATGCGTTTTGCTCATTTTGTTCTAAATTCAAGGCTGTGCCTGTGGGTCCTTGTGCTGCACCTTGAATTTTAGAGTCAGTCCATCTCTTGGTCTTCCTTTCGGTCTTGGAATTCCTTTTCTTCTTCTGCCTTTGACTTTGCCTAGTATGATTGTCCGCCTTCTCCAGTGAGTCTTGCCTTCTGGTGATGACATCCTCAGTTCTGTCATTTTTGCTTCCAGAGAAAATCCTGGCTTGATTTCATCCAGGACCCACTTGTTTGCATTTTAGTCTGACTGGTTCTCCTCCAGCACTATGTTTTAAATGCATCAATTTTCTGCCAGTCAGCTTTCTTCTTCACTGTCCTGCTTTCAAACCCCCATACATAGTGATTGGGAATCCAAACGTGTGGGTGATCTTGGCCTTGGACTCCAGTGAAACAGCCTTACATTTTCTAGTTCCTCCGTTGCTGCCCTTCCAGGTCCCAGTTTTCTTTGAATTTCTTGGCTGCAGTCTCCCTGAATTTATGTCTGAACTCAGGTATACAAAATCTTTCACAATTTCGATTTCTTCAGTCTTGAAAGTCAAGTTCTGTAATTCTTTTGTAGTAGTAATTTTTGTTCAGCTGCAGTCCTGCTTTTGCACTTTCTTCTTTTACTTTCGTCAGAAGTTGTTTCAAGTCATTGTTGTTTTCTGTCAGTAAGATGGTATCATCTACATATTTTAAATTATTGATGTATCTTCTGCCAACTTTCACTCATTTGTCTGATCCTAATCCAGTTTTCCTTACAGTATATTCTGTGTACAGATTGAACAAATAGGGAGATAGAATACAGCTCTGTCTGATAGCTTTGCCTATAGGAAACCATTCTGTTTCTCCATATTCTGTCCTAACCATAGCTTCTTGTCCACAATGCATGTCATGCACCAGAACAATCAAGTGCTGAATCATGCTCATTTCTTTCAAGACCATCCACAGTTTCTCATGATCCACACAGTCAGAGGCTTTGTTGAGAAAACAGACTGGTCTTCTTCTGAAATTTGTTGGTGCATTTCGGTAGCCAACATATACTTGCAATCTGCTCTTGAGTGCCTCTTCCTTTGAACATCAGGCATTTCTTGCTTCATATAGGGTGTATTTGTTGCAACACTTTGAACATCACTTTGTTTACATGGGAAATTAGTGCAATGGTCCTATGATTATTGAACTATTTTGCATCTTTCAAAAGGGATTGGAATGCATGTTGAACATTTCTAGTCTGTGGATTGTTGTTTTGGTTTTCATATTTGTTGGCATATTCTTGTTAGGATCTGTACTAATTTAGTCTCTGCAGCTTGAAATAGTTCTAACAGTATTCCAGCAACTCCAGGTGCTTTCTGTTTTTCAAGTGCTTTCAGGGCAGTTTTCTAATAGTACAGGCTGTTCCTCATAGGATTTCTCTTGGAAGGGGACTCATCTTTTTTTTATCTCTTTGCTACATTTTTATATTGCGTCCACCTTTTTTTCTCTCCTGATTAGATAGAATGTCTCCTTGTTTGTCTTTCAGCATTCCTAATCTAGGTTTAGAATTTCCTTTTGAGTTCCTGCATCTTCTGGAAACCATCTCTTGTTTTTCCTATTTTGTTGCTCTCTTCTATTCTTCACACTGGTTATTGTAAAAAATCTTTTTTCTTTAACTCTTCATACTGGATTTAAAGTACTACCTTTTTGGGTTATGGTAGAAGAATGTAAAAGTTCCACCCTCTCCCCTGCTTCCCAGAAGATATCACACATTTTCACACTTTCATTAATTCTTGTAATTCTAAATTCAGGTTTTGTAATCAGAGTGTTGGTCATGGCTGGAACATGGTAGGATCAAGATTTTCCCTATGTTCAATTTGAAAGAAGTGATATATTTTAAAAGATGCAATATTGTATATGTGAAGTGTTTATGATATTTTAAGTGCCATAGAAATAATCATACTTTCCTGTTCTGTTCTTCATATAGTAATGATTGTTGATATTTGAGTACTGTTTCCATTAAACATTTAAGTGAATGGATTTCATTCCTACCCCTACTGCAAGATCAGACCATGTTTGGGTACAAGTACTGTTTTGATATTCATGTAAAAAAGCTCTGCAGTATAATACTCAAAGAGCCAACAACTTTAATTTCAGGAGAGAGTTTCTAGATTAGTCATGCTTATAACGTTGGACACATTGTGCTTCTGAAAACTGAGGATAGAAAAGATTCTGCTTTTCTGTGGGTCATCTTGGTAGTTTTAATAATACTTTAGGATTATGGATTAAGTAATTATGGATTACTTATGTAAAGCTCAGAACTACTGTTGGGGTCATGCCCCTCTGGAGGACTCCTCTTCAGTAAGTATCGTGGTGCTTTCTTGGTTCAGGCCAGACATTACAGAACAATTGATCCTTGAAAGAACTAGCAATCAGCTGTGCCCCTTATGACAGAGGGAGCCTCTTCTTGGACTCAGAAGCAGATTCAGGTGTGCAGGTGTTTCAAGGTTCAGGCTCAGCCAGGTGCAGGAGAGCCCTCCCAAGGAATAAGACTGCTCCTTATATAAGAGTAAAGGCTTTTTCATGAGAAGACCATTCCTTAGCTGGTACAGACAGTGTGCAGCTGTGCTCTCGGTGGGGCTCTGAAGGGTCAGGCTTTAAAGCCTTCAGTGTACTGGTTTCTAGGTTCTTCCCTGTCCTAGCTCTTCTTTGGTGCTGCCTCTGCTTGCATTGCTTGCTGTCCTTGTCTCTGACTTTGACTAAACTCCTGGACTTGTCTTTACGTTATCACAAGTGGGACAGTTGGAGGAAAAGTTGGAAGCTGTGTGTTATAGATATGGGCCATTGTGCATGAAGGAGGAGACTTTCAGAATCTCAGAGGCTTTGGTAATCTGACAAGATTCAGCATATTGTGGGTTCAAGACTGACATACCTCTTTAGTTCTTCCTGTCTTTGAGATTTGTTGAACTTTCAGCATTCCCAGCCAGCATGCCCAATATCCTTGCTGACTGAACATGCTGGAGTTTGTGTTGCATCACATCTGGAAGGACTTCTTAGGGAATGGTGCTCTACTTGAACACTGCTAGTTCACTGACCTGGAAAAGGGATTTTTTTATCTTTGGACTGGGAAATTGAAAGAGAGCTTGTTTTAAAGGCCACAATTTTGCTTGCCTGTATATACAAAAAACTAAGGTTCTCGAAGCCACCGATTTAAGGAGCTGACTCAAAATAGATTTTGATATAAACAAGGGCTTCTAACGAGTAATGTCTAGTGAAACAAAGACAATGAACTTTAACAGCATAAACAAAAATATAAAATAGATTTCAACAAACTTTGGGAACTATTTGGGAAAGTCCATTTAATCTTTTCTTAAATCAGTATTCAGAGTAGGCTTAAAATGCATTGCTCCCAAATAAATCAGTCCCATAATTAAAAGGAAGGTGGGTTCTATAGTAGGATGGCCTAGGAATGAAGGGGGGCTGTCGTGAGAATATTTGGTGCATTAGCTTTTGAAATATCCCTTGTTCAGTGACATCAGAGTTAAATTTATAGCTTCTATCCTTTTTATGAATTTGCTTCAAAAGCAGAAGCAGTCTGTTATACACTATCAAACCTGGGTGCAATGAGTACTTAGAATCATGGTAGATTGATACTCTCTACCATGTTTTATCATGTTCTACTCATAAGCTGATTGCAAGCTTCCTGTGCATGTACTCTCTGGTGATGCAAACCATAAAGTTAGGTAAAAAAATGTTTTTATACCAGAAGTGTCAGCTGCCAACCTAGTTAAGCTTAGAGGGACACATTGCTACTATTCTAAAGGAATCGAACAGAATCTTAAAATACAGTTCTTTGGCTTGCACTCTTGGGAGCTCATTAGACCATTTAATTCAGTTTTGTTATGGCATTACTCCCAATGCTGTGCTGTGTGGAGCATTCTGTTACTTATTTTTGTTCAGTTCCCAGACTTGTAATGGCATCTGCCAATGCTAATAGCATTTAATAGTTTGTATGTGTTAGGAAATGATATCTCTAGAAATCTTTTCAGTTTTATTATTTATAGTAAAATCATGTACTCAAAAGTAAATCCCACTGAGTTCAATGGGACTTACTCCCAGTTAAATAGATTTAGGATTGTAGCCATCAACTGTGCTTGTCTAGGTTCTGTGAAGAAATCTATCTTCTTCTGTATTTTAGCAGCATATAAAGTACTGTTCTGAACTGCTGAGTCTGCATGTACTCACTAGCCCACCTGCGTGTGTTATTTCTTACTGTCCCTGCCTTTAAGGTCAGAGCCAATCACACAGTTCAGTTCATTGGACTGAACTGATTCAGCTGAGTGTTGGTAGGGAGTTTCAGCTCTTCAAAAAGTCTGAGCAGGTTGTTTCCACCTAGTTGGTGATTGGCTAATAGGCATCACCTCAGATTTGCTAAAATGTAAGAGGTATTAAAAACCTTTAGCAAGGCTGTGGAGAATTCTCCTTGGACTTCATTTGTCTTGTTTTGTGTTGTCCAAGGTTGGCCTTGGAGGGTTCACTTCCTAAAGTGTTGTTCTATTGAAGATACATTCCGCTACTAAGTATAGACAGGTTTAGCCAGTTTTGTTGTTTGCAAGTACTGTTCCCAATTATCATTTTTTAAAAAATGTTATCCCCTTTCCCCTTTTCTGTAAATAAACTTACCACCTAAGAAGATCAAATGTGTGCTTTATTCGAGTTAGCCATGGTACTAGAATGAACCAGAAACCCAGAATTCTCCTCTTGGTTATTGTTACCATTGAAAGTCTCAGGCCTAGGGCTTTGGAATAGATGGTGCTGAGTTGGGCCCTTGTCTGGTAAGTGTTAGGGTTGTCCTGTGAGGTCTGAAAATTCCCTGGTTCAGGCTGAGGGTGGTGGCGGCCTGCTTTGCTAGAGCAAAGTCCAAGCAACCTTTTGTCCCTGCCTAGACCGCTGCTAGTTGGTGTCCCTCCCTCTCTCCCTCCCTCCCTCTCTCCACAGGTGTTATAGCAGCTGTCTGGTCCCACAGAACCATGGTAAGAGTAAATATTCTTTTTTATTTTAATGTCCTTTTCTGTATAATACTTTATGTGAGTTGCAGCAATTTCCAAGAAATTCCTTCAACTCCTGTTTAAAATTTGATGTGTCTTAAATTCTGTTTTGAGATGTCACAGGTCAGGAAGCCCATTTCTGTCACTGAGAAATAGAAATTCTCTTCTGTGCCTGATTTAAATTTAAATGCACATTTAGATGGTACCTATATAGCAACTTATTTGCTTTAAATAAATATCCAGCAGTACTATAAACATTCTTTCCCTATCCCTCCTATCTTTAAGGTGCAATATCTTAAATATGTATTTGCTTAGGTTTCAAGGCCACCTCAGTCTTTTGAAACTTCTGAAAAACAAAGAAAAATAGATTCTAAACATGCATGGTTTAAAATGTACAAAAAAGCCTGCACTGAAATTTCCTAACACCAAGATATCTCTTATCTTATTCATCCCTGACTACCAAAAGTGAAACCAGAATGGTTTTGCCTTGCTCACAGGTGCTCTTTGTGCTTGGCCTGTGATGTAGTACCTGTAATGCATGTCCAGGGAAGAAAACTTCAGATATATGCAACAACCAGTAAGAATATTCTCTGTGTACTTTTTTATTTCAGTGAATGGCATGCTTGAAAAATGCCTGAGTTGATAATGCAAGAATTGTCACTTAACTTGTGGCAAGCATAACCTATACTAAGTGTCTGTGTTCTTGATATTCTGGCCTTTTCCATTATTAGTACTCCAGTGATGGAACTCAGTCCTAGAGAACAGGTTGGCATCATCTTTACAGTCTTTTAGATGCCAGCCGAAGATGTTCCTGTTCTGCAGTTATTTTGAAGGGTGAATCTGTTGGCTCTGTGATTTTAATGATAGTTTTAAAGGTCTTAATATTATTAATTGTTGCTGCCATTTTATAATTTTATGAATAATCATGTCTATTTTTTACTTTAAGGGTTGCCTTATTTGGTTTAATATGCTGTGTTCTTTCTCGTTTCATTTTATTTGATTTTAACTTAATTTCCTTATTTATTTTTATTTGTTATTTTTATTGAGTATATTTAATGTTATTGGCTTTGTTGTACATGCAGATTTTGTTGTATTGCTGTATTGATTACGTTATAAGCCACCCAGAAAGCCTTATAGCATATAAATCAAATCTGATATAGAATTTAAAACAAGTCTACCACTATGGCTCAAAATGTTTGTCGGAGACAGCAGTCTGTGCTCATCATAGGTTAATTGTCATCATGTAATACCTCAATGGCAGGCCTTCTCAGTTGCAGCACCCACCCTGTGGGAAACCTCCCTTGTGCACTTTGCAGGACAAAATTTCTCTCTTGAAAGTGCAGCTCTTCATTCAAAATTTCCCTGGCCTGTAGTTACATTAAGCTCCATTTTAGTGCTCTTGCATTGTAATTATTTTTACTGTATTGTTTTTAAAATTGGATTTTAGATGTGATATTTCTATAGAAACAGCTTAAGGCTTTTTCTTAATACTTAAAAGAAAGTACATATAAATAAAATAGATAAATAATTGTCATCTTAAATATATGCTTCTGCCTTCCCTTTTCATATTGCTCTCTTCAGTCATGTTATCTGGAGGGCTGTACTGCCATCTCCCTGCACCTCTCAGGTAAGCCTTCTGATGTCCCTTGAAGCTAAGATGGAATTACTGAGAGGAAACTGAGATTTGGAAGGTTGACCTGGCCTTATGTCGTGTCATATCTGGAGGAGGATTCCCCAGTTGAAGAAAGCCTGGGCAGTGATCCCCAGCCACAGTCAGACACACAAGAGTCAAGGCTGTAGATGTCTGCCCTCCTTTAGAAGAAGAGGAACCAGGACCTTTAGGACCCTCCCTGTGGTTCCTCAAGAGCAGGAGTTAGAGGCAGAGGGGATCCATCCTGTGGAAAGGAGGAGGATTGCAAAGCTTTGGCTTTGACAGAAATCCAAACACTCTGAAAGGGAGTTGTCCGTGAAACAGCATGCTGACTTAATTAGCTGGCTGTGCTGAGTTACAGCTGGCTATAAATTAGTTCAGGCAGAGCTGTTCTGTGTTGCAGACAACAAGCGGCATTATCTGTGTTCTTGGACTTTGTTGATGTTAACTGGTATCTAGATTCCAGGCCTGTTTATTGGACATTCTTTTGGATACCCCCACCTAACTTGGAGCTTTGGATATGCATTAACCATATGGCCTTGACTCCTGGAGTGAAAGTGACAACTCTTGAGTAGGTAATGCAGAGACTGGGCTTTTGTGTACTCTGGGCAGCACACTTTTTGCTCTTCCCTTCAGGGGAACATAGTTCTTAAGTAGCCCATTTAACTGAGACAGCCCTACTACTGGTCTACTTTCTGTCATGGATATAATCATACAGGTGGAGAAGGTTAATTGGGTTGTATCCAATGTTACTATAACTTAAAGTATCCTAAGTAAGGCTAACACTGGGTACAACACAAGAGAAAATGCTGAACCACCTTAGCCGTGGGCCAGTCATGAAGTGGGGCACCTTTGAGCTATTGTCTGGAGTTGCACAGATCCTTTGCATTGTTCAGGGCCTGTGCAGTTTCCCACAGCCTTTTGGAACCTTTGCAGAGCTATGGGAGTCCAAGAAGTGCCCATCTTAGACTTTCATACAGGCTGTTCCATGGAAAGGGTATGCCCTGTCAAACATGCCAATTCCATCATGTGAACAAACAATAACATTTCACTCAGCTGTAATATTTGCATGAATTACACAATTACTCTTTGTAAGCAAGTTTGCTTTTTTACCTCCATGCTGTGGATGGGGAGTTAGTAGGTCAATTGGTAGATTTTTTTAATAATGTCAAGCGATTAGTCAATGAATGCAGTGAGATGTCAGGAATCTTCCTGGCTTGAATTCTTTGCTGCTAGCCTGCACCAGATGGTATTTATATTAGAAAACACATTCCTGAAACTTCTTTTAAATATACATTTGTTTTATCCCAGTGGCTTGATTCAACTAAGGCACCTTTCCTTGGATTCTAAGCCATCTTGAAAGAAACTAAACCAACTGTGCCCATGATGGTATACATGGGGTTAGGACAAACCCTTTCAGAATCCATCCCTTTTGCATTTGCAGACTTCCTATCTTGCTCTACCCAGTCCTGCAGAGTGAACTGAGCATGCTCATGCCCCCTGGTTGCACAACCAGCAAACTTGCCTGTCAGAAGCAGCTGCAGGATGTGCTGAGAGAGGGCATTCCAGGGTGCCCTTCCTGGTGATTAATCCTCCTCCCCACTCATTGCTGCTGATGGCAGCACACAGGGGAAAGGGCACTGCTTTCACAATGTGTGGGGCTTGATTTCTGGTAACCACCCAGCAAATGCTGGTTATACTTTCCAGAAACTTAGACTGTGCTGCTGCAAAGTAGACCACAGTCTGGGGAGCTGAGTCCAAGAAATTCCAGAGATTCCCACCCCAAAATGGATTCCTTGCACATCCCTAGGTATGCATTTTATTGCAGCATTAGTTACTTAAAAACATGAGTGCCCAAAGTGTCCAAGTGCAAAGCCAAAGAACACTGCCTCTTTCCTGTTTTGGAGGCTGTTGGTATGCCTCCCATCCTAGGAGACAAAGGGAAGGAAGGCGAGAGAAAGCCCAGCTATTCCAATTAGCTTCAATAAAAGCATCTTTATCTCAAGGAATTCATAGCACTTAATAGCTGATGATTGCATACATTCACTGACATCTTACAGTTTTCTCACAAGAATTAATACTAAGAAGTATCCATGGCTACACTTAAAGTCTATGCTGGTCATTGTGAACAGTTTGCACATAACTTTGCATTGCAATGTCATCCAGTTTTTGATCCCAATACCTTTTTTTTGTTTTCTAATAATTTGACTCAAGAATGGGAATGCAAGAAGGAAATTAAAGGTATTTTGGCCATTTATCTGGCCAGGGAAAAGTCAGCTAAGATCTCTCGGTTGCTTTTCCTCTTCGAAAGGAAAGCTACATGTCTTGACTTATAAGCACTTATTCAGGTGGTTTGATACATAGCTAAACCAGATCTAAAAAAGAACAATGGAAATAAATAACAAAACAGAATATGAAATGACTTTCCTGAGTTAAGGTGAGGAAAAATATAGTTTAGGGATTAGATATAGTTGGTTGAGAGTGATTGACTTATCTAGACACAAAGGTCACATACTTGTTAAATTGATTTTATGGGGAAGAGGGATGGGAGGGAATAAGGCAACTATAAAACTGAAATAGATGGCATTGCACTACAACGGAATCAAAAAGCTGTCTATGATAATAGACTTTGTTTCTCCTATTGAAACCCTAAGTAAGGTCCACAAAGCCTCTTATGTGAGTGGAAAGTGTTGCTATTTATAGTTGGATAATTGTTCCTTTTCCTTCCTAAATGCAATTCTTCCTGTTGCTGTGAATCTGACTCTGAGGGTCTCCTATCCTTCAGGAGATACTCTGGGGGAGACCAAGGAGTGGAATGGAGAGAGAGAGGGTCTTTGGTCTAAGTACTTGGTCCCTTTTCAAACAATAGGATATTACATAGGGGTCTATTAGAAGAAGTGAAAAAGGCTAACAAATGCAAGGTAATCTACAAGCAAATGGATAACATATGCATGTTCCAGATTAATTTTGAACAGTCAGGAGAAAGATGTGAGCATTGCTCTGACAGCTCAAAAAACCTCTCTGAAGTGGTAGTTATAAATGAAGCCCATATTAGAAATTATAAATAATAGAATAAAAATGATGACTGAAAACTTTGTATGTCTATACAGGAATCTGTATTATGGTACATGGGGATTTTAAATGCAGACATAAGAATAAAATGCACCAATGGAGGCAGGACCAAAGTGGGCAGCAGAAATAATGTAGGGTGCAAGGAAATGTACAAGAACCTAACCACAGCATATAGACTAGATGCAAATTGTATTGTTCATACAAATAATGAATGATAGATGGACTAGATAATCTATTTTACCTTATTTAGTAGATAGAATTAATAGGAACCAAAATGTGGCAAATGCAGTATGGCTTAAATGTCTTCTGTAATCTATGAATTCATCTGTCAAGATGCCCAAGTTCAATGGTTAATAAAATTAGCTCCTCTTGGCTGAATCTCAGGTTCGGTCTGTGGTTTCAGCCTCTACTCATTTCCTGCTGACATTCCCTGGAGCTCAGTCTCCTGTATCAAGTTCATCCTTGAAATATGTTTAAACAGAGGAGGGTGTCCAGTTTGTGAGGGGTCTGGAAACCAAGTCCCATTAAGAATAGTTAAAAGACCTGAGTATGTTTAGCCTGGAGAAGAGAAGGTTAGAGTAGAATCATAGAAGAGTCGAGTTGGAAGGGTCCAGAAGGCCATCAAGTCCATCCTCCTGCTACTGCAGGACACTAAGTTACACCATCCCAATTAGGTTAAGAAGATGCATCATGGTGGCCTTCAAATATCTGAAGGGCTATCACATAGAAGATGAAGCAGACTTATTTTTCATTTCTTCAGAGGGCAGGTCTTGAACCAATAGGGGGAAATGGCAGGGAAGCTGAAGGGAAACCAGATCTGGGTTAAATATTAGAGAAACTTGCTAAACATGCACGCTGTTGGCAGTGGAACAGCTTGCCTCAGGAAGTGGGTACTGCTCACCTTTGTGGAGATATTTCAGCAGAGGCTGGACAGTCATCTGTGAGGGATGGTGCAGTTATATCCTGCACTGCAAACCCGCCATTTAACAGGAAGCTTGAACTAGATAAACTCTGAGCTTTCATCCAACTATTGTAACATTTTCTTTTTTTACATGGGACTGCCTACAAACCAGTTAAGACACTTCAGTTGTCTCAGAATGCTGCAGAGCCAGAGTATTGATTGGGATTGGTTACCGACATGACTCCCTTTTTGCACCAGCTTCATGGCCATCATTTTTCCAGGTGGAATTTTAGATGCTGGTTGTGACCTATAAGGCTGTATATGGATTATGATTAGGCTGCCTGAAATGCTGCCTTAGACCATACAAACCTGCCCAGTTTGTAAGATCTTTGGGAGATACTTTTTCTTTCAGGTCTGCTACCTTCAGATGCATGTTGGGTGGCAACATGAAAGAGGGCCTTCTTGGTAGGTGCCCTGGCTGTGGAACTTCCTGCTGAGGGAGGCTAGGTTTGTTCTGTATCTGCTGTCCTTCTGCCAGAAGGCAGGGACTGCTTTATTCAAACAGGTTTTTGGTGAGAGTGCAGATGTGCAGTGTTTACTCATCTTGATATTGCTGTGCTTTTAATTGTTAACTTGGTGTATTATTGTTATTGTAAGCCACCTTGAGTGCCAGCTTTGGAAAAGTGGCATTGTACAAAACATTATCAATCAACCAACCAATCATTAAATCAATCTGATTTTGCAATCTCTAATCTCTGCTATTGTTTCTCCTTCATTCTGAAATAACTCTTCCCTTTAAGAGTATAAACTTTCAGGTAATTTGTTCCTAACAGAATTACTGTAGAAAGCATCATATTGGAGGCACTCTGTAATATAATATACTGCCACTGCTACCACTACTAAAATAATAAAAGTGTAATGAATAATTTCAGTCATGTGTATTTGTGTGTGACTATATATATACATGCATTGGATGAAAATGTTGTTAGTACATTGCAGTTGCATCCTGCCTTCTTCTTGCAGGAAAATTGATCAAGGTGGCTTAGTCCTCCATTTTATCTCCACAATAACCCTATGAGGTAGATGAAGCTGAGAGTGGTTGACTGGCCTAAAGTTACCTAGTGAACATCATGGTTGAGCAGGGAATAGAACCTGGATCTCCTAGGTCTCCAATCCAACACTGTAACAACCATGCTACACTGGATCAAACAAGATTTTTGTTACAAAATGACATGCTCAATCCATAACTCAATCCTGTATTGAAAAAGCTGGAATGAATGTTGTCCTGCACTGGGTGTTTCTGTGAAAGTATGCTTGTGACCTTGCTTTGTAACTTTTTCAGTATTTTCTGTTTTTTCATTGAGAACCATAACACTTTAGACCTGAAGGAAATGAAATTCTCCTCTGTCTTATGTCCAGACTTCAGAGACCACCATGCTCCTTCACCTGTTTTTCCTAAGGTTGAGGGCAAGATTGGTTTTCTGGAGGATAGGTAAGAGGTGGAAGATGGAGATGTGTTAACCTATAGTTCTGGCAGAATACATACTTTAAGAACTGGAGAGCTGTCTGAGGTGCTGAACTCCTGGGCTCTGGATAAGTGAAACATGGTTGTGTGCACACACGACAGACACTTCTAACAGATAATAGCTTCCCTTCCCCTCCCACATCAATCGGGTCATGTGTATTCTTGCACTACAGCTTGGGATTACATGTGCAAACATTAAACATGTTTTGAAAGTGGTGGAGGAAACCCATCTAATTCTGAGTCTGGTGCTAGTCCTGGGACCTTGTAGACATTTGGGTCCAGAGTTGAGGAAGGAATGGAACTGTTCTGACACAATGGAATCCCAAATGTGTTAATTACATGTTTATACCACACAATAGCCAAAGCTGTCTTTAAGTGCTTTTTTCTTTTAATGTAGAAGTAGCTATTAGACAAAAATGTATTTTGAAGCTTCTGGATTTGGGCTTTTGAATGTGTAGATAAATTGAGAAATAACATTTCCTGAATTTGGCTTGCCATTTTGAATGTAACACTAGAAATATGAGGGCTGCAATATTGCTAAGTTGAGTGCTTGTGCCATAAAGGTTAATGGAAATTAGATGTATAACAGGCATTTTTTTGTCTATGACCCATTGTGATGGGAAATACTGCTCAGTCCCTCTTTGCTACTTTGTTTTAAAGAGACAGTTGTTGTTGTTGTTAATTAGGAGCTATCAGCTGTAATCAACCCAGAGGTCTGAAAAGTATATCTGGTAGAAAATGACTTTTTTCATATTTCTCAGCACTATAGGAGGATGACAATTTCCCATATCTTCAAGCTAACCATATGAAAATGTAGTGTTAAAATCCTATGCAATCTTTAATATGTAGATTAGGCACTCAATTTTACTGGGGCTTCCAGGGAACTTTTAAGAGATATTACTGGGTTGTCCATGGCTCAGACATCAATTGGAAAGAAGACAGCATACAAGAAATTCAAAGACTGCAACTTGGAAGGGCAGCAGTGAAGGAGCTCGAAAAAGGTCTTTGGGTGTAAGGACATTTTACTGGAGACTAAGGACAAGATCATCCAAACTATTGTTTTACCAATAACAATATTGGTTATGGGTGTGAAAGCTGGACAGTGAAGAAAGCTGACAAGCAGAAAAACATAGTGCTGGCGGAGAGCTTTTTGAATACCCTGGGCCTAGACCAACAGAAAGACAAACAAGTGGATCCTAGATCAAACCAAGTCAGAACTTTCCCTAGAAGCAAAAATGACAAAACTGAGACTGTCAAACTTCAGAACCATCATAAGAAGTCAAGACTTATTGGAGAAGACAATCATGTTAGGGAAAGTCAAAGGCAGAAGTCAAATGGGAAGATGGAACAGATGGATTGAATCCATAAAGGAAGCCACAGCCTTGAACTTGGAAGAGCTGAATGGAACTGTCATGGATTGGTTATTTTAGATGGTTTTTCTTCAGAGGACACCACAGTTCAAAGACAAATTTGATGGCACATAACAAAAACCTTTAGTATGAACAAGTATCCATTTGATTGAATTATACATGTATGAATCATGTCAAGAACTAAATTAGAATCATTTATCAGTAACCAAAAAGTGCAGATTTCTTTTTTCATTTTAATTACAAAGGAATTGCAGAAAAAATATCATATTTTGCAAGATATAATTTCCAATTTTATAATTCATTGTACGATTTCTCTGAGGTTGCTTTGAAAAGTATAGGTAAAGAATCACTTGAACATGGCATTTCAAACAGAAGTCTTTTTGTGGATTTTGAAATTCAAATAAGATGCAAAATCCATTCTAGAAAAGTGGCAGAATTGGAGGAGTCCAACTGAAAAATAATACATAATGATTGCAATTAGCATCTGTCCCAAGTGAATGTTCCTGGTCAATTACTTTCCTAAGCATCACTGACAAAATTCCAGGATTATGCTGCATGTGGTCTGTGGTCTATGAAGGTTTATTATTGAAATCTTCTCAGCTACAGAAATTAATAGGTAATTCATAGGATGCTTCCGGATGAAACTTTTATAGTACCATTTCTTTCCCTCAGTACAAGGGAAATTATGAGGATTTATGAGGTATCCACCTTGCTTTTCACATCTTTTTCTTGCTGTGGAAAATTAGTTAAGAAAGAGAAGATAGAATAGTGCATCATACCTTCTCACTGGTAATGTGAAGGGCCTTCCATCTGAAAGTAGTCTTAGTTTTATGGGAAACTGCTTAGTGGAACCCCTTATGGTAAGGCACTAGCTATCTTTCTACTTTCGCTGAGCAAGGCATTTTTATGGTTCATTGTTGAACAGTATTGCATCAGTGACAGATTTCTGCTTAAGAATTTGGCTGTTGGTTAAGCAGCACATTCCCTTTAGAATACAATAGAAAAAATGCACATATTTCTAGTTGCTTTGGTACTATCCTTTTGTATGCAGTTTTTTATTACCATAGCAAACATAAGCTAGTAGGGGGGAAAGCTTTTTTCTTTTGTATTAAAAAGCAGATCCATAGTTAGATTATCAAGAAGTCATAGTAGATCCTCAGGAATTTGGATACTTAGTGAATTATATGTTTTCTGGGGACTACACATCACTAGTGAGACGCCACTCTTCCTTATTGTTGGACATGGATATGTAGGTTGTAGGTGTGTGCCCATCCAAGATGGGGGTACCATCTAACTCTGCCTATGTTCTGGTGTAACTGACATTGTGCTAACACAACCCAACACTTGTGCAATGTAATTAGCATGTGCCAGGGCAATGAAAAAAGTGCAAATAGGTGCTTTCCCCTCTCACTCTAGCAAGTGCCACTTATATTGTGCAAACTTTGGCTTATACTAGTGCAATGTCATTAGCAAGTTGAATACTACCATGTCGTCCAAGTAGGTTTGCCCTACCACTTTTCCCTCTTGCCCTTTGCTCCTTCTCTCTCTCTATCACCTGGAACCATAGCCTCTTTCACTGCTTCCCAAGTCCTCCATTTTCAATCACGTGGGTTTCCAAATGGTAGTCATTCTTGTAGTTGTTTGCCTCTGTATGCCCAAGCTCATTCTTGGTTCTTTCTGTCCATTCCTGTTAATCATAGTGGTCTTTGCTGCTTAGTGTGTGCTGCATTGATTTCTAGGCTTGTAAATGAGTCTTAGATGTGGATAGGGGAATGGTGTGCTAGTTGCTAATACTATAAAGGTTCTTTTGCCTCCTTAAGGTTGGAGTGTATCTTCCTTTAAAAGTAAGGAACACTGTTCCAAACACAGTTCATTTAGTTCTTCTTTTGATTTCAGACAGCATTCCCCCCCCCCCCCCCCATAGCTGCAGCAAAGCAGTTCAGGAAAAATAGCAGACAGGCAGACTAGCAGGATGTAACCTGGATTTCTGAAGAATTTCTTCTATAAAATTACATGTATTAATTAGACGTCTCACTCACCTTGGTGTTCTAATTCCTATGCACCACATTTTCTGGATATTGCTACTAGTGCTGACTCCTGCAGAATGACATCCCCAACACTGCAGGGAAAAGCCAGCAATTCAACCAGTCCGAGAGAGGTTTTCATTGAAAAATTCTTCTTGACCCCTAGGATGATGATCAGTGCCACTGAAGGCCCTGAGAAGGATTAGCATGGATTAGTAACTGATTAGAGCTCTGTAAATGGGATTGCAGCTGGTTCTCAGAAATAGAATCCCATTTCTGCTTTGTGATGAATTCACTTTTCAGTGCTAATAGGAGTACAGGTCAGTGTAAACCAATCGCTGTTTTTCTGCTTGCAAATGGGATTCAGTATCCAGAAGAAAAGTTCTGTTGAGATAGATGCATATTTTATGCAATTGGTTTTTTTAAGAAGTGCATGCCAGAAAATTGCTTGCATATGAAAAGGTGTTTTGAATGTCTACTCAGAATTATGTACTGTAGCCTAAAACCTGAACTGCACCACACCTGCAGCAACAGAAGGCATAAATCTCACAATAGTCCTGCTGCTAAGGTTTTCTCCCCTCACTCTTCTACATTGTATATCGATACAAGAAATAAAATAGTCACAGATGTGGAATTGGATGGATGAGAGAGAGCTATATCAGCACATCTAGGTTATGTAAATCATGAGATTTGTTGTGGGCACTCATGGTTTTTGTGAAATGGCTAAGAATAGATTCCTGAGGAATTTCAATGGAAGTAGGGAAAGTAGAACAGTTTCTCACTGCGGAAATTAAGACTGAGCAACTGAGCAGATACAAAGAGAACTGTTGAGGTCAAAGTAATGGAAATCTAGAGAATTTATTTATTTAAAACATTTCTATGCCGCCCCATCGCAATAAGCCTCGGGGCGGCTTACAACATCAATGAAGTGTGTCTGGATTTAACTGTGAGAGATTGCCAATTATTTTGGTTAGGACACTTTAAGTGGAATGCATGGGGTAAAATAAGACAATACAAAGTAACCACCTTACTGCTCAGATGCCCAAAATGATAGGTTGCCACTTTATTATCGTTATCTGTTGACCTGGGTTCTTCTGGTTGGAGACCTTCTAGTCAAAAAGCATTGCTTAGCTATTATGTCTTTTGCTCTTCCAGAAGAAGCATTGGGAAAATAAGGGAGGGTGACAAGTTGAAGACCCCACCAAGGGAAGCTGTATAAAATTCTATGAATAAATAGGGCAATTCTACGGTAAAAGCCTTGTCTGGAAGGATCTCTAGTGTTTTCAAAGCAGCTGTGAAGGTGACTTCCATGCAAGGGATAATTGGGAAAGTGATTGAAAATAAAACTGCCAATATCATAATACTGTATACAGATCTATAGTGGAATCATACCCAGATACTGTTTATCATCCTGATTGCTGCATCGCAGGTGGGATATTTTAGAAAAGGTCAGAAGATCACAACACCAGTGATCAAGGGACTAGGAGAGGGGCCCAATGAAGGTGCCTTGCTCAAGGGCCCTTAGAAACTGGGAATTGGCACTCAAGGAATGATTGCAATGCCTGGAGAATTTTAGCTGAAGAAAAAGGCAAGTATGGGGTAGAAAGTGGATAGAAGAATTATTCTCTGTAAGAACAGGTTCATTTAATGAAACTATCTGCTAACTATCTGCTAAAATTCTGCTAAGAATTTTAGGTTGCAGCAGCACAAATAAACATATTTTGGGAGATCCGCAGTTCCTTCACTTGCTGTTTTTTGGTGGGTTGACTGCATTTAGTGACACTTGGTTGACCACTCAACTGTGTACCTTTATTTTATAAAGCACCTTTAAATATATTCTGTAGGCGCACACACACATATTCTAAACAGTTCAGGGCTTTTACTAATTTAATATATTTCTAAGCTTGGTATATGCTGCTTCTAATTTGTCAATAGAATATGCAATAAAGACTGATATTGCATTGCAGACGAATACCATTGCTTTGCTGTTCATGAATTTTAATGAGTAAATTGCCCCTTAAGAATTGGGTGTGTTAATCCTTCCAGAGTATGAAAATGTTACTATATTCTGTGGTAGATACAATGTTAAACAGGACACTTCTTGTTTCAGATAGATCAATGTGGCTGTATAGTGTAATTAAAACAATTAGGTTTTTCTGTACTCTTCTCTTTTTACCTGTGCTTTTCTGTAGAAGTTGACAAATGAATAATAGATACATTGCTCTGTTGCCTCTAAATGTTTCTTAGGCTAAATTACTAGTGTTAGTTAACTTCATGGCTCAATGCTTCTTTGATTTCTTTGCTTTAAATAGGGGAGGAAACTTTTATTAGTCAGCCATTGAGCCTTGAGGTTGCTGTGCTTCTAATAACTGCAGGACAGAGAACCTCAGTCATTGCAGCTTCTCATGTCCTAACGTTGGCAGCATTTTGTCCCTATATTCTGCTGCAGAAAACAATGATAAAAGAAAGAAGATGTTGAAATAATTATAATCCCTGTTGTGGACATTCAGAATACCTGTTTGTAAGGAAATCTTGCAGCAGCAGCCAGAAAAGTATCTCATTAACACTTTTATTTATTTGTGTGTTTGCATATGCCTATGCTAGTCATGTGTTTCACATTGATGGCTTAGAAAACAAGGAAACAACACTCTTTCAGTTAGCAGAAGTGACAACTCATACTCTCTGCAAGTAACTATCCATCAGATTAAGCTCTTAGATAATGTGTTCATAGTGATTGTATAGGCATTGGAGTTTGGTCCCATTGGCTGGCCCTCTTTCAGCCTGCATATATGCATAATAATGCTTGGAACTGTGGTCATTTGCTTTACCTTGGACCACCCCATGTTCAAAGTAGGTCTTGGTCAGGAGTTACAGTGAACAGGTAGGGTTCCAGGGCAGGGCCATAGTGTTTGACATTCCTCACCCCTGATGATATTTAATCATCATAATTATGTTGTCTAGAGAGGACTTCTGTTGTATGTTTTCTAGAGCAGAGCATCTCTTAACAATGGAGTTTTCAAACACAATATTTTATTTCACTGCAGGAAATGATGAAACATTGGCATGATGAATTGTGTATCACTATTTTATGCTTATCTCTGTTTCTTGCTCTTGTTTCCTTCTACAAGGTGTTCTCTATAGACTAAGTTGAATAGAGTTGTATTGTTTTTATTTGAGCAGATTTCCTTTGGAAGTTGTAGAGCAGAAAGTGCTAAAGACCTTAAAATAGTTGGAGGAAAAAATCCACAATTGCCTATGATATGGAAAGTAAAATATAAGTAGTTGAGTAGGGCAACCATTCTGTATGCTGAGTAATCAGTATGCATTTTATTTATGTATTTAAAACTGTTATATCCTGTCCACTTTTGAGGTGTCAGGATGCTCTTAGAATAAACAGCATTTGCTCCCAATGGTGTTGCAGAATTATTCTTACAAGCTTGTGTACCTTGCTAGTTCAATATGCATTACCTGCAAGGGTGAGGGGATCATGCACATGCCTGGACAGGATTTGAAATTCTCGTTCTTATGCGTTTAATTAATATACCTCCCATGTTATTTTATGAAGTGTTATTTACAACATTATTCAATTCACAGTGCTTGCACAACATATCTCACAACTTGCTCCTCAGGAAGAATTATGAATTCATCATGTATCCCTTCATGAGATGAAATTTCTATCCTTTAATCAATTTTTTTGTTTTTGTTTTTAATAGAGACGACATTCAAAATCTGGCCTTCAGTTAAAATGCTACAAATTTTTTGAATGAAATGCAGTAATCTGTATTTTCCTCTTTCCACCATTTTGGTACACAGAAGAGCCTTGATGTCTCTGGAAAAGAACCTGTTAATGGCAGGTTCTTTCATTTCTGCTGATATCAAATCCACTTAGTATTCGGAGAAAGAAGAAGCAAATGTGATCCTTTGATTGAAGGGGATACAGAACAAAGCTCTGTATCTTGTATTATAGGGACCCAATGGAAGCCATTCTGTTAAAGAAGATTGCCTTATGCTGGGTCAGACCGTTGTCCCATGTGGTCTAATACTATCAACATGGACTGGCAATGAATTTCCAGGAGGAAGCTTTCCAGCTCTACCTAGAGATGCCACCTGGGACCTTCAGCTTGGAAAGCATTGGCCCTTCCTCCTCCTGCCACAATGCATGCTTTCTTGTAGCAAAAGCTAACATTCATCCTTTTGATTGTTTTGTAGAGGAAACAGTTTTGGGCAGCTGCGGCTTTTCTCACTGGATTGGCATTTGAACATGAACATTTTCAGTGTAAAGTGTACTAAAACCATGTCAAACATTAGATTTTGAGGAGTGCTTGAATACTGGGTATTTGTTTGTGCTTTATTTTACTCAAATACATTTCTAGTTGCTAAGCAACAAAAGGCCTGAGTTGTTTAACCTCACCCTCTTTCATTCCACAGTTACTGTCCCCTAAGGGAAGGAAAATCTTTAGAGGGCTGCAAATATTCTAAGGCTGTTTACTAGTTATCTATTTTAGTGAACTTAAATTTTATATGCATAATTATTAGCACTTTAATTGCACCTTCAAATGCTTCCTGTTGTCATATGTGCTTCACTTGTGATATTCAATTTAGGTCATATTTTATTCATAGAAATATGGAAATACTGGCATAAATTCAATATCTTTGGGTGATATTGGTATAGCTAATCAATCATCCTTTTAGTATTTGTAATCAGAGAATTTCCAACAGAAGAGACCAGAATTATAGCAAAGGAGTCCAATTTATTAACCAAAAAAGAAAAACCCCAAAAACAAAAAAACCAGCCAAACAAACAAGCAAACCCTGCTTAAGGGAGCAATCCTATGCCCCCAGACATTGTTTGAGAGGCCATAGGTTTCAGGAGTTTCCCCACTCCAAAACTGCAGGCAGTCCTCTGACCTCAGAAAGGGGAATCAGAGATCTGACCCCACTTCCACCCCTTTGTAGCTGGGGAGACAGAACCACACTGGATGGACTCTGATAAGGCTGCTGCTTACAGAACTGAGATGGACTCTGGGACTTTCTGCATGCAAAGTAGGTGTTCTGCCACTGAGGCGAGTCCTCTGCCTATCAGCAGGCATTGTTTGGTGGCAGTAGACAGCTGCAAGAGCTGTTGGATGGTAGCAGCACCTGTGTATTTTATTTTTCGATTTATATCCTGCCTTTTTTCCTACGAAGGGCTCAAGCCAGCTTACATCATTCTCCTCCTCCATCTTATCCCCACAACAACCCTGTGAGGTAGGTTGGGCTGAGAGTCTG
>NW_025335661.1:8976368-9033898 GCF_004798865.1 Varanus komodoensis | reverse complement strand
GACTGGCCCAAAGTCACCCAGTTGGCTCCATGGCTGAGCGGGGACTAGAACCCAGATCATCTGAGTCCCAGTCCCATGCTGTTAACCACTACACCACACTGGCTCTCCACCAGTGTATGGAATTAATGTAGACCTTCCCAAAAAGCTAGCTGCTATTGTCAACGTTAACTGCACCCTCAACCCCAGTCAACCTTTCCTAAACCATCCTCTCAAGCATCTTGTCAGATGAATCTGTTTTCACACTTGGGCTGCTTGTCACATGATTAGATTTTGGAAGTAGCTCAAGGAGAAGTAGATTGCACAGCAAGCTGTAGATGATTTATAATGAATGTGAAGCTTGGCATTTCGTGAGACTTCCAAAGAGGGCAAATGGGATTTGCAGCTTATGATATCACCTCTCAGGTCTCAAGCATTTTCAGAAGAAAAAGTGTGGGCTTTCCTTGCATTTTAACTTACCTCCCCCAATATTATTATTTCTTATTTACCTATGACAGAATATGATGATATGATGGCATAACATAGCTTTGATTTTCAAAATGCTTTTAGCAAAGTCTTTCGCCAAAGGTTCCTGAGAAAACTAAGCAATCATGGAATGAAGGGAGGAAATAATCCTCTAATGAATCACTAACTGGTTAAAGAACAGAAGACAGAGGGTGAAAATAAATGGCAATTTCTCCCAATGGAGAGATGTGACCATTGGAGTTCCACAGAGTTCGGTATTAGGACCAGTAGTTTTCAACCTATTCATAAATGATCTGGAATTAGGAATATGTAGTAAGGTGGCCAAATGGCACTAAACATTTTAGGATGGTTAAAACCAAAAGAGAATTTGAGGACCTCCAAAGGGATCTCCCTGAGCTGGCAGCATGGCTATCAACATGGCAAATGCAGTTAAATATAAGCAAGAGTAGAGTAATGCATGTTGGGGCAAAAAATCCCAGCTTCAAGGATACACTGATGGGATCTGAGCTAGCAGTGACTGAGCCAGAAAGCGATCTTGGGGTAGTGGTGGACAGCTTGATGAAAATGTCAGCCTAAAGCACAGCTTCTGTGAAGAAGGCAAACTCCATGCTAGACGTAATTAGGAATGGAATGAAAAATAGAACTGCCAAAATCTTAAATCTTTTATACAGATCTTTAATGTACCGTTCTTCTTTGGTGTATAGGTAAGCTGTGGAATTCACTGCCATGGGAAGTGGTAATGGTTGTCAGTCTGGATAGCTTTAAAAAGGGAGTGAAGAGATTCATGAGGGAGAAGGCTTTCAGTTGCTACTAGCCTTGTTGGCTCTGTGCTGTCTCCTTTAGCAGAGGTGGCATGCCTGCATAACACCAGTTGCTGAGGAGTTTGGCCAGGAAGAGGTGTCTCTCCTGCTTGATGGAGCTGGTCTGCCCCCACATGTACCGAGCGCTGGACTAGATGGATCTTTGGCTTTTCTTATGTTCTTAAGTGATGCACGTTCTGGAAAATGCATTGCACACATCATATATACTGGGTAATATTTTAAACTCTGCACCAGGCAAAGCAGAGGCTGGAGGGGATTGTAAGTAAACAGATAGTGTGAAGAGTTACAAGCACCTCAGGTGTTCAGTATGGGATGGAGAGAAGTGCAACAAAGGACAAAATAACTTGGCAAGAAGCCTAGAATAGCTTGCATCCCCAGCAACAGAATGACTTGATTATTTCTGCAGCTGCTTGCATTCCTTTCCCAAAGCTTTATAGAAATAAAATTTAATATGGACAGGGTTTTTTTTCTTTTTAATAAGAGGTAACTGAAAGCAAGGTGTTCTTTCAAGGACTTTGCAGTAACTACAGTTAGCACTAGGGACAGGTGTAAAACTAACTGCAAAGCACTGTGGTGCAGAGTTCTGTTCTAATAATATACCCATGGCCAAATCCTGTAAGAATAATAAAAAATGATGGGGTAAGGTGGGCACTTAGGTTACTAAGAATGAGTGTGTAATGATGGTACAAAGCAGAGGCAGGAAAGCTGGTGCCCTCAATGTTTTGAACGCTAACTCCTATAATACTCAGTCCAGCTATGTTGGGGGATCCTTGTGGGAGTTGTAGTCAAAAACAAATAGAGGACAGCATGTTAGCTATTCCTGGATTATTGTCAGATTAGAAGCAGGGAGACTTAGGTCCAAAGACCTTCATATGCATTAATGGCATGGCCTTGGGCTAGTCACTATTTCTCAAACTAACCTACTTCACCGGGTTGAGGTTGAGGGGAAGGGGCTTAGAGCATCTGTCACCCCAGGGTCTTTGGAGGAAGGCTTGGATAAGCATCTATGTAGAAATAAATCTAGATTATGCTGCAAATCTAGGCATAATTTTTTGGAAATTCTGTTGTCATTGGGGCTTCTTTCAGTAAACACCATTAGAATTGGAAGCAAGACTCATAAAACTGAAGAGAGCAGATTGTTTCATGTATTTTGGAATAACATGATATAATTGGTGTAATGGATATGAGTCAATATCTGTTCTGCTTCTTAGAGCTTACAAGTTGCATATGAGCAGGACGACTTAGTGAATACAATTAATTGGGAAGCACATGTTGGTAAAAAGGGCGTAATGGTCATTCATCTTAACCTGCCAGATGATTGGCAGCTCACTGCAACGCTTCTCCTCTGCTCCCCAGCACAGGAGGAAATGGCTGAGTGGGCTACAGAGATGCAGCAGTCAACTGGGATGATGTGTATATATTCAGTATATACCAGTTCAATGTATTTCTGATTGTTACTGTATGGCTATAAGGTTTTGTTGTTGTTTTGTGGTTTCCCCTTTTTCTGTATATGTTTGTAGTTCTACTCTTGTTCTGCATTCTCAATGGGGTTGTTTTTGGTTGATGCTTCATTTTGTTGGGATTGTGAAAATAAAATAGAAGTTATAAATATATAAAAAATGAGCAACTATGCGGATGACAGTTCTAGCAATATCAGTGCATGAAAGGCTGAGAGTAGATTTGCACCTGCTGGTCCTACACAACCAATGTGGCTCTTCTATATAGAAACTAGATGGATCCAAACTCTGTGGTGAACTTTGTTACTTGTTACTGATTGTGCAGTGAGAGCATGCTACATATAACAGGTGTGTGCATAAGCTCTGTGGAGATGAGTTGATTACTGGGGCCTTTGCAAGCTCTATGAGTTAGATACAATCCGACTCTTTGACCCCACGTGCTGGTCCCTAGATTCATTTGCATGGGGCTCTAATGTGGCTCAGGAGGTTAATCTATTATTTCTTTACATTTTTCTCAATCAAAACTTGATTTCTCGATCTGGTTCCCATCTTCTTCTTTAAGCGGTTCCTGTTCATCCAAGTCACAGATCAATGAGATCTTATTTGAAGGATGATATGGCTTTGGTCAGTGCCTTACTACTGTGATAGCTATACACAAAAGCAATATAGTAAATGTGAAGTTGCCTTTTCCACTCCACAATGTCTCAGTCCTGATCTAGGATGGAAACTCCTGAGTTGGACTGGATTTGGTCAGGCATGTGGTAGTCTGTGAAAGTGGGCTCTCAGTTCAGAGCTGGGCACTACCCCTACCTGAGGGTACTGCTGGATTGCCTCCTCGGTTGCAGGAATGTGATTCAAATCTGAGGGTGAGACGTGTAGTGGATTTGTATTCATAACAATTTTTCATAGAAGTGAGAACAGAAGCTATAAAGCAAGAATCCAGAACACTGCTAAACCTGTTTTGTGGCAAACAATTTTGTATCTTGTTCTAGTATGGTATGCACAATATCTTTCTGAGTTACAAGTGCTGTGATAAAATGTGCCATGAGATTTCACTCCTTAAATCATATTTATAATAAGCGACTATTGCTGGTACCTGCTGTTGATAGTACAGGAGGATGTTGTTGAAAGGCACACAGATACTCTTGTTAACAAGTGGGAGAATCCACTGTACATCTAGTTCTTAACAGTGCTCATTAGTCTGATTAGAACTCAGTTTTCCAGTTGATGTAAGCACGGAAGGCATTTTGATCACAATCCAAAACATGCTTAGAAAGAAAAATGTCCTATAACTTCCAGCATTTCCCAGGTAGCAATGCTGGGCATTGTAGGTCCTTCCTCTGTCTAAGAACACAAAGGATTGTTCTTTTAGAGATACAGAAAGATATGTCCTGCCTCCATCTGGGGTCTCCAGTGAGGTGTCAGTGGACATGTCACTTGGCAACCACAAGGTTCTCTACCTCTGGTGAATTTTATTAAGATGTTATTTGTTAAAACTCGAAGATGACATGTTGCGAAGTGTGTCAGTTTCCAGTACCATGTTCATTTGGATTTTAAAAAGTGCTTTGGATTTTTGGGCCTCACGTACCACCTCTGCCTTATTCTTGGGCAACTTAATTTTCTCACCAGTTTGCCTTCTAAGAAATGACCTGTTTTATAAATGGGCAAGTTGCCTCCATGGCAGCCATTTTGTGAGAACATCAGCATTATCTAAACATTCCCAAATGTCTGACACAAAATGGTTGAGACCCTCAGCTTGTACTGTAAGCACAGAAAATGCTAATGATGGTTGATGTTCCTATTTTATGAAACATCTAAAATTTACTAAGCATTGTATAGCGATCACAAGCAAGATGGTTACTGCCTACAATCTTAGCCTAAAATATGCAACACAAAAGAAAAAATAAAAACGTAATAACTTGCTCCAAGGTACAGCATCCATAATACATCATTCAAATAAATACATCAAAGCTGATTTCTATCAAAGATGATTATTAACCAGTTTGAATATCAAATATTAAAACAAATGCCTCAAAGATGATATGTATAAAATATGATATAATTACTAGTGGGTGCCTTTGGAGTTCTTCCAGTAATCAGCTTGCACAGAGACTGTTCAGGGAGGGAAGGGCCAAGCCTGACAACCATTTGCTAGGCTTAACAAATTGCTGTGTTTGTCATCCCACTCATATACGTCAAGATGAATTTATCAGTGAGGCCCCTCTTTTCTTTCCCTTATAATCTTCAAAATTTCCTTTCTTTTAAATGTTGACAAACTTTTCCTACTAGACTGATCAAGGAATCACCAGTGTGACATGCCAGCCAGATTGGAGTCTGCATTTTGCAAGTTTTCTCATTGTAAAACATAATTAAAAACTTGTGATAATTGTACTGGTATAGTTATTTAACTGTTATAAGTGGGTGAAATCCAATTGTTTGTTTCTCCTAGTACAAGAATGCCTGTGCTGGTACAAAGCCTGTTCTCAACCAAGCTCAACAGCCTCATCTGAAAAAGGGTTCCACTAGGCACAAAATTTTGTGTAGTAAACAAGAAAAGGGGAAGTGTCACCTAATGAACGAGAAAAAAATGTACCTGAAAGAAAAGTGTTTATTTCATGGAAAACATTAATGTACGACATATTCATTTTTTCATTCCTATGTATAATATTAATCTTGAATGTATAAACTTATTCCACACAAACACAACTTGAGAGATGCACCTCTGTCTATCCTGTGTGATACCATTGTTTAACTTACTCAAATTCAACTTCATCATTTGAGATGATGAAGGTAATAAAGTAACAGGAAATATAAGTAGCACGTAATAAAATCTGAGCATTGTTGAAATTGCCAATGAGCTAATACATTGAGATACAATATTTCCAATTGGTTCCAATTCAGAATTTGACCAATTACTTAGTCAGTGAAGCCACCAAAAGTATTGCTCACCTGCAACAAAAGTAGAACTAATGACTGAGAGTTTCAAAAAGATAATCAGCATAAAGAACAATTTTAATTCTAAACAAATCATATGCACATTCTAATAGCACATGCCAGGGGTTCCAGGTACAAATGCAATACCATTTGAGAAAGTGTTTATTCCTGTCAAATACCTCTGCCAAGTATAAAATTTATAGTTATGTGCTGCTCAGGTATGTTATAGTCCTGCTCAGGTCTCAAAAATTCAGGACAATGGCTTACTTTAAGTCAATCCATCTCATATTTGGTCTGCCTTTTTTTTCTGCCTTCAACTTTCCCTACCATGATTATCCTCTAGTGAGTCTTGCCTCCTTATGATGTACCCAAACTACCGAAACTATGGCAGCTTCAGCTTTGTCTTTTTTGCCTGGAGGGAAAATTCTGGCTTGATTTGGTCTTGAAGATCCTTGCTTTTTTTCCTGTCAGTTCAGGGTATTGCAAAACTCTTCTCCAACATCTTGTTTTGAGTGCATCAGTTTTCGTGTCAGCTGTCTTCACTGTCCAGCTTTCATACCCATACACAGTGATCAAGAATACAATAGTGTGGATGATCTTGGGCTTGGTCTCCAGTGAGATGATCTTACATTTGATTATCTTTTCTAACAACTGTGCTACTGCCTTTCCAAGCCTCTCATGTTCTAATTTCTTGGCTGCAGTCTCTATTCGAATTGATGACAGAGCTAAGGCATGCAAAATCTTTCACATTTTCACTTTCTTTCATAGTGTACAGTGAAGTTCTGTAATTCTTCCATAGTTAGGATTTTTGTTTTCTTACTATTCAGTTGCTACCCTTCTTTTGTCTTCTTTCAAGAATCATTTCATAAAACAGCCCAAGGAAAAAGCAATTGGTCCTGTCTCTGTCTCATCAGGTTAAACACACAGTTTTGACCCACTTAAAGAATTCTGTGGAAAGCCAACTTTCTCAAAGTAGTGAAGATAAATTTCTAATGAACTTTGTCTAAGGCCTTCTCAGCTTCCAAAGGCATAATGGCATCTGAATCTGCTCTGTTAGTCTTTAAAGCAATCAAACTGGCAACTTATCTCTGATTGTCAGCTTCCTGTCAATTTTAATGCATCCTACCTGGTTGGATCAACATTAGCCAACATTCCTGTTAGTATTTTACTGTCTATATTAGCAAATAGGTCAATAGCACAATATGTATGAGCCTCATGAAGCTTAGAAATCACAGTAATATTAAGCTTCATTTAATGATGCCAAAAGAAAACCTGATTCAAAAAATAAAGGTGGTAACTTTGGGATCCAAAGGCTACAATGTGTTAATACCATTTGATTGTAAACCTGTTTGGACCAGATGAATTCCCAATATTAATCTTTGAAATGGCTTCGATAAATTCCTCCAGAGCAAGAATGCCAAGAACTATTGAGAGGAATCTAAACTTGGAAGAATAATTTGAGGGAGAAAGGTCTTGTTTTGAATGTCATCTAATTTCAGCTGCAGTGTCAGGGCTGACTTACACTTGAAGATTGGCAGGTATGGATAAGCTGTAATACAGAATTAATGAATTTGATGGATGCTTGATACTGGTATCCTACATAAGTATAACCTTGGTTTAGGAAAATCTCTGTTCACTGACACTTTTTTTAGTGGAAAGACACGAAAGCAGTTGGGAAGCCACGTAGTTGCAGTGGCTTCTTGGCTTGCCTGGACCTTCCTGGCCCCATCTCACATCTCCCACATTGGAAGTCAAACTATAACATGTGATTGGAGCAAGTTTGGGGGTGGTATTTTTCAGTTAAGTGATTTCTGAGCCTTAGCAAGGAATGTAATATAATAAGAAAATAATTGTAGAAGGTTGTGCTATGTTAGATCCTTGTACAATGAATGATGGGCTAGAATAATATAAATAAAAGTGAGTAAAGTTTGGGTTTATTCTTACCGTCTTTTTAAAAATGCATGTTGCCCTTTCAGTCTTGTCTTTCATTTCAGTTCTATTTTCTTTCAGACTAGATTTTCCACATCTGCATATCATCACCACAGCTGTGTCTGTAGAATGAGGATTGGTTTTCCCTCTAGGATAATATTGATTTTGTTGGATGTTATATTAAATCCAGTATTTCACCAGAGGAAGTAGAAGAGCAATGCTAGACACACAGGAGAGGGCAAGCTGATAACTGTGCCCAAATCCATAGTTCTAAAGCCCCTGCTGTTTTCCATAGCTCCCTTGATGTTTTCATAAGTTCTTTGGAGGTACCCCATCAGACCATCTCTTTCTCACTTTGGCAGCATCACTCATCTTTTTATTGTTTGTTTGCTTTTCTGTTTAGTGCTATTGGGATGTGATTTCCCATTGCTGATGGCTCAGAAATCTCACTAGATGGGCTTCTGAGTGCACGGTGATGAAAAGATGTCCCCAGTAGTAGTGAGATCACAGATATAACCATTTTTAGTTAATATAAAATGAAAGCAGCAATAAAGTTAAAGGAACAAACAACATCCTTGGTGACATGAAAGGTAAGGTTTCCCTTTGATCTGCACTGTCTTTCTTCCTCCCCAACTGTGTGGATCTCTATATATGCATTTAGTAGTTCTCTAAAGGCACTATTCAAAGTTTACTAGATGCACTTTAAGAGCTGCACTCAACTGTAGAAGCAGATAAAGATGTCTCCCACTGGTAAATACTGGCAATTGCCTAACTTGACTGGTAGATGACAATTGCAACATGCCCTGGTTTATGTTGACAGTCATTAATTTGATTTTCTTTAATAGTATAAGGATGGGAGAGGAAGATAACTTACAAAATGAGAACAAGACACACAAACATGCAAAACAAAACATGAAAACAACAAAAAACCTCAACCTACCTCAATGTATTGGGGTAGGCAGACCTCAGGCTTGTGGAGCTGGTATTTTCATTCTTCTTTGTAGTAGAATCCAGAAAGCCAGTAAGCAGAGCCTGTGCACACAAGGTCCAATGAGCCCAGGAATTTGTTTTGAGTAGGAAACTTAAATGGTATTCACAGAGCTTCACCAAAATCCTACCCCTGAGTAGTCCAAAATTACTTTATTTCAGTGGTATAATTTCTGCTTGAAGAGCCACATTTTTCTGCAAGAGTTTGGAAGTAGGAATTCTTTTCCTGCAATTGACCCAGACCAGAAGATCCAGACCTATCTTCTTCCCATCCATGCAATATATTATCCAATAAATGGATCAAAGAGCAGATCAAATTCATACACTGGTTTTGTATATTTTAGTTCAACAGGTTCAACTTTAGTCCCATATCTTTTACTTAATTACAGAGGCCTCAGAGCAAAGAGAAACAGAAATCTTCAATTTTTGTACATTGTCAGTTTTAACGTCTAGTTCATTTCCACGCCATTTCTTTCTTCTAAAGAAACAGACATTATTTCTGTTGGAAACTAGAGGAGAATCTTGTGGCAAATAATGACATGTATGCTTTGAAGAATGTGAGGCTGATTAAGGCTGGGGCTTGCTCAAGATTGCAGGCCTTCTTTTTTTCCTGCCTAAAATTGCATAAAATTGTACCTTGAGTGTCTGATAGTTGAAGCCTTTGGTCCCAGGAATAGTGTTGCCAGAATGGAAATTTTGTATAGGGATTATTTCCAAATGAAAGGGGAAAACCTGCCCAAGTTTAAAAGAAGAGAGTATGTAGTCTAACACAGGTGGCATAGCAACCAGGTGTCCTCCTTCCAGGGACAAGTAAGTTGCATTAAAAAATAAGAGATTATAGCATTGGCACACAGAGGGAAGAAAGCCAGTGCATGGCCCCTGTCCTTCTAACACAAACCAGATCACAAAGCAGGGAATATGGCAGTGATGACTGAAAAGCAAAAGGTTTCAGAAGACTTTCAAGATGCAGCCACCTGCTAGGACTCTCAGGTCCTCCAAAAAGGGTTTTGAGAATATTTCATCCTAACACACAAACAGAATTCATACCACTGAAAAGTATAAAAGGAGCTAGGTTAGAAAGTGGGGAGCAGTGCTTCTCAACTCCTGGTATTCCGTCACTTGTTACAAGTTAAGACTGTCTGTGAGGAATGGGAGGGAAGACCATTCAAGATCATCTAGCAGGGATGGGAAACATGTGACAGTCATGTTGGATGTTGTTGGACTAACATGCATTACCTCCTACCTTAGCTATGCTAACTGGGGCTGATGGGAACTGAAGTTCAAGAACATGTGGAGAACCACGTATTTCCTGTCACTCTCATATAATATTAAAAAACTGGGCTGCATCTGAAGTCCTTTGTCGTCAGAATCACTTGGATCTCTGCAGCACAGGAAAGTGCCTTACCAACCTCTTAAGCATTAACAGAATGCAGAAGAGGTAGATATGCTCAGAAGAGGGTAGGAAATATGCAGTACGCATCTTTTATTGTACACGGTACTTGAATGAATTAGCAGATATTTGGTATTCTACTGCTTTAGTGATTTGACATAAGATTAGATGCCAACATTAAATGCTTTTGAAGTATTTTTAGAGCTATGCTTGCAAGTTGTCACTTTTAAAAACTGCAATCCTGGTCTTCCCCCTGTTTTAAATTGACTAATGGGTCTAGAGGAGGAGTACTTTTTTAAGTCAAGCAGATCTTGCTTCTAAGAAGAACAAGAAGCTGATATGAGTAAGTATAGAAAATGAAAGCTGCATGGTGAATATTTCTTTGTAAATCTAGACTGATTTTGACTTTTCTTGGGCTGGCCAAAAGACCTTATTATTAATAGGCTTAAACTGAAGCAGTAGCCCATATCTTGAAACTTGTGATAATCTTATGGAATGCATCTGAGAATGTAACCTCCTTGTAGAAAATAATAATTACTACTACTAAAATGGGGTGGATGCAGAGAGGAACAATGGTGAGGTTATGTCATGACAACTGAAAACCCTGCCCAGTTATTTTCTCAACCTGGTCTCCCTCTCCACCAACATCAATTTTCCTTCAATCATATTCCAAACATTCTTATTTCTTTCCCGATTGCTGGAGTATGTGTGAATGGGAGGGGGGACCTGTTTCCTCTTCCTGCCCAGTCAGTGAAGGCCGGTTCTCCCTTATGCCTCCAGCTTCGAAGGGAGTGGGACTCCAGCAAAGAAGGCTAAAAGGCAGCTATGGTACAATCAACTGCCACTGAGTGCCTTGATGTCCATTCTGACTCCTATGCAGCATTCGGTGTGCCTCAGCAGGGATAGACTGGATGGAACCTTCTTTGTGCTTTGCTCTATACTGGTGCTCCCATAGCACAGCTGTGCATCTAGGACAGGCAGTTTAAGCAGCAGGACAGAGCTTCTATTTAATTTAATGTGATGTTGGTTTTATCTGGTATGTACTTTCCATTGCAGCATTTATATAGAAATACTCCTCCAGTGTATCCTGAATATTGTCACTTTCACAGAAGAAAACAGAATCCTCAAATTTCAGCACTTTACCATCAACAATTTTCTTTCTATATGCAAAGTGCCTGGGACTAATGGGATTCTTGTGTTTTGGATTCTTTTTGGTTTTAGTTTTTTGTCACAGCCAAAGTGATGTGATGTATATTTTCCTTCCAATATAAAGTGATCCAGAAATACAAATTTAATTGCCCATATTGTCCTGGCACAAGAAATAGCTCAAGAAGAGTTGTATTAATATGTAAGGATAACACTTGTATAGGTCATTCCATTTAAGACAAATTTTTATTTATACCACAGAATGATTTTATAATGATGTCTGTCGTTACATTTTTATGAAGCACTCTGGGTGGTTCACAATTTCAAGTAATTTAATAACATAAAATACAACATAAAACTCAGAGGGCTTAAAACTACAGTGTAAAAGAACAGTAAGACCTGGCAGCAGTATAGAGATGTAAAATGAAAGGATTTAAAACAGACTGAAAGTAAAATTCCTGGGAAAATCAGGTCTTCACCTGGTGCCAGAAAGACTGCAGTGCAGTTGCCAGCTGAGCAATATGGGATATTCATGCCATAGCTGCTTCTCAGTGGCCACCAACCTAGCTTCCCCTATATGAGCAGGGGCTCGATCAGAATGACTGCTGACAATGATCTTAGGGTCTGGACAGGTACATATGGAAGGAGATGATCCTTCAAGCAACCTGACCCAAAGCCATTTAATGCTTTGAATGCTAATCCCAACACTTGAATCAGGCCTAGACATGGACTGGCAGCCAGTGCACATAGTAAAGTACTGGCCTAACACAATTATTCCAGACAGTGCCTTTTAACAACCTCACTGCTCCAGTTTGGGCCAGCTGAAGTTCCTGGACCATTCTCTCGGGCAGCCCCACATATAACGCAGTGCAGGAACCCAACTGAGATGTTACTAGAGTGTGGATTACTAAAGCTAGGCTATCTCTATCTACTTAAAGACATAGTTGCTACATCAGTCTAAGCTGATAAAAGGTACTCCATGCTACCGAGTCAACCTATGCCTCTAGTAATGGTATTGGATTTAGGAGCACCCCTGAACTATAGTTTTTTGCTTGTTAGTTTTCTTCTGACTTAGGTTTTGACTGATAAGCTTGTAGATTTATGTCCACTTTAGTATTGCACAGACAAACATGTTCAGTTGGATTATTATGTGCATGTTTAGACAGAAAAAAGGCCTTCAGCTCTCTACATGAAAGAGCAAGCAAGGAAGCTGGGGCAATTTGGGAGCTGTAGGCTTTCTTTCTCTCTCAAATGCTTATATATAATGTATTTGTAGAAATCTGTTTCTCCTCTTTTAAGCCAAGGTATTTCTTTGCACTTAATTGTTCAGCTGTAGTTTTTCTTCATCTCAGCTCATCATCATTCAGTGTAATTCTTTCCAACAAAAAGAACTCAGAAAAAGAAGATGCAGCCAAAGCAAGAGAAACTGATTAATTGGGGTTTCATTCTTGTTTCATACTGGAATAGTTCTATTTTTATCCTTTGGTATTACAATTCAGTGAGCTATCACTTCAGGTTATTTGTGTGTGTGTTACTGAAGAAATGAGCATCATTTTTATCTTGATGTTGCAAACCAAGAAATGCTCAGTAGAATAGTGGCTGTAAAAGAGCGTTGAGCTGAAATGGGATATACATTTCATGAGCACTTAATTCTCCCTGTTGGAAGCTTCCTGTTTTGCCGGGGGTGGGGTGGGTGGGATATATACAAATGATAGAAGTATTTAGGGAACAGGAATTTATCCTGCCATGTTCCCTCATACACTCAATTCTATGGTACAGGACATTGCAGTGATGGAACCTCATAGAAGCTCCCTTACCTGTTGCTTCAGTGTGCGCAAAATACATTTCACTGTGTGTGATTTGCACTGGTGCATTGTAAAGCTGTAATCACAGGCGTACTAATTTGGGTATAAGATCATTTGAACTCACTTGGGATTTGCTTCTGAATAAACATGGTTAAGGCCAAATTGTTCTTGAATTTTCTCACACGACCAAAATGATTGAAAACAGATATGGATAACAGCCTACTCCATGGCATCCACAATTTAACAAATTTAGCTTGTTAGATTTTGCCCTTACAGGTTAAGTGGCAACATGCCGTCTAGCATAAATCACCCCCTGCTAATTTTAAGCCCCCAGTTCTATAAAGGTCTAGTACTTGAGCAGGATTATATAACATATGCCACCTTCATCTAGCAGTCCCACACTAAGTATGTTTTCAGTCCCTTTGCCTTCGGTACTGTCTTAAGATGCTGGGCAGCCTTGTCTCAGCTAGTCTTTATTAAAGCCAATATTTTTGTTTAAAAATAGTTTCTTAAATAATGAAGGAAGTTGCCCTTTATATATTGTCTCCTGTTCACCCTTTTAAAAGTATGTTTGAGTTTGATCGCTCCAAACAACTTTTGACTGTCAGTGTCAAGGCGAAATATCGATGCTGTGCATATGGATTCATTTTTCAATAAAGTCTATAAATAGCTGAGCTCTGCCAGGGTGAGCTGCCTTATCGTGTACCTTAAATAGTTCCAACATGTCCAGTCTGTAGTTATTTTTGAAATCAGATGAACCGATGAGAGATACTTTATTACACAAAATGTACTGTCTTGTGTGTGACTGAAGGAAAATGGTGATAAATGTATTTCTAATGGCTCAGATCACTAGATATGTTGCTATATTTCTATTTCTGTGGAGCTTTGAGTTAAAAAGGCTAAGCTTTAAATAATAAGGTCATAATCTACAGAGCTGGGTGAATAGCTCGTACATTTTGGAGTTCTTTTGACTTCTTTTTAAATAGCCCCCTACTTGGCAGAGGTACAATACTAGTTCGCATTTGATGGAAAAAAGGATTAAATGTCTCCCTGAGAACATGCAAGTCCAGGAGATGTTTTCCACAGTTTGTGCATAATAACAATAGCCTTGTGAATGTGCAGTCACATGGACAGTGGGCCGCTGCCACCATGTCTTAAAAGCCCCTAAAATTTTCAGGCAACTTTGTAGTGCAACCTGTCATGCCTCCTCGTCTCAGTCTCTTCCCTGCTGCAACTGCTGTTCCCTTTCAGGTCCTTTTCTGTATGTTTATTTATCAGTACCTCAAAAATGCACAATTTGGGTAAAATCATAATTACCTGATCAGTGTTTTGCACATGTGCACATACAACTCTCCACCATGTGCCTGGTCAATTTCCTTGTATGTTCCCTCCTTAATCTTTTTATTAACGACATGGAAGAAGGGGTGAACAGTCTGCTGATCAAATTCGCAGACGACACTAAAACTGGAGCAGTGGCCACAACTGAGGAGCAGGTACTCCGGATGCAAAAGGATCTGGACAGACTATGGAAGTGGGCAGGAGACAACAGGATGGCGTTCAATGTGGATAAGTGCAAGGTCTTGCACTTGGGGCATAGGAATAGGTGTCATAAGTACAGGTTAGGTGACAAGTGGCTGGAGAGCAGCACTTGTGAAAGGGACCTCGGGGTACTGGTTGACTGCAGGTTAAACATGAGTCAGCAGTGTGATGTGGTCAAGAGGGCGAACGCCACCCTTGGTTGCATAGCCAGAAGTGTGGCTTCTAGATTGGGAGAGGTATTACTGCCACTCTGCACGACTCTGGTGCGCCTGCAACTGGAGTATTGTGCTCAGTTTTGGGCCCCTCATTACAAAAAGGATATAGCCAGCTTAGAGTCAGTGCAGCGTAGGACCACAAGGTTGGTGGCCAGTTTGCAGGGGATGCCGTATGAGGCGAGACTGAGGGAACTGGGTCTCTTCAGCCCGGAGAAGAGGAGACTCAGGGGGGGTATGTTGGCGACATACAAGTATGCGAGGGGATGTCACATGGAGATGGGTAGAGACCTGTTCTCCCCTGCAGAGGAAGGCAGAACGTGCTCCAACGGAGCAAAGCTCCGGGAGCCAAGGTTCCATTTGGATGCCAGGAAGCACTTCCTGACAGTCAGGACTCCAAGAGTGTGGAATGGACTTCCACGAGAGGTCGTTGAGGCCCCATTGGTGCGGGTGTTCAAGGATAGGCTGGATGTCCACATGGTGGGCATGTCATGAGAGTAGCCGGCTGGTGCTGGAGGTCAGACTAGATGGCCCAGGGGGTCCCTTCTGACTCGCTTTGTTTCTATGTTTCCATTGGAAAAAAAGGTGCCGGAACGCCATTCCTGTGTATTCTATGACAAAAAAAGCCCTGATTTTATCATATATAAGCTGCATGAACATTTATTCTATGCAAGAGCAATCATCTTAATGGAATTTAGGGCATTGAGAGGTATGTTAAATTATGTAGTAAAATAAGTCATGTTAAATTCAGTATGAACTATTCTGTTAGTATATAAACTTCAGCTCAAATGCTCTATTTAAATACTCTTGGCTCTCAAAGTTTCAGTTATTGATCTATTGAACTTGCTTATCAGTGAAGCAATTTTAAAGTTCCAAAAGTGATTCATTTAAATATGCAGTTACTATTTCTATTAATATTTTAACAAGATTGATTTTAAACTTGAGACTGAACTTCAATGTGTGGGGAAGGGAATAATGTTTTATTAAGGCATTTCTATATTAGGATTCATGAATGTTCTTCATAAATTTCACACAGGAATCTTTCACAGCCTTTGATAAATCATAGTGCTGTAATGTAGCATTTTTCATTTTTCACCTTAAGTAAAAAGAAAGTTAATTCAGAGTAATTTAAGAGCAGACTAATTTAAAACTTATGAGGAGCTCCCACTGCAATATGAAGCAGTATAGCAAAAACTGAAATTATACTGTCGTGTGTTATGTTGCATCAAGTCTTCTCTGACCCTGTGAATGAAAACCCTCAAATGTCTTGTCTGTGATAGTTCCATTCAGCTCTTCCAAGTTCAAGGCTGTGGCTTTCTTTATGGAATCAATACGTCTCATGTTTGGTCTTTCCTTTCATCTTCTGCCTTTGATTTTTCCTAACATGATTGTCTTCTCCAGTGAATCTTGCCTTCTCATGATGGGTCTGAAGTATGACAGCCTCAGTTTTGTCATTTTTGATGCTGGCTTGATTTGATCTAGGACCCATTTGTTTGTCTTTCTGTTGGTCCAGGGCAGTGCTTTTTTTGTAAAAAAAAAAAAAAAAAGTGCCAGAGCTCACGTCTTGGGGTCACACTTTTACACTAAAAAAGATTTTCAGTTCACCAACTGTTTTTGAAATAAAGAACTTACTTACCTTTTGCACGTAGCCAGTCACTCTACACACACACATACATAATGGTCACTGCCGGCAGTAAGCACTCAGCGCGCGACCACACGACCGATCCCAAGCCAAGCAGTGTCCCAAGCCAAGCAGTGCCCTCACAATCAGCGCTGACACACAAGCAGCCCGCAGGCACTATGTTAATGGTTTTTGCCGCCAACCTGCTACGCCCGACAGGGTGATTCACAATCACTTGGAAAAATCTGTCAAAAAAAGGTGCCGGAACACTGTTCCGGTGCGTTCTATGACAAAAAAAGCCCTGGTCCAGGGTATTTACAAAGCTCTCCTCCATCACCATGTCTTGAACACATCAATTTTCTTTCTGTCAGCTGTCTTCACTGTCCAGCTTTCACATTCATACATTGTGATGAGCAATGCAATAGTTTGGATGATCTTGACTTTGGTCTCCAGTAAAATGTCCTTGTACCTGAAGATCTTTTTCTAGTTCCTTCATTGCTGCCCTTCCAAGTTCCAGTTTTCTTTTAATTCCTTGTATGCAATCTCCCTTTGAATTGCATACTGTTACAGTTTCTATAACTATGTAAAGAAAATAAAAACCTTAGTTACTTATTTATTTATTGCATATGCACCCTAGATCTTAGCATAGATTGCATGCAATTTCCTTGTGCTGGCCCATCCAAGAAGCTTACAAGACCAGATATGTAGAGTATCAATACTGCATCATTCGTAGAAATTAAAATTACATCACATTATTAAAGGCTAAGGCTTTACTCCTATGCAGATTAAATGAGAGCAAGTTCATTTCAAATTGGTGGTAGACACATTTCTCAGTAAATAGAAGCTAAATGTGTTTCTAAGGTTTATTTTAAAAATAATTTACAATTTATTTTAAAAACCGTGGGAAAATGTTAAAACCTTCTAGTTTACTGTTGTGAGATTTCATTGTGAAGGAAAGCATTGTCCTTGCAATTACTGTAAATTATAACCATGAAGTTAAGTTTTTTTGTATCTGTTCCTCTTTGTTGTACTAGTAGTTTCCCTTGTGTTCTACCTGTAGATTCCAGAAGGCAGGTTGGGAGCCTGGCCTGATATTCTCCACCTCTGCTATATGTCATTCCACATGAAATTCAAAATATGGAGAACTCTCTTTGGATTAAGAAACCCATCTGGTGAACTTTAAAAGAAGAGACCCAATGTGGTATACTGCTTAGAGAGTTGGACTGGAACTTGAGAGATTTTAGTTCTAGACCAGGGGTGGGCGATTAATTTTCCTATGGGGCCACATGAGAAACTTTGACAGTTGTTAAGGGCCGGACCAATACACTTATTATTATTATTAGTAGTATTATTAGTATTATTATTATTATTATTAGAACATTTCTATGCCGCCCCTTGCCGAAGCCTTATTGCTTACAGCTCTGCTCAATATATATCTCTATAAAAACAGTAAATGAAAAGTTACAATGATACAATGAAAATGTGGAGCACAGAACAACACTATTTAATGAATATTCACAAAAACATTAACATTACATGAAAAGCAATAAATTCAGTTCAGTTTAGCAGATCCTTCAAAATAAAAGCAGTGCAGTTGTATTGCTTGCACCTATATTACGACGATACATATTTGCATTGTCTTTTAATTTGCCAGTGACCTCATGCGGGCCAGCCAGGGTCAGCCGTGGGCCGTACAATGCCCAGGTCTGTTCTAGACACTACTCAGCCATGTAGCTCGCTGGGTGATCTTGGTCCAGTCACAGACTCTCAGCAGGGTTGTTGTCAGGGTCAGATGGAGAAAAGGAGGACCATATAAGGTGCTTTGGGTTCCCTGTAAGAAAGAAAGAGCAGGATATGCATATAATAAAATAAAGAACTAACTCAAACATCTGTCTTGATGATGGCAATGCAGCTTTGAAGATAGCTACCCAGAAAGACCAGCCTCTTTCATTACAGTTCTGTCCAGGGAGACACATCCCTTCTGCCTGGAGGTAATGGTACCATCAAATGCCTGACAAAGTTGATGCTTGTGAATTTCTATATGAAATGACCTTGTCTGTATATCTTGGACTAACATGCAGATTAGAATTAAACTGTCCAGTGGATTTTATGCTTCTGTGACTGTTGCTTCACAGTTCTTGGCAGTTCAAATGTATTAACATACATGTTTAAAATAATGTATGTAAAATGCATATTTAAATAGTAATGAGATAAAATATGCATTCAAGTGTGTGTGCGAATTTATATTTACTTATTCTGAGAAGATTTCTTAAAAATACATATTAATATGGGAATGGAACAAATGCAGAATGGAAGAAATCATTTTGGTAAAAATATGCAAAGGTGGCATGGTCTGGAGAGAAACAGATTTCTCCATCCCTTCTACCTGCTGTCTAAGTTACCAGCAAAACTGTTCCTATTGTGGAAGGAAAAGTACAATGTGTGCTCTGTATGCTGATATGTTGGCTTTTCCCTGTGGTATCCTTCCTGCTGGAAACTTCACAATGCAGTGTTGGGAATGATGGGATTGTTTCAGGGCAACATTGTCCCTAAACTCAGTACTTTCCTTTTTTCTGCAGGAGTGAATAGTGCTAGCTATTCATCCGCAGGAATGTATAAACCATGGATCAGGCAGGAACCCCCTTAGTACTCAGACAAATCCTGCCTGCTGACCCTGGCGACTCCAGACAGTTGTCTAGAAGTCCTGGCAGGCTAACTCACTCTAGATAGCTCATCTTCCCAAATTACCCCCAGGTCTTTCTGCACGTAGCTGCATCCTAAGTTATGTTCCTTGATTGTAACTAGAATGACATGAAACGTTGGGCTAGCTTGTTGTTACTGGGATAATTCTGGTTCCAGAGTGGAACTTTCTGAACATGGTGGAGGGAGAGCAGCACAGCAGGTTTGTCTTCCCAGCACCTAAGAGAACACCGAAGTGAGCAGTTTTTGAGAACAACATTGGTGACCATGCTGAACCCTTTTATGCCATGACATCTAGAGCCCCTTCTCAGGCTCTGCCTCTTTCTAAGGCCTTAAAGGGTCTCTGAGCTGGGTTCTAGCAGTCTCTCATCTTTATAAAAGTTCATGCCAGCCACACCAGCTCCATGGCCTATGAGTCCTGAGAGGTGAATAGGTTTGCCTTCTTCATAACTTGGTTCAGTCCCCTTTTTAAGCCATCTAAATTGGTGGCCATTGCTGCTGCTTGTGGCAGTGAATCCCAGAGTTTAACTGTGTGCTGTGTGATGAAGTACTTTCTTTTATTTGTCCTGAATTTCCCACCAGAAAGCTTCATGAGTTGTCCTTCTAGTATACTTCTAGTATTATGGGGAATGGGGTGGGGGCAGGAATTTCTCCCCCTCAACTTTTACCGCATCATGCATATTCCTGAATGCCTGTGTCATGTCTTCCCCCATTTGACTTTATTTTCTAAGAAAACCAGTCCCAATGTTTTAGCCATTGCTCAGAGGAGAGTTGCTTCAACTGCATTCTCTGATCAATGCTCAGGAATTACAATTCCAAGGTTATTTGGCATCCTCAGCTTGGAGGGCTCTAGCTCAGTGGTGGTGCTTAGGCCCAGTAGCTCCTTCATTCACACCACTGGTCCTGCCATCTCCTGTATCTCTATCTGGGTTACTGATAGATTCTGACATCATTTTATATTAAATGCTAACAGTTGTTTGATTTTTACCATTTTGGTTGCTTATTATTCTGCTTAGGTGCCATTTCGGGAGGAAGGAAATAAATGAAAATCAGATGAGCTGCTGAGACTCTCCAGGTGCTTACTCAGTATTTGTAACTTACTCTGGAGTGAGTACAATGGAGATAAATATTGCTTTTGTGTAAATGTGTTAATCTCTTCTTGGATGTGTCAATTCTGGGACAATTTTGTTTAAAGAACTCAAAAGTACAGAATAAGACAATGTCCTTCATTAAACCAGTATCTATTATTGTACATGCAAGTACATGCTTTAAAGTAAGCAATTTATTCATACATCTAATAAAAATGCAAGATAACTATTTATGAAATATGTGCAAAGGTTTAATGAAATATACACTAATAAGCCTAATAAATATACACAAAAGTGCAAAATTCAGATGGATATGACAAAAAGTCTGGATGAAGAAATTAAATTGAGAAACAAGAATGGATCTGTGTCTGCTGGTGTCTTGGATTTAGGCCATTGTTAAACAGAATATATCTTGAGGCACTTTAGCAGCTTCAGTGGAGTGAAATGCTTTTTATGCATATGTTACATTTGGTGGCAGTTTTCATTTCATGGAATTTTCAAAACTCATAGAATGGAAAGGGCAGCTTGGAAACAGCCCAACCAAGCTGTCATTCACAGCTAAAATGGATTTGTCTCATGGGATGTCATCCCTCCCCCAGGTTGGATTTAGCTCATTATTAACTTCTTAAAAAGCTGTGGTGGGGAACTGGGGAAATACTAAGACTCTCTTCCTACAAGTATGTCCCATTGACTTTGGTGGGGCTGCTGGAGTAAGAGGAGAAGCCTAAGTAAACAATATAAACAGTGGCTGGAGCTCTGATATGCTGTCTTCTGGAAAATTATCTAGTTATGGGTTTTGGCTCAAGGCCAGGCTTAGGGCAACTAGTACAAAAGGTGGGAACCAGAGTAACATCTTATTTGTAGGGTGGCATTTCTGTTATATTGAGAAGGGAAAATCAGTGAGTTGCATCCAGACTTGTGCTCACAGAATAAATGAGATACTCTCAGGTCCTAGCTCCATGATTCTCCTGTAGTTCCTGCGTCCTTGAAAATCTGATTTGGAGTCTTGGGTGAACCAATAGAACTGACTGGAAAGTGGAGTGGAGTGCTGTAGTGGGGATTAGTGTGAATTGCTTCTGTCCTCCATTTGTGTTAATTCCACTGGATTCAAGTCCCACCCCTGGTGGTTGTGCTTTTATGAATGGAAGAACATCCTTGGATTTCACTTGTGTAGAAATCCAGAGAAAATTGTTATAGGCATTGTAATTCATGACTCTCCCTGCCCACTCTCTTCTTTCTTTTGCATTCTGCCTCTAATGGAAACCATACTTTCAAGTACAGCATTAAAGTAACCTTGGTGTACATTAGTTTGCAGATCTTTTACTAAGTTGGGTGGAACATGGCTTATGATTCCCCATTTGTCTTGCTTTGTCAGTTCAGTTCTGCAGCTGCTGACTTCTACCAATAAATCTGTATCTACTAACAGCATGCAAGCTGACAATGAGATGGTCCCAGGATAGAGCATAACTGAGCATTATGATTATTATTTTACTAAATGACACTACAAACTGCAATGGTCATTTCTAATGCATTACCCATTTTAAGAAGTTTTAATAGTTTAAGCAGGATGTCTGAGTGGAATCTACCACTGAGTTTCATGAATGCCTTGCTAGTAGGCTGGAATTTTCAATAACATCAGCCTTGCAAATAAATGAAAAAACAAAGAAATTAGCCCAGATACTACTAGGCTATGTGCTCATATTTATCTCTAATGGCAATTTTCTTGAACAAAAAGAAAATCCATTGTTTAACCAGTCCAGTGTGGTATGGTAAAGAGCCAGTGTGGTGTAGTGGTTAAGAGCATGGGACTATGACTCAGGTGATCTGGGTTCTAGTCCCTGCTCAGCCATGGAGCCAACTGAGTACTTTGGGCCACAGCAGTCACAGACTCGCAGCCTACCTCATGGGGATAAGTGAGAGCAGCAGAAGGGGAACGATGTAAGTCACTTTGTATTCTTTAAAAAAGAAAAAGTGGGATCTACATTGAATCAATAAATAAATGCATTAGCAAGTGATCCCTTCAGTCTAGCACATTTATGGGTGATAGCTTTTCAAGGCATCAAATCCGGAGAGGTCTTTTCCAACCATACTACCAAGGATTTGTTAATTAGAGGTCCTGGAGCTTGACATGGGGAACTTGTCAATGCAGAATTTGTGGTCTGTCACTAAACTATGGCCTCTGAATGATACCCAGGGGCTCTGTTACTTATCTAAGTAGCTTCTCTGCTTCATTCCCTAAAGTCTGCATGTGACCATGGTAAGGTAAAGAAAGAATAATCTTGGGACTTGTTAGACCTACCTTGCAGACAATACACATTTAGCCTATTAGGCCTAAATGGGGATCTCTAACTCTTGATTCCTGATTCTATCATGGCCTCACAAGAGGTTAAATTTAATGGCATAGCAATGTTTGTATGTGCAGAATTCTGTGGATTAGGGTTAGGCAACATCATACCCTTCAGATCTTTTGGTCTATGTCTCTTGTAATCCCTGACCATTGTCTGGGGCTTATGAAAGCTGAAGTCTAAAGTTCTGTGGGGTACCAGGTTACTTACCCCTGCTCCAGATCTTGCTGTTATTACATCTGTGAACAGTCTGTGTGTCCTCTGTCAAGGTCACCCAGTATCCTACATCAGTACTGCTTGAGCTATATTTTCTTTTTAATGAAAAAAAAAAATACTGATTTTTTTAAACCTGAAAGAAGACTGCCTCTGTTGAGGCAGATGTCCTTTATGGAAAGCTTTTGACTGAATCTTCCTTCCAGCAGCTTCCAAACAGTATAACAATGGATTTCAGGTTTCAGTTAGTAGAGGTCGCTTGAGACTGACTCTTTCCATCATCAGCATATACTTAGCATAACGAGGGCAGCCTGGTGACTTCTGTGTCAGTGAAGATCTCTATTCATTATAAAGTTTTTATAAAGCTGAAAGGAAAAGCTATAAGAGTTGTCCAAAGTGCTGAACTCCATTCCCAAAGCAGGTTTACTACTGTGGAGCACCATGGATAGCCACATTAGCCTCTGGCCAGTGTTGAGAAGGCATAGGCTTGTTCCCGTAGCCAATTTAAGTTTTATGGTCATTTTTTTCTACTGCTCCCTTTCAGAGGACACTGCTTATCCATTATGTCTGTTTTATTGTTTACCAAGGTAATGCATGTGTCTGATACTCTCAAAGAGATGGTTTGATTTGATTTCCTTGCTCCCCACTCCCCATGTCCCTGTTAGCTCAGCAACTTCTCTTTGGATTAGAATATGAATCATTTGGGGTTTTTCCAAGCATTGAACATCTCTATTACTTTTATTAATGTATGTTAATATTTGTAATATTTGATAAATTTATATGTAATGCATGGTACATGCTAGATCTTTCCTCTTGAGCTAAAACAGCAGAAAGTAATGATGCTAAGGATCCTGTGCATCTTTAAACAGGGAAAAAGCACTGCCGGCTGGAGGATTCTGTGAGTTAGAGGAAATTGTTCCTGTCTAAACATGTATAGGAGAGCACAGAGCTACCATGTTTCTTCCCCTGCCCTGCAGTCATCATCCCATGCTTTAAAAATGTTATTGATATGTTAAAGCACCCTCTCCACACATGCACACAAACACACACTTTGCCAACTTTTTGTTTTGGTAAGGCAAGACTCTGAAAAAATATGGTTTAACACTTTAAACTGAAATCATAGTTTCTTCATCACTACAGAAATAAAATACATTTGTTTCTGCCACCCTGATGCCAAATACGTTTATCTGGGAACATGCACCATTTTGTTCTAGGCCAGAATATTATATTTTTGAAGTAAAAATAGCACAGTAAGCATCTGTAGCCATGAAGATGTCTGGTCAGCCACCCATACTGTCATATGTTTATAAAAATAAGAAAGAGGGCTGCACCAAGCAGAGTCAACCCTAGTGCATCCCAGGTGCTGATGCAAGGCCTGTTAACTACTACTATCATCACTTGATGCTTTCTGGAGGATCATTTTGGGGTTGGATGTGAGTGAGAACCTGGGCTTTGTCCCTGAGGTGCAATCTTAGCTGCGGCACAGAACAAATTATTGATGGACAGGGAAAAATTCTGGTTGGTAGTTTCCAGTTTTTCCTCTGCAACAAATTAAAGCAGTTGTGATGCAGTGGAGAAGCAGTATGTCATGGTCAGGGATTGGGTTATACGAGTCAAGACAGAGGCACCAGGGGAACAGAACTCAGGGCAGGGCAGAGTCCAAACACAGTCCAAAAGTCCAGTAAAGTCTGAGGCAAGGTTGTCATCAAAAAAGAGGTCAGAGTCAGGAATCAGGAGTACATATTAAGGCAAGGACACAGTCATGAACAAGCCAAGGGTCAAGAATCAGACAACAGGAACAGGGAGTAGGTACCTGAGGCAGCATCATAGGATGGGATTGAGAACAGTGAAAGTGTGGTAAATAAGGCAGGGTAGCAAAGCAAGACAAGACACAATATAGCAAAGCAGGAATCAGATCCAACAAGGGTCAGGTGAGATACAGAAGCTGGAATATGCTGAAGTTAGTAGGATGACTTGTGTTGCTAAGGTGAGACAGCAAGGCAGGACATGAGAAGACATGGCAGGAACTGGAACTAAATGCCATCAAGGTCAAGTGAGATACAGGAACAGACTCATAGCCAGCAGAAAGACCTGTACTACTAAAACTACCTCTGGAAGGAAGAGTTTTTTTATATAGCTCTTCCCCCAGGTCTTCCAGCTGGCACTCATCAGGAGGCTGAGTGCTCCAGCAGGGTTTGGGACTGATCCTGCAAATACTGTGGTGGTTGTTTTGCTTTTGGCTACCAGACAGAGCCCAGAAGCAGCCCAGATACTGACACAGAAATATCAATAGAAATAACTCTTCCTCTGTGATCTTTTTATTCACCATATATGTTTCTTACATAGGGAATGGGTACTTTGTGGCTCATGAGGTATTATGGGCTCCCATCAGATCCAGCTGGATTAACCAATGGATTATGGAATTTGTAGGCCAAAGCATCCAGAGGACATTAAATTGTCCATTCCTGATCTATACTGCTCTGGATGAGAGAAGTTGCAAAAAGTGGCAGTTGCAAGAAGGGTTAAGATATGTTGCCTCAAGTATTTTCCTCTTTTCTGATATTTGCACTCCAAGCTACCTTTTTGCAGGAGAGAGTTAGTACCTAGGTTTACCAGACTCATGTTTGCTTCATATATAGAACGTTCCTTTCCTTTCTTTTTCAGTAGACTAGCTTCAGACTTAGAATGTCATGAATAAGGTCACTGTCTTTTTCACATGATGGTGCTTTGGAGAGATGCACCTGGTCATCTCATTAAGTATGGCAGTGTCCTTGATCTTTTTGTTGGATCTTTTGTGTTGGTAGTTATACAGTTTCCCTTCTGATGTGGTGCTTAGCCAGTTTGCAATTCTGTGTAGATGATTCACTTGTTGTTTGATGACTGATTGGTGTTAGGGGAAAAAAACTACTCAGGGAAAGTACTGATCAATGCAAAATACTGTCAGAACAGGACACTTGGTCATGTGACTTTCAAGGTGAGTAAGGGTGCCATGTGCAAAGAGAGAGGTGACAAAGCGCTATGTGAGATAGGATGGGGAAGGAAAGTGCAGCAGCTGGCAGAAATCCTAAGGAATGATGCAGCCTTGTATTATAGTATTGACAGAAATTATAACATTTAAAAGACGTGTAGTCTTAACGTGAAAAGGTTCGATCTGAAATTCCTGAACATATCCTATGTGCCCAGTAAAACTTTATAGAGAAAGAACATGGTTTGCTTCTTCAGATTTCAGTGGATTGTAATTATCCCTCTTTCCATCCTTGTAACCAGGCATCATATTTTCTCATGCTAGCTTATATCTTGGAATATTACATATCACGACTACCCTGGTCCAAGAAGCCTCACCATATGTCTGTTAAACATGGTTGTTTATGAAATGCTGTGCTTATGTGATAAGCCAGGAGGAAAGGAAAGTGGCCCTACTACCAGCATATCAGCCTGCAGAATTCCCATGCAAATCCCAAATCTGGTCAAACTCAGACTGCATTTCCATGACATGCCAACCCTCTATGAATAACTAGCAATGGTGCGCTGTTATTTTATCGAAACTTGAAGTGCTCACCACAGAGTGGCATATATTTTAGCAGCAAGCTACCCTGGCTGGTTGAACCAGAATGGGTTGCCATGCCATATGGATTGGGCAGTACAGTTTCATCAGAGGCAGCAGTGATCAACTTCAGAACAGCTCAGAAAGAATGGTGACCCCCTGCTGCTCTTCACAATCTCACCTGAGCTGCTACCAATGATAGTCCTCCTACCAATATTCACATGGTACTTAGAGCTATTGTTCCTACTTTGCCACCTCCTTTCCTCCACAAAAAGTCATTCCTTAAAAAATGTGCAATTGTTATCATCATCCCCCAGGGAACCTTGGGGAAAAGTGATCATGCGATAGTAGAATTCTCAGTGATAAAGGAGACCAAGGTTAATTGCAGCCAAACACGTACCTTGGACTTCAAGAAAGTCAACTTTAACAAACTCAGAACAATGATAAGTGAGGCGCCATAGCAATCCACCATTAAGGGAAAAGGAGTCCAGGAGGAGTGGGAAATCTTGAAAAAGAACAATCACAACTATGAACAATTCCAACAAGAAAAAGTGTAGAAGACAGGGGGCTCCACAAAATGTTAAGTGACAGCCTGAAGATAAAAAAGATCATGTATAGGAGGTAGAAGCAAGGCCGTGACACAAAGGAAGAATATGAAAAAAGCAATGAATTGCAGGGATGGCTTCAAGAAGGCTAAAGTAGAAAATGAACTGAGAATAGCAAGGGATGCTAAGAACAACAGGAAAGCCTTCTTCTGATACATCCCAAACAAAAGACATGTGAAAGAGAAGGTTCAGCTACTTAAAGTGGATGTCAGAGTTATAACAGATGACAAGGAAAAAGTGGAAGTACTCAATTCCTACTTCATGTCAGTCCTCTTCCACAAGAAAATCTACAACCAAGAGAAAGTACAAGCTGAAAGTGAGAGATGGCAACCCAAGATTGACAGACAAATGGTCAAGGAATTGTTCTTAGTCGCAAAGTCATGTTCGACCCATCGTGACCCCATGGACAACATTCCTCCAGGCCTTCCTGTCCTCCACCATCCCCCGGAGTCCACTTAAGTTCACACCGTTTCAGTGACTCCATCTAGCCACCTCATCCTCTGCTGTTCCCTTCTTCTTTTGCCATCTATTGTTCCCAGCATTAGGCTCTTCTCCAGGGAGTCCTTCCTTCTCATTAGGTGGCCAAAGTATTTGAGTTTCATCTTCAGGATCTGGCCTTCTGAAGAGCAGTCAGGGTTGATCTCTAGGACTGACCGGTTTGATTGCCTTGCGGTCCAAGGGACTCACAGGAGTCTCCTCCAGAACCACAATTCAAAGGCCTCAGTTCTTCGGCGCTCAGCCTTCCTTATGATACAGCTTTCACAGCTATACATTGCAACTGGGAAAACCATAGCCTTGACTATACGCACTTTTGTTGGCAGGGTGAGGTCTCTGCTTTTTAATATGCTGTCTAGATTTGCCATAGCTGTCCTCCCCAGGAGCAAGCATCTTTTAATTTCTTGGCTGCAGTCCCCATCTGCGGTGATCTTTGAGCCAGGAAAATAAAATCTGTCACTACCTCCATTTCTTCTCCATCTATTTGCCAGGAAGTGAGAGGACCGGATGCCATGATCTCAGTTTTCTTAATGTTAAGGAATACCTAGGTGGAATAAACACATTCTAATCTCAGGGCTCCGAACTCCATCCTAGAGTCATAAAAGAGCTAACTCTCAGAAGCATTGGTTATTATCTTAGATAAATTTTGGAAAACAGGAGAAGTGTCAGATGACTGAAGAAGGGCTAACCTTGTCTGCATCTTCAAAAAGGGGAAAAAAAGATGAACCTGGGACCTATAGACCAGTTAGTCTGACATCAATCCCTTGAAAAATTCTGGAGAAAATTATTTTAAAAAACAGCCTGCAAGCACTTCCAATAAAAGCCAACATGGATTTATCAAAAATAAAACCTGTCAGACTAATTTAATCTCATTTTTTGAGTGGGTAACCTCCCAACCTTCCTAATCAACTCAAGTTGTGACAACCCAGATTCAGGCTAGATATCAGGAAAAGTTTTGTTTCTGTCAGAGCACTGTAACAGTGGATCCAGTTGCCTAGAGAGGTCATTGGCTCTCCCATGGTGAAACTTGACAGCCATCTGAGTAGGATGGTGTAAATTGGTGTCCTGCAACAGCTACGGGTTGGCCCCTTCATGGCCCCTTCCAACTCTGTTATTCTATGACTATCTTAGTATTATTATTGTCAGTCTTTTGCAAATATACTTCTCTGGCTGCCAGATAAATGTGATCTTGTCAATGTTCCTGTAAGTTTCAGCTGCCAAAGAGAGCAAAGTGTAATAGGTAGCAGAGATAAACAAAAACCCTTCAAAGCACACTTGTGCACTTGCAAAAGACTGCTCCCCCCACAATTAAAAACACCACTGTACATTTTTCACTGCTTATTTTTTAAAAAAGAGCCCCCATTGTGCATTTTTAAGTCTTTGAAAAGTGAGGAGGGGGATGTGGCAAATGAAAAAGGGGAGTGAGCAGGAAGGGGAAGACATGATAGGATCTGCTGCAAAGGAGAATTGAGGGAGAAAGGGGGATCTGTAAGTCATGGTGAGCTTGATTGTCTAAGTACATCATGGACTGTTCCTTGAACAATCCACACTGCCAAGTTTATTCACAGGGTGACTAAGTGTGCTGTGTGAATGCATCCACTATTACATTATTATTAATAAATCTAGCAAAGTCAGCAATTGTTTAAAATTCTTGGAAGGTTATGGTATAAAGTTTTAAATAACCCCAGTCCTTTTTGTGATTGCAGCTGCACTTTCGATTATAGCTCTTTCAGCATTTCTTTGGGTCTTCTATCTAATATTTAATATTTTCTAAGGGCCACTGTGTTTCTCTGATTTTGTTGTGCTAGCAGAACCAATGAGTTATTAGTAGTTTTAAAAATATCCCCCGGAAAGAAGCAGAAATGCTTATTTCTGGATAGGGACAGATCAATGGAACTCCCTTCTGGGGGTTCTGCTGAGTTGCCAGTTCTAGGAGCAAGTATTTCTGGTCATTTTAGGTCATGTTAGAACCACTAATTCCCTACTGTGCTAATAGTCAGTACTGCTGATGCATGGGCACAAATAAACATTGCTTTAAGCGTATCTGCTCATTTGGTTGGGGCTGGGATCTGCATGGATAAATAAGATTTAAATAAGAGAGCCAGTGTGGTGTAGTGGTTAAGAGCGTGGGACTGGGACTCAGGCGATCTGGGTTCGAGTCCCCGCTTGGCCATGGAGCCAATGGGTGACTTTGGGCCAGTCACAGACTCTCAGCCCAACCTACCTCACAGGGCTGTTGTTGTGGGGATAAGATGGAGGAGGAGAATGATGTAAGCTGCCTTGAGCCCTTTGTAGGAAAAGGCAGGATATAAATTGAAAAAAAAAAAAAAAAAGATTTGACCTGTGGGAAGACTTTGTAACTATAAGCCACATAGTTCCACATTATCATCATACAAATGGGGTGCCCATTTGCTGATTCATATGTTGCTGTGACATTGGACAGTCTTTATACTGCCTGGTCACCACTAGGGCCCACCCCCAGAACAACAGAGAACTGGCTCTTCAGGAATGGGGCAGGTCAGTGGAGCACACTGAAGGGAGCTCTGCTGAATTGCCCGATCTGGAAATGAGTATTTCTATTTATCCAGTCTTGCTTTAGGCAGCACTAATTCCCTGTTGCACTAATGGTATGTCTTACTGGCACAACACATGGTGCCAGTCTCAGCACCCATTGTTGGTATATATGCCAGATACCTATTTATTATTTATTTACCACCCCATCGTTAAGGGTCTCTGAGTGGTTTCCTCTCTGTGTGAGTCCCCTTTTTCGTTTTTCATCTTGACTCTTTATAGTCAAGCAAAGAGTCAAGCACATTCAAGACAACAGTGTCTACTTGGACATCACAAATATGAACTTTTGAAGACCACTTGAAGCCCTTGTAAATAGGGGATAAGTTTACACTGTTGAACTGGTGAACTGACTTTATTGCATTAATAATACATGCTTGGACTGACTGTGAAACATTTATCCATCCTTCTACCAATATTCTGTCATGTTCGAATGGGCAAAAGAGAGGAGCGGGTTCATCTGAGATGTGGCCATTGATTAAAAGAAAGTCCTCAGAATATATGTTTGCTGGTGCCTGTAAGTTTGGGGGAATGGGAAAATGGATGATTCCAGAACAGAAAAATAGAGATGTAAAAGGTGTGCCAAAAGTGTTTATTAATTAGGTACAACATAATTTGAGAACATTTCCTTGTGGACATTGTGTTCTATATTCTAAATATAGGAATTACTCTGCTCCTTAGAATATAGAGCACCGTGCCTCAAGAAAGAATGTTCTTGCGCACGCCTGTGTGTCTGTGTTTGAATTTCAGCATAACTAAGTTACTGTCTCTCATAGTAAGACTTACAGGGTTATTAGGTAAGTTTAAAATGTAATAAATTACTTTTAAATATAAAAATGAATGAAAAATGAAGTATATAAAAACATATACTTTTAAATATAAAAATGAAATACTAACATAAGGGAGATAAGAATATTCATACTTAAAAAGTGGGGGAGAAGAATGTAGGGGAAGAGAAAGTGTATGCAGGTTAAAAGGAGAGTGCATGTTTGTTTCTTTATGATATTGATAGCTGTTGCAGATGATTAATGTAGCCAACCAGTGTTGGCTCTTCAGGTTTTCGAGGCTCCTTGAAAAAGGCACCCTCCAACGGCACCCCGTTCCATCTTAGTCAATCTACCTTCTCACAGTCCTTCTCACCACAACCTATTTCTCTTCAACAATATCATTTGCATGCTTAACTGGCAAAGAAGCAGAGTGCAGGTACGCAGTGGTATCTCCTCCTCCTCCTTTTCACCACCATTATAGGCTGGACCAAAGTGAGATGCTCATGAGTAGCAAATTGCAGGGTTAAAAGGAGGAACAAGCCTAAGAAGCACTTGTCAGCAGGCCCCTGATGGGTTGTGGGGCCTCCACAGGTGCCCAAATATGACTACCCTTGACACCAAGGTTATAGCAAGTCTTTCTGTTCTAAAAACAACTTTTCAAAAGTAGTTCCTTATGCTATACAGTGCTTTCAGAACAAGCAGATCATGCTTCATGAGTGCAGACTTTGAAAATAGAGTACTTCAAATGGGTTGGAATACAAAAGAAGTCCATCATTTATTTATCTGAAGTTCAAGCCAGGCAAGGCAGTAATTATGGGGTACTGAGAGTGGAGTACTCATGAATGGCTGGGTCATGTCAAGAGTGCTACTGTGATATGAAACCTCATTGTTGGCACTGTGTGTCATCAGGAAACATCAGGAACTCCATCAGGAAAAAGCAAACAATAAGTATTTGATCTTATCTTTGTCTCATGAAAACAGCACAAAGTGTTTTGACTCACTCTCAGAATTATAGGATTCCAAAGACGATGCTAGCATAACACTTTACTGCCATTATTTTACAATGCCATTGTTTTGTTTGTTACTATAGTTTATGACTCCACTGTAATCTGAGAACCAGTTCATTCATATGTGAGCAGGGAGCTATAGGTAATCCTTTGTGTAAAGTCTTTAAGTCCGGTGGGCTACATAAGAATTTTACCTCTTCTCTGCTTGTGGCAAAAACAAGCAAATTCTATACTATGCTATTAATGAACCACTCTATTCTTTCTGTTCAGTTTGTTTCAGATCCATGTGCCAGCAATCCTTGTCACCATGGCAACTGCAGTAGTAATGGCGATGGCTATCTCTGTCTTTGTAACGAAGGCTACGAAGGTGCAAACTGTGAACACTCGTTTTACACCCCCCCTGTCTCTGGATGGACAGAATCAGAGGCACCAAGCCAAAGCAGGCCAGCACTGCCCACCACAGAACCCGACCTAATCTTGCCACGATTGCAAGCAACAGTGGCACTGCTTACATGGGAGCCAAGGGATGGTCAGAAAGTTATGGATCTGAAATGGGATGAAGTTGAAGTAAGCCCTTTTTGAGTTTAACAAGATGCGTATCATAGATGATTTCTGACTATAACTGCAGGAATGCCTTATAGGAAAGGGTTAGGGTTAGGGTCACATAAGCAAAGAGTAAAGGGTCCTGAAAATGACTTGGGATGCTATCTGGAAAATAAGTGGGAAGAAAAATGAACCTATAGAATGGATTTAAAACTAAGCCTTAATATTTTTCTGCTTTCCATGCTGTTGTGAAACTGCTGTCTTGTGCATAGGGACCGTTTTAACTGACATTATCAAACAAAATATTGCCCATGAATGGGCATAAATGTGTGTGTTTGTATGTGTAAATTTGCATTTGCCTGAATGAGTGAGTGAGAGCTTAAAGAGTTTAAGGAACAGGTATATGGTCACTGGCCGCACCTTCCTCATTTTAGACCTTCTCATGTTGAATCAGTAAAGTCTAAAAAGAAGTTTCCTCATATTCACTGGAACATAAATAGAACTACCTGTGTGGTCAGAAACCCTGATAAGGCAAAGTCTTTGTTCTCATATCTGGCCAGGGCGGCTTATTTTATACTGTATTGTTGTATTTTTAATTTAATATTTATATTTTAATTTATATTATAATTATTTTAACTTGGTGATGTGAGCCGCCCCGAGACTTTGGCGAATGGGGCGGCATAAAAATGTTTTAATAAATAAATAAATAAATAAATAAATAAATAAATAAATAAATATGACATTCTCTTTGTAGTCAAGCAAAGGTAACTGCCTTTTGGAGCCTGCTGATTTAACATGCCAATTTTTTCTCACAAACAGGGTATCTTCCTTGAAAAGTTACCTTGCACTAATTGAAATGTGGAGCTTTATCAAGCAAGGTTGTGGCAGGCTTGGAGTCCAGCGTCTTATAATACACTATGTTCTCTGGAAGTGCTAAAAAGATGTTGGCACCTGATACAAGAGAAAATGCTATAAAAAGGCTTTTGCATACATATATGTAATTTTATACATTAAATATAGTTATTACTTTTTAATATGATCGTTTCTCAAAATTGCACATAGTTTTCTGCAGTTCAGAGTTTTGGTTTTACATGTTTATAATGGTGGAGGCCTATAATGGATCCTATGTCATACCTGAATTTGTGATTCCCATAATTTTTAAAGCAAAAAAGCAAGAATAAAAAACAGCACACACTCAACATAATTCTGTAATTCCATTCTCAAAGTCCTTTGGTGTAACCTTCATTCATGTGACCTAAAAACATTGCAGATATAATATCCTGAGTATTGGGAAACAGGTTTTATTTTTTCCCTCTTTGAAACAATTATTTTTCACCACTCTAGACAATGACCAAAATGTTTTGGAATCTGTTGTTGCTGCTTTATTTCTTGTATCCCACCTTTGGGGAAAAAAAGGATAAGTCTGTTGTCCTATGTATTGCACCTTCAGTGACCAAAAAGGCTTGAACCCAGGGGGTTATGATCATCCAGTTCAGAGCAAGAGAAAAAACAAAGGTGGAACTCTGCTTCCATGTCTTCCTGCCCTACATTTTTGCTTGCTGGGCTTTTTGTCTGCCTAGTAAAAAACATTATGGAGTGTAGGAAAAAGGCTGACCAGGCCCCAGCCTCCCTCTCTAGTCTCCTCCCTTGTGAAACATCCTCCAGTTTCTCTCCCTAAAGTCATTTATGTGACCTTGGAGGGCAGCCAACATGGTTTTTTTTCCATATGAGCTCCAAAGAGTGGGGGGAGATAATGGGTTCCCCCATCTCAGGCCAGAGCACTTTCTCTTACCTGAAAACTGGAAATGTGAAGTATCTGATGGCCTTCAGACACTGTCTAGGGATTGTAGGAATGCACCCTAAGTATTACTAAGGAGGAATTTTATACTTCTGAAGATAGCCTAAATTATCTTAGAATTCTGTTTGTGGGATTCATGTACATATCATGTTTTTGGACAAATGTTAGTTATGTATTTTTCCGTAACTGCTGTGAACTGTGTAGCTGCTGAGCAGTCAGCAAAAAATATCCTGAGAACATCTTCAGAGTCATAGAAGAAATGTACTACAGGGCTGCCTTAGTCGGTAGCATATGTTGTACACTATTGTTCTTGGTTGAGTTTTTCTGAGGTAGGTCACCAGGTCTTTCCTCAGCCCTCTCTGGGCCTGGGACTGGCACACACATATGTGATGACAGTTGGTTGTACACTGTACTGTACAGGAACCGCAATGATTGTAGTCCATGTATAGTCATCTTGGTAGTAAAGTAGGTTAAAGTCTTTCTGAGAAACTGTTGCCTGAGAACTAAAGATATTACAATGCACAAACTATGCACTAACTAGAGGCTATGGGTTCCCTTTCTTTGCGGGGGGTGGAGATTCCATTTTACTTGGTGCAAAGCTTTCTGTCACTGAAAAGGACTGATAATAGTTTCCTTTGTTGCTGAGAGCAGGTGGCAAAGCATTGCTAGCGGTACTTTCTTAAAGTTCTATCTGATAGAAAGCATAACTGAGAGATGTTATCAGTTATTCTTGGCGACAGTTCTAGAAATTCCATGAGCTTTCATTACCTGATGTTTAAAGGGCTGTGTTGCTATCTCATAGGTATCTAGTATAGTATAATGTGCAAATCCATGTATTTTTTTTTCTAAAGAGCAGAAGGAAATTTTTAGCAAGAATCAATTCAGGCATATAACTAGCTTCAGGAAGTAATATTTCCAAAATAGATGCTTTCTTTTCTATGGGCATAGCAGTTTTAGGGAGGCAGATTTCCTTGGAGACTTGCAAGAGAGGAAGGAATTTAGCAATGAGCTGGTTCCTTGTCATGGCAAAGGACCTTGTGTAGTTCAATGAAGCTATGAGTTATGCCAGGCAGGGGCACCCAAGATGGACAGGTCATAGCAGAGGGCTCTGACAAAAGGTGATCCACTGGAGAAGGAAATGCTGACCCATTCCAGTGCCCTTGCCATGAAAACCCCATGGACAGTACCAGAAAACAACAAACTATGGTTTATTAAACCATGGGTTGTTCAGTCACGAGCTATCATTAAGTAAGAATCTGGAATAAAGGGTTTACTATTGATTATTAAGCATGGACATGCTCCATGCATTTAAGTTCTCTTACATTCAGCCTTCCACTTTAAAAAACTAATATCATTCATTTGCCATCTTGTTTGATCCTCACACTGTGGAATCAAGTTCTACACTAGACTATTTTTGGGGAAGCAGGGCAAATACCATTGCTTTCAGTTTCAGTTTTTCGATCTATTATTTTACTGGTTGATGATATTGAAGATTCTAACTGATATTCATTATTTGTTTTAGATCATTCCTGATGTGGCTTGTGGGAATGCAAGCTCCAACAGCTCTGGTGGGGGTCGCCTTATTTCTTTTGAAGTTCCACAGAATACATCTATAAAGTAAGAGGCTCCTTTATCTTGGTGTTATTATAAAGATACGCTTTAAATAATGTTACTGGTTAAATTCATCCTCAGCTGTTTTATCTGGATGTGATAACAAGAATTCAGATAAACAGGGAAAAAGCCTCAAAGTCTCTCTAATGTAATCAATGATAGGAAGTCCTGTCTGGGCAATATCCAACAAGGCCACTGTGCTTTCACAATTGTTGAAGCACTAGATAAGAAAGAGCTTATAAGAAGTTCATGACTTCCCAGCAGGAAATGATGTTTTGCATACCACTGGCAGCCACAGATAGATCTTGTGGGCCTCTACTGCCCAGTAAAGAGCTGTTTACAGTCTTCCCCCAGTTTAAGAAATTTTTAGTTAGAGGATGACAACTTGATAGAGTTGCAATGTAATGGTCAATTTGGCTTGAAGAGGCATGATCTGACATGAATTTGAATCAGTTTATTTGAACAGGTGTGACTTCCTTATTGTACTCTTGCCTCTCAAATATAGTAACATCCCTTATTCTAAGTGAGTTTGGAACAGTCCAAAATATATTTCCACTCATCCATAAAGACTTTGCTGTGAACAATGTAGCGGGCAAAGTTGCTTATAGATGCTGCTGCAATATTTACCTTGGGAAGTGAAGGGTGACCAAGAGTGCATGGTCTATTTGTTCAAGCATGACTTTGACCTTCAGGAAAATTAACATACGGTAACAAAGTGTAATTGTGTTTTATAAATATATAAAGTCTAAATATTTCCACTTAAGCCTAAGAATGACTATTTAAAGTTTAATCTCCTGTGACTGAAGCTATACTGGAAATATGGGTCCATTATTTTTTCAGTATTTGGAAAGGTATTAAGGAAAAAACTACTAATGTAGGGCAAACACATGAAATTTAGTCTTTTTCCAGTTCCCTTTCCCTTCATTCACACCCTCACTACCTTCAAAGCTCCCTTGCCTTTTCTCTCTTTTCCTAACAGTAACGCGGATACAGTCTTTCTTTTCCAAATTTGCTTCATCTTCCTTCCTTTCAACTTCCTGCCACCTTTACTTCACACCTCTTTCATCCAGGCTGTTGGCCTCCTCTTTCAGAAAGCATGCTTCATCTGGTCCATTGATTCTCAGCCAGTTTCTAATTGTCTAACCTTCCTTTGGTCCTTACTGGCTTTCATAAATTTATACTCCTCCTCCTTTAAGTGAACTAAGGGTATTATTTTATCTTCTCAACAACCATGAAAGAGAGGTTGGTTCAAGGTTACTCAGTGACCTTCATTGCAGAAAGCAGATGTGAAAGAGTTCAGTAGAACTACAAAGCAAATACACAAATTACTGCCAAATGTGTTTCATTCTTCTTTAGTGGCACATTTAATGGTTTGATAGTCATGCATTTAGTTCATCTGCACTGGACTGGTTTGCATGGTCAAAGTGAGCCACAGTGTCTTATTCAAAGCACAGCACCTATGGGACATGATTTCCATAATCACACTTGGTGCTGCTTGTGTTGTCCAAACTCAGGGAGCATGGCTTATTGCAGAGAGAAACAACCTCCCAAAAACTCTACAACAGCCTATTGGCTGTTTAAAGGTTGTTCACATGTGGATAACATGCCTGTAGAGAGTGGGCCAGTCTCTCTCTCACTGTAAGCTGTGCAGTGGGAGGCATTGTCCGGTTCTCAAGCGAAGGAGGAGCGGCAGAAGTGGCGGCTGAACCGTTTGGAGCTCCTTCAAAGCTGCTTAGTGAAGTTTCTCACACTGAGTGTGAGAGTCAATCTGTTCTGGAAAAGATGGAAAGGTTTTCAGGAGGGGTGGGAAGCAGGATCCAGTCCTTGACCCTGTGAAGGCACATAGGGAGAAATGAGCTGCTCAGCTGGAGGGGCTCTGTCATTCCTGCCATATTGTTCTCCAAAAGTGAAATCCCCTCTGAGAGTAGAGCCAGCGGCTGTACTGAAAAGGAGAGACTGAGGAGGAGTTTCCAGTTTGGAACCAGCTCTTGGCGAGATCAGAGGCTTCTCCTTCCACCTTTGACAAAAGGCTATTTAAAATTTAACTGTTCTGTTAACTGTGGGGTTTCATTAAAAAGATTGCACTTTGAAGGAATGTCTGGAGTTTTGGAACCCAGGGGAAAGAGGGTAGGGACCAGCTCATGACCATGCCAAACCATGGAAATTTAATGGAAGTTATTATTAATGATAATGGAAGTTTATTATTTATTTATGTATTTATTTATTAATTAAATTTGTATAGAAACTACCTGTTAGCATCATGCTATCTGGGTGGCCAAGTTGTACCCCACAAGTGCCTAGCATGCAACACAATTTAAATAAGTCATCATAGCTTTAAAAATGGCTTATTTTGTTTCGGTGAACGAGGTTAGTAAATAACCTCTGTCGTTCACCATACACAGGATGCAGATATGGAATTGTAAATTATTTTATTGCAGTGTTTGTTTATTACATATTGTTAGTGTATTCAGCTATGATTTTATATATTCTGTTGAATTATTCTATTTATATATATATTTAAAATCTTTTTAGTGTGTTGTTTTGTTTCCAGTGGTTTGAATCTTCTGCTTTGTTTGATTGGACATGAATTTGAACATGCAATCCTAGTCCAAAACTCTGAGTACAGTGGCTTTCCATCTGTCCCTGGACTCTGCATAAAAACAGCTTTTCTCTCCAAGTTAAACTGATCTTTCACACCTCCCACAGGTGCTCCAGCATGGATGTATTCCTAACACCTTTCCTCTGGAATTTAAACGAACAGTGAACTCTTCATGCTATTTCAACAGGTCAACCTATGATATGCTCAACTAACCTGGATTAACGTATTTATATAAATAAAATGTGAAACTAAAATTTAAAAGCATAGCAGATGATTACTGGCCAATGTGTATATATACAAAGCTTCTCATTTAAAATTGTACGGAGTGTCCATGTATCTGATCATGCTTCTAATTTACAAGATATATGCAAATCCTCTTTGATTTCCACTGCAATCTTATTTATGTGTATTCATAAGCGAGATCCATCAAGTTCAATGAGAATAATTCCCATGTAAGTGCGCCTAGGATTGCATTATTAATGTGCTCACTTTTGTATTTTCTTTGCTTGTTTAAAGGTTCAAGTTCTTGTGGGAAATAGGTTAATATTGGTTGCATTGGGCCTGAATCTATGCTGTGGTTTTTATTTACTTTAAAAATATATATATTTAATGATGTACTGCATGCTATGCCTTCTTTAAAACATTTCTTCTTTATAATATGTTTACTATGTGTATTTTTTTTTGCCTTTAGTATAAGGCAAGATGCCACAGCATCTCTTATCTTGTTATGGAAGGTGACAACAGAAAGATTTAAACAGTGTTCACTGACTGATACGACAAGTATCACTCTCCTCCAAGCAAAGGGCGGTCTTGTCCTGACAGAGGAGACACTTACATTAGGAAACAACTATTTTATTGGTGAGTTTTGGTACTATTGTAGATTTTTAAATTCATGTATATGATTTATACTCTACCTTTTGACTTAATCAGGATGTCTGTGTACTATCCAAAATATAATAATTCATAAAATAATACAGTATAACATAAGCAATCATCAATAGAGTAGCTGAAATACAGATGAATAAGAAAAATATTACTGATTGTAACAGCTCAGTCCATCCTTCAGGCTATGCTTTGGAAGATCAGAAATTAGATCTTTCCTCATGCTCCATCTGCATGCCTCCAGCCTACCAGCACAACTTCATCTTTAGTTTCTTGTTTAAGCATAGTTTATTGTAGTTTGCAATGATATATGAATCATTGAAGTATGTTTTATGCTTGTCCTTCAGTTTTATGCTTGTCCTTCAAGAAGTGGGAATCACAGTGTGTTATAGACTTGTTTAAACTGGGCATAGTCATTAGTGTTCTACTGTATGTAGAATTTGTAATTTCATAGGGAAGATACAATATCAGAGCAATCCTGTGAAGCTTAAGGAAGCCATGGCATAGGAACAATCACTTCCTAAACCATGTTAGGTTCACACTGCTCAAGGTAGAAGGTGGCAGTTGAATGGTATTAAATTGAAATTAAACAACCAGGAAAAATTACAAATTTCAGAGCATATTTAAGTTTAAAAATATCTACCTTTTCTTATCAAATCAGTGTTTTTATTCTCTGTAGTAGATTTTTAGGAGTCCAGGTTTAGACAAAATGAAAGGTTTCTGTTTCCTTTGTGCTCCACTTGTAGCCTTCCACGAGAAATCTTGCTGGGCACAGTAAGAAACACAATCTGATCTAGCAGGTTCCAGTTTTATGGCTTTTTTATCCTATGTAAAAAGAAAATGGATCACAGAACTTCTGTTTACTATAATGACAATTTTAGAATTTAAAAATGGAAAATTGAAGCTGGTGACTAAATGTGTGAGACAAAATAAGTTTATATACTTTATTTTAAGATGTGTGAAAAACTTAAGAGGTTTGGATACATTTCCTAATGCACGTAAGTTTAATTAAGTCAGGTTTTGTGGGACAGATGGCATGCTGTAACTGGAACATGAAATTGAAGTCATGATAATAATAGTACTTTGTTCTTGAAATATTTTTTCTCTCCATGATGAGCAAAGATTTGTTCAATGATTTCTCATTTCCGAGACACATGGCCTCCAAACCAGGAAGAACTAGCCAAGCATGGAAACAGATTTCCACCTGCAGATCTGCTCTAGTGTTGATAACAAGGAAAAGAGAAATGGGAGATTTTTTGCTCAAGCTGCCTCCTCTTTACTGTACTCTCTTTCCTTGTTAGATGAAGAGGTTATATGTGCTCATTCAGTCTAAGTACCTCTTTCCCACTTTTAAGCATATTCTGGACATTGCTTCCCCATTCCACTGCCTTTCAGCTTCAGATAATTCCAGTCACCTCTGAAGCAGGGGAAATACTGCCACTTTTTCTGTGCTAAAAGTTCCTAGATCAGGATGATATTGCCAAACAAATATAATTCTTAGCGTCTCTTTCTGCATTTCAAAGCAGCTGGGGGAAAGGCTGCTAATAGTGTGGACTATTGAGTGTGTTATATAAATTTATAAAAAATAAATGCACCTGAATTATTATTATTATTATTATTATTATTATTATTATTATTATTATAACATTTCTATGCCGCCCCTTGCCGAAACCTCGGGGCGGCTTACAACATGATAAAATACATTGAAATACAATAGTACATAATAAATTACCATTAAATATAAAAATACAAAAAATACATTGATTTACAAATATAAAATTAAAATTATCAGTATAAAATAAAAATATAGGGGGAGAAAGAGAAGGAAGAAGAAGTTGCCCTGGCCAGATCATATGTTTTAACAATTGAAATGATGTTTAAATAAAAATCACTCCCTTTGCATAGGAATAACAAGAATGTTTGTTTGGGGGCAGGAAAATGCTTCGAGTTGAAGGTGTAGCACATATGAGAGATGGGAAAATGCATAGCAGATAGCTTTACTTTCTTCCTTTTAAAAGCTTTTCCTGGATATGAAATTGGGAGACCACACGGAATCTCATTTGGGTCATTCATGTGTTGCTGACTTGCTTTACCATCCAGGCACTTCCAGATAGAAGTGTCCTTGGATCATCAAGCTGATGGCACAGTGAACCTATTCTTTTCTTTCTTCCTTAATGGAAAACATGGGAGGGTAGAAGTTGAGTGGAAGGCAGATGTTAGACCCTTGGAAAATTATATGAATAGGGTGGGATGATGGTGTGATCAATGCTTGTTAGGGTGAAAACTTATGTAGACACCTAAGATAGGGTGGCTATATGCACATACATGGGCTTGAAAATGTCTTTCTGTCTGCTTGTTGACTGGGATGTGGGTGTGCTATTGCTAGATTGCTAAGATTCATATTCCATAATATTCCTGATTACTTCAGAAAAATGAAAACCAGGTATCTCCTTTTATAGGGAAGCTGTGTACCTAATTTGCATGCTTACATATCAAGTGAAACTAGCTATTTTTGCTGCATATCAAGAAAGACAAAGTAGTTTCCATATGTTGCATACTTACACCATTGTCTTTGAAGGTGTACCCTGATGAGCTCTGCGCTGATGCTATCCCTTTCCATTGCCCTATGTTGCCTTCCACTCTCTTCTTTTATCTCCTCTTGTTTGCTACAATATGCATGTCTCAGTACAGAGGAAAAGGGAGAAGACCAGTCATTTTTTCATGCTGTCCTTAAAAGCCCGGAGTAGCAGATTTTATTCAAAGAAAGCACAACCCTACAACAATGCAGTTGTTCTGGATAAGACTGTTGGAATCTTCCCCTGCCCTCCTGTGTCATCTACACCCTTCAAACCTCAGTTTTTTCCCGAGAAATGTAAAGATTGCAGTTCCTCAGGATAAATGAGTTGGAAAAGCATTTTATAAAATACTATAAGGAATTAGTTAATTCTGTGGAAACAAGATTTTATTAGCTCCCTTTAATCTTTTTCCTCATTTCAGTGAAGGAGATGTAAAAGACTGATGTGTGTGGTTGGGGGGGGGGGTTGCTTGTCTGCCTGCATCAGCCATTTTCTGGTACATTTCTGAAAAAGTTAATCTATTTAAATAACTCACATTTTTCCTAAAATAATCCTAGTGTGCAAAATGCAACCAGTCAGGAAACTAAATTATTTGTTTTAGTTGCCTCTTGGTATCTAATTAACTAAATTAACATTTGCTTAAAGACTCTCAGACACCATGAAAAGTTTTTCAACAGGAATCTATACCAAGGTAGTAATTAGCCAATCAAGTGATTAAGTGAACAAATAATATCTGTGCTAATAATAATGCATTGCTTCTAGAAATGACCTACCAGCATCTTCTGATCTGGTTATGCTTTTGTGGCCATGCACATAATCCAACTAGTCTTCCCTGAAATTTTATTGTAGTTTTTATCCATAGGTTTCCATAAAAGAAAGCTTAGATCCATACATATTCAGAACAAATGCATCTTTTTTTCTTTTTTCTTTTCTTTTTGGTGAGCTTAAATAAAACAAAACCAACACCAACAATGGAAAAGAAGGAAGGAAACTTCTTGATATACCATAATTATCATAACTATATACTTTTTACTATGCTCAGACATTTTGAATATAATTCTTTCTCAGAGATACCCTGAGAAAGTTTCATCCTGACATCAGTGCACAGTACCAGTGGTGTGTGGATAATAAGGTAAAATTGGCTGTTTGGGACTATCCCAAGAAAGGATTTCATTTAGAATACTTTGAGTTCAATATATATTTCTTTCCCATGTGATTGGTGTCTTCTTTTCTTTCTTCTTCACAGAACTGAAGCAGGTTGCTAGATCTTGGAACAATGCTGTCAGAATGACAGTATGTTTGTACAATACCTGATAGCCCCCTGTCAGAAGATCAGCTTGTCAAAGATGCAGTTCTGAATGTGCAGCACTTTAAAGATGTTTATAGGACTGCAAAATGAAGAGCTATGAATAGTTAGGCTAAATAGCTTACGAGTTACAGGTGCATAAAAGTGGGCTTTTGTGTAATAATCCTAGCTGGATGGGGAACTGCATACCTAATTCCCCAGTTAATTCCAGCAAGTGTCTCAAGGGCCTTCTCAGTGGTTGCTCTCCACCTCTGGAATAAACTCCCAAGGGAAATTCACCTGGTATCATTACTATTTTCATTTTGGACCAGGTGAAAACATACATTTTTAATATCTATTTTAATTGATCCATCCCCCTTCCACCAATTTAATGTTACTGTATCATACTTATATTGGATTTTAAATTGTTATGGCTTTTAAAATTGTTAAATTGTTTTATCTTTAAAAATGTATTTGTATGATTTTGTAAGCCACCTAAGGACTTTATAAAGTAATTGGTGTCATAAAAATGGAAATATTAAACAAATAAATATATAAATAAACTCCACAGTTAAGACTATTATAATGTGGGACTACCCTTGAAGAGTGTCCAGAATCAGTGCAGTATATGGCAGCTGGATTACTAGCTAGTGACGCTGGGTTGCAAATCACTGCCTTTTATGTTGCCTAGCAAGCATTAATAACATTGTACTAGCATTTGCATACACAGGCACAGTTACATTGGTGCTACTGGATATTGCCCAGTATCTCTTGTCCCTGTGGCTTTTGTTCAGAAATGTGGGAGCAGTGGAAAGCTCCATCAGATAGAGGCATCTGACAGGAAATGAAATGTGCTTGGGAAACCCTGAATATAATAAGCATGTGTATCAGCTGGGTTACAGAGATGCCCAAATTGCAATATTTAGCAATATTTGGCTAAGTTGCTGGCATCAATTCAATTCAGTAAATAGATTTATTAATTGAGTAACTATGTTCCTTTTGTTGCCTTTTTAAAAAACAAATTTAAAATAGTCTGTTTGCATTTGCATTTATAGAGATGGAGACTACTGAGTAACTTCACTGACCTTTTGCTCTTCACCAGATGCTGTTTGTTCAATTGCTTTAATAAGCAATTCAGTATCTGGCTTTGTAAGTAGAGATTTGATAGCTGTGAACTAGTCCTTGAAATGCAGAAGCATTTTCTAGGTGACAATGGCCACATGATGAGGGCATGACTAAGTTTATTGTAATGGACCAATGAAATTGTACTATGGCCTTGTTCGCACATAATAATAAGCCAGTTTATCCTGACTTATTGTGAACAAGTAGCATGCTGGCATATACAGCCTGTTTGTGCAGGTGGGTAAAACAAACTAAGAAGAGATAGTTTACCAGCCAGGATTTATAAATGAACCATAAACTGAATGGTCAGTTCTGGCAGCCTGGATTGTGGCATCATGCTCTCTCTTCCTAGTTAGTTTTATTCACTCATACAATGGGTGGAACAGGGTAGGAACAAATGAGCTGTGTCCACCAGCATGGCAGTTATTCACAGTAAGTCAGACTGAACTAGGAATTCTGGTTTATCCTTATGTATGAACAGTTTATTAACAAGCCTGCACCTGAAGAAGATTTATGGTACCTGAAGAAATCTTTCCTGATGTGGTGCACTGACATCTAAAATTTCACTAAAGAAAACTTTATCATAGTACAACTTTATGTAGCTCAGCTTAAAAGCAACCACAGATAAAATGTTGGCCTATTACAAATAAACTTGGACAGTAAATTGATACGCTTACTAGGACCACCTACATGTTATGCATTTTTATTGCTTCTACATTGGGTAGTCTTAATAAAGGTGGTACTTTTCTGTTTCTGTTTTATTATATAATTCAGCTCTTGAGACTTCAGTACAAAATATTTGAAGCTGTTAGATTTTAACTGGCCTTGGAAAAAATATAAGGTTAAATTGTGCAAAATTACCTTTAATTATAAAATATGTCTCATTATGCACCTCTAGATGAAGGGGAGTGTAAACATGTTTCTGCAATTATTCTCCTACTTGGTAGCTAAAAATAGTCAGATATAAATACTTAAATGCACTTCCAAAATAACAGGCATGTTGTAGTCATATTATGTTAGTAAGATAGGTGAAGTAATGGGAAAATCACAAGAAAGGATGAATTTCTGGTGCAAATGAATTATTAGCTTGCTGAGGGAAACAGTTTAGCAGTATTGCATGTGCAAAGGAAGCTTGATTTTTTTAAATCCTTCCTCTCCTTTAGGGAGCTGTCTGTTATGAAGAGCAGATTAATTGCTTCAGATGAGTGAAACTAAAGATAATTTTGTAGGCATCAGAAAAATCCAAGTGTACTCACATTTTGACTTTCTAATTGTGACAGGCAATCAAAGGAAAATTTAAGAGGAAATGAATTTTGACTAAAATATAATTTCTTATTATTAATTTTATTTTGAAACTACCCAATAGCAGAAGCATTCTGGGAGTCATACAACTGCAGCAAATCATAGAATACAATTAGGATAGAAATAGCAATAAGGCATCATAAAATTATGAAAATCTAACATTGTAAACTTCCTAAAACAATATCCTGACAATACTGGTCCCCTAACTGCTATTTCAAGCTATCAAATGTCTTGGCATAGGGGGCAGTCTTAGCCTGGAAGCAATACCAGGTGAGTTTCAGTGGGAAGGTCATTCCATATTTTGGGGGTTACTTCAAAGAAGGTCCTCCTCCTTATTGCCACCAACTGAACCACCCTTGGAGGTGGCAGTTGGAGGAAGGCCCTAGATGTTGATCATAGTCTCTGAGTAGATTGCAGATGGGAAAGGTGACCCATCATGTATTGTGTATTCATTACTATAGCCTACATCAGCCTATATTCTCAGAAGAATTCAGTTGTTTGTTTGGAGGCCAACTAAACTAACATTAAAAGTTCTAGGTTAGTTTGGAAATGATCAGGCCCAGCCTAATAAATTTTATGTAGAACATGAAGTCACCATTTGCTTTCATTTTAAAAAATCTTCTCACTTTCAGTATAGAAAGACTATACACTTAGAGAAAATAGGAAAACATACTTATTGAACTATTCATAGAAAATGTTTGAAGTTGAGGAGCACAGTTGCCTAAGGAGGGGCAGACAGCCAAAAGAATATAACTGGATTATTTCTTATGGGAACAGATTTGGCTAATGATGGGAACCATCTTTTCTAGCCAGGAATAGCCTTGGATTGATGCTGCTTCATGACGTGCCTTGGTTTCTCAAGACTGTTGTGTCCTGAATTGAAAGGGAATGAAGTCCGATCTTGAACTGGCAACAAAGCTTCCCTCCTTCCTCAGTTTTTAACAAAATAAATAAAACAAAGCAAAACTCTTGGCCACCTGATCATTAAAATTGAGCTACCCTCTGAAAATAGTCAACACTGCCCCTGGTCATGGGTGGGTGGAATTTGACCCAACATTAGTTTGCATTGTCCTGCTTTGGATTCTCAGTTTTTTGATTGCCTGTCCCTGGGTTCTCACTTTTTTTTTTTTTTTTACTCTTTTTCTATTAAAGTCAATGGCGAGGTATTGTTCCATTGACATTAACAAAGGTGGGGGGAAATGGTTTCCTTAGAAAAAACAATCAGAGGAAGAAACCCATGCATTACAAAGACTTCATTGCCTCAAGGGTTTTCTTCCCCTCATTTTTCTATAAAGCCCCCACCTCCACTAAAAGCAGTGAAATAATATAATTCCATTGACTTTAATGGAGGTGGGAACAGGTGTCCTGAGGTGACCTTTCTGTGTCACATGGCGGTGGGGTGGGGGGTGCTCATTGGGTGCCACTGCATGCCCAGACCTCATGTTGCCAACCCTAGTTTAAACAGTAAAAGTCTGGTTACTAATGTAGTCATTGCACTCCACTGGTAGAAGAGTGTGCAGCTCACTTCTCTAATTTTCCTAAATTCACTGCACATTCTCTTTAGAGAACAACATTATCTAGATCTGGGTATGCTGTAGATTCCAGGTGCTTCCTGATGAAGCTTTCATCATGTCTCATTTGTGGAATTTTAGGGACTGAGTTGTGGGCTCTAGACATCCCATGTTTCCTTTCCACTTCTGTTCTTTTTCTTACTACAGAATATCTGTCATGGAGGGAAAGGCAGAATACCTACCCAACAAACTCTTATACATTCTGGATTTACTGTGCACTTGTGATTTCTTACTTATAATTGATTATGGTTTGTTTAGATTTAAAGCTCTAGTTTTGTGTCATCTTAAGAGCACTTTCTCAGGATTATTTTAGAGCAGGGAAGAAGGAGAATTCTTTCTGAAAGCAAAAATGAATCTACCCAGACGCTGTGAGCAATATCTGAGGCCTCCCTTCAGGTACCACTTCCTAGGGAGGCTTGGAAGGTGGCAAAAAGGAGAAGTGCTTCCAGACTGTGGAATGACCTCATCATTGAGGCCCACCTGGCACCTACTTTGTCATCCTTTCAGCACCAGATTAAGACTGCTTGCTCCACCCAGGCATTCAAAAGATCTAATTTTCTACTAAATGTGTTTTTAGCTATTAAATTGTTTTCAAGTTTTATAGACTGGAAAAATGTTAAGCTGTTTTATTGTGTTATGGATTATATTTTTATGAACTCCTGTGAACATCACATACAGCTTTGACCGTTGGGTTGTTATTATATGTTACTATAAAAAACTCTTTATTTATATCCTACTTTTTTCCTCTTGTGAGGGGCTCTAGGCAGTGTACCTAGCTTTCCTCTGCCTCATCTTTTATTATCCTTACTGCAACAACCCTGTGATTTAGGTAAGGCTGAGAGTGAGTGACTGGCTCTAAATAACCCAGTGAGCATTATAGTTGAGTGGGGAATAGAACCTGGATCTTCAAAGGTCCCAATTCAATGCTCTGTTCACCATGACATAAATAGAGGCATGTGAACAGAGTTGGGTGACAGGATTGTCCCACTTTATACATCAGCTGATGACTTTCCTTACAAAACCTGATATGGAATCATTTGCCTTTGTCACTGTCTGGTTCTTTCAGACTCACTCTTTAAAGACCAGGTCATTTGTGAACTCTGAAATTGATCTGGAATATGGGAGAGAAACATGGAAGTACACTTTGTGTTTTGTCTCCCTTCCATCACTAGTTTAAAAGCGTCTCATGACTTGATAAGAGCCAATTTGGACACGGTGAAGGAGAGCTATGACTGAGTCTTCCCCTTTTCTTAAAAGCAGCTGTGGGCTTCCTAACATGGCTTGGATTGTGATGTTGGTGGCTATCTCTCAATTTCCCCATCTTACATTGTGTCTCTTCCTGCCGCCACCTTCAGGTGCTATTAGCCACAGAGCTGAAAAGCTACAGTAAAATACTGGTACCTATTTCTCCCTCTCCCCACGTCCGCTTACTTCATCTGAAAAAGGGTAGCTCCGTCCTACAGTACAGCAGCATGTCTCAGTCCAAATCACATCTCAGCTCCGTGCCCACTTTTAATCAAAGTAAAACATTTTGGATGACTGACTCATGGATCCCTCTCATCACATCAGTTTTGTCTCTCAGGGTTTAGTTATATTTAACATACCTTTGAATTCTTGATGTGATATTTTGGCAGTGATTACTATGATAATGTGAGCTCTTTCCACAGGTTTTGTGACTGATTCCGTTGCCAAATGCACCGTGGCTTTACGCTTGACAGTGTTAGTAAAAGTCAGCACATGCTTTCCTGAAGGAAGCCAGTCAGATGACCTTCCATGTTCAGGGAAAGGAAAATGCATCACCAAAACATCTGAGGTAAGAGTAGCCATCTTGTCTGCAAGTGAGGAGCAGGGCAGGGGTGAGGAAGAATGATCCCTGTCCTCATTTGGCCATGTGAGGCTCATGGAGTGTGGGAACGGGTCTGAGGAGTCACATGAGATAGATACTAAGAAACCAGCAGTGACATCCAAGTAATTCATGGATGACTTTAGGAGAGAGAGATGGTAAATATCAGCTTCAGAGAACAGGTATTGAGAGACCACTGGTTACAGGATATGGGGTTAGCCAAGATAAATCATGCAGGACCATGGACAGCTCTGACCTTGGCCATTGCTGTCTAGACTTTTTAATATAATGATGCAGGCATTAAAGTTTGAGCCAAGCTCCATCTTCCCTCAATCAGAAGCAACTTGGAGCTTAAGGTCTGACATACCTTGCTGCTCTGTGTGAATTCTTGGAAGGGCCTCTAGTATCTAAGGAAGAGAAGACTGATTGTTCCTCAGAGTTTCTAGGTACCTGCTATGGAGGATGAAGTCCCACTTCCATGTTTAGCAGTGGCACATTGTTCCTGGTCTGTTGCTGTTTGATATGATTTAATGACTGGCTTAAAACCTTCTGGTTTATTGGAGGAATATGGTTCCAGATTGCTGTTAGGGCTCAGATATGTTGCTGCTCTAATTTCCAACTTGTTTGGTAAAGCCATGAAATTCCTATAGTCTTTGTTCCACCTGATCAAAGGATATTATTTTTCATTTTTTAAAAAGTAAATAAATGGCACATTTTTTGGTATTTTAAAAAAGGGAATGATGAGGAGAAGTCTTTCATTAAAACCTCCAGCAGGAACAATAATTGACTGAGACTACTAAGAGAGGCTATTTAAGAGGCAATTAATAGACTTTTCATCACTAATCCCCACTTGCAATTATCTGGAAGAAATAAAACATGCTGTACCTACAAGGAAGACTTTTAATTAATGTTGCTGAAAACCTTTGCTGCATGGACATCTCTGTGAGTAAATGTTGTAGGAAGACCTTGACCATGTAGGAGAACAGTGCTGGATAATCCAGCAATATATGCAGTTATTTGCTGAAACATCTGTTTTAATTTTGTTTGCTGCTTACTGTGGAGGCAACTATAATTAAGTTGGCCATTTTTTATAAATAAAAAGAGAAAGGTATTAGAGCTTATCATCATCAAACTAGTGTTAGTTCACTGGTGTGTGCTCTGTATTTTCCAGAAGTTAATAAAACACACTTGAAGGAAGAAGCCAGTGAATGGGTGAGGGCCAGAAGAATGCATTATTAGACTCTTGTGTATGGTCCTGTACAAATAAAGCAAGACAGCCCATTTTAATGTATGTTTATTGAGATATAAGTTCCACTGAGTTCAGTGAGACTTAGTCATAGGTAAGTGTGCATAGCATTTCATCTTTCGATAAGGAAGTGATTCCTACCTGTTACAGAGTTCAAGTTCCTTTTGTAAAAGACTTACAGAGAAACCCTAACCCCCAAAACTGCTGCATATAGGGGGCTAGGATGGGGTTGAGTTGTCCCAGTACTGAAAAACTTGCTCCATGAATAGGAACATCCACCCCAGAGTCCCATGGAAAGTTCTGCAGGGCTGAATCTACTATCAGTGATAGCTAGGCTAAGGATCTGAAACTGGTCATTCTGAGGACAAGTCAAAGATGTCCTGAATGAAATAGTGACAGAGCCAGATGTGAAATGGTCAGTACCCAGGCATGCTGGTAACTGGACAATATGTCTGAGTGAAATCTGTTATGCTCCGAAAAGGCAGAAAGAAAGGATTAATGACCATATTTTCAGTTGTGCATAAGTAGTCTGCCTATCACAGGAACAGTGCTGGATGAGCCTTAGATTCTCCTCAGTGCTATGATTCAATGGTTCTGTAATTTTAGCACCACACTTGCTTCACAGCACTCTGTTCTCCTGAACCTGCAGACTCAACGCCGCCTTTATTGTAAATATGTCAATTCTTTCAACTTACTTGCTTTTGAAATTAATCATCCTTTCCATAGTGCATAATCATTATATGCTGAAAACATTATTGATGATCAAACATCACTACTTTGTTTCTCGCTGTGTATTTGATATATTTTGTAAAATATGTCTGATACTGTTTTTCCTTGTGATTCAGTGAGACTTAGTTCTGCTCCAAGACGTTTCACAGTTCAGAGCACTGAACTCAGAGATAAGGCTTAATCAAGTCAGATAAATTGTGTGTGCCATCAGCTTTCTTTAGAAGGGGAAAAGGTGTTTTCATTACTGCTCCTGTCACATAGAATAGTTCAGGCACAATTCCTAGCGCAGCAGGAAACTACAGACTTTTGAGGCCTTTGCAGTGACCTTGCCAGCAGGATTGAAACTGTTAGATATTTACAGTTTGTTTAGTCTTCAGTGTCAACATTTATTAGTGACTGGAACTATAGATTTATGAAATCCTCAAGAAGAGTATGTGAGTAGAAAGCACAGAAAATAATGTCAAAATCATGATATAGAATAGACTAGAAGAGTCTAGCCCCCTGCTAGACTTTCACATGTGGGCACTCATTCAGCTGCAGGACCACACCTTTCCAGCTTAGGTGAATTGACATGCTAGCTCAGTATATAGTTATACAGTGTTTGTATATCTTTTTCTTCAGGTCTTATAACTGAAATGCCTTAGACTGCTGTGCTATGTCCACTGACCTGGCATTGAACTCTTTGTTTTAAAATTTACAGAAATTTTGAAGGCAGCAGAAAAAATGGGCAGATGAGGGGAGAGAAAAATGTTTTGAAAAATGGAAAAATGCAATATTTGGACACTTTGCAGGTTGAAACGGGCAACAACAATGAAACTATCAATATTAATAAAACAAAGAGAATGATGCCTCCTCTAATCTTCTCCTCCATAGTTGCAAGCAGACATGATGCATTCACTTTCATAAGAAGAACTGAGAAAAAAGGGAAAATGAACCAAGGCTCAGGTCATATACTTGACATTTTCTCATCTATTGCTATCAGTTTCTCTTACTATTTCTTTTGCTCCTTCATCTTTGTTTTCATCATACACATAGTTATCATGGACTTCTAAAAGCTGAAGGTTTGTCCAGACTGAAACAAACTTATCTTCCCTTTCAAACATCAATCTATTTCTTGTTTTGGTGTATTTCCAAACCCTGACCATTTTTTTTCACATGCTGCAGAAGATGGAAGAATCTGAAGTCAGTGGGAAGCAAGAGGAATCAGAGGTTGAGTTGTGCAGAGAGAGATAAGGAAATATATGTTTGGCAGAATCTCAGTTTGCATTCCTGGACTAAATCCCCTGAAGATATTCTGTATTTGGTTACTTTTAAAAGTACCCTGCTAACCTTAACTGCTTAGTGGATTGCAGTCCTGTCAAATGCAGCTGCATTGTGATCATGTTCATTTGATAGGAAATGTTTGAAAAAAGAATGTTCCCTGATTTAGGTGTACTAATCACTTAAGCAATTTGCTTTAGAATCTTTGAGAGTTCTGCAGTTGATCCCAGAAGATAGTCTCACCAAATACAGTGGTCCTTATACTTCTGGGTACTTAAATATTGTCAATGAAGAGATTATTAGTAGTAGTAGTAGTAGTAGTAGCAGTAAACTTTGAAAGAAGACCTCCCCTTCCCTCCATCAAATTTTACTATAGGGCTTCAACATCACTATCATATTCTTTGCATTTTCTTCCTTTTAATGATGGCAACTGCAATATGAATAGCTTTTACATCTTTCATAACTTCTCTTATTGTCTCCAGGTCTTTTGGAGTGTGTTCAGTTTCATAATGACATTAAGAAGCAAGTTTAGCCAATGACATGCACATCCTGTTGCAGTAATATGTGGCTATGTTTCCAGTATGATCTCTCATGCTGCTTTCGTATTACTTGCACTGCCAATCAACAAATACTTTGTCACTCCCAATTTTCTATAGGACTGCACATATTTTACAGTTGATATACACTGCAGTACATCTGTTCCCTCCTATTTCAATGGTTTTGTAAAAAAAATAGTTGAGATACTATCACAAAGTTTCTGATTCCTTCTCTGCTCACATGTCCACATCCATCTGTAAGTACTGTAAGACTCTTTGTGTCTTGTTGATTTTACTTTGCACAGATTCTGTTTCGTGTTCATATTCAGACTCTAAAGGAGGCTTACTTGAAAAAGATGTCTGCTGGGCAAATGAGATGATGGTCTTGAAATATGACCACATGGACATTTTTTCTTGTCTACACTGAAGCTGGCCAGTGATTTGGGATACAGCTGTTTGCAATGCTTGCTTCCTTGAACATGCTGTTGCAGATGGGGGAACTCTTTGTGATGTTTCAGGTGTTACAGCAGAAAGAGGACTGTTGGGAAAAGCTACTTGCACTTTCCTCAGTGTAGTCCTCCTCAGGTCCTTGAAGGATTTTTAGTGTTAGCAGAACACTTCTTAGACTGTGTATAATGATATGTTTTGTCATCTGATTAGCATTTGGAAATATGTATAACATGTATATAATTTGCAAAATATGTTTTTCCTCAGAAGAACTTGCAGTATAGAAATGCTTCCATATGGTAGATGTTACTCTCAGCATTTTGCTAAGGGGAGGGAAAAATAATTTAGTGGCAATTTTGTCAGTAACAACCAAGCTATGGTGTGTGCATGTGAGTGTGTGAGTGCATGCTGCGGGGGGAGGGGGGACGGACAATTGCAGCAAGCACCAGATTAATAGGAATTAAGATTTACATAAGCATTATAGGAAAAACACTAATTTAGTTAAAATATGTTTCAATTGTCCAAATTCAGGTAAAAGTGAACATTGAATCTTTCATATAAGCATACATTTGATTCCTTTTTGCTACTCTGTACTATCACCTAACCTTATGAATCCTAGTCAAGAAAGAAATCCACCAACTGGGCCAACGAGAGGATGGCCACAAGCCCAGAAGAAACTGGCACCTTCTTTCTGTTGTGACAAGGCTAAGTCCAACTAGAGGCAGAAACACACCTTGCTGTTGCACTGGAGCATTGTAGACTCAGTGTACAATCTAGGACTTTCTTGCCTGTAGTCTCAGTGTACAACATAGGACTTTCTTTGCCTGCAGTACTAGCTGAAGCTGCAATTGGATTCCTTATTTATTTATTTCAATTTATATGCTGCTAAATTAGACTCTTTGAGCAGCTTACATAAACATCTATTGCATAATTTGCAGAACAAAATTTTGGCCAGTTAATATAGTTGCAACTTCGGAAACATCTGAGTCATTCATTTGTTCATTTACTGAGGCCCAGTGCAGTGTGGAGACAGAGTGCTGGACTGAGGTTCTGAAAGATCTGGGTTTTAGCCACCACTCAGGCCTGAAGATCACTGAGTGATTTTGGGCCAGTCACTCACTTGCAGCACAGGCCGCCTTGGAGGGCTGTTGGTGTGAGGATATAATGGAGCTCTGTAAGACACCTTGGGTTCCTCACAAAAGGAAAAAAGGTGGGATATAAATGTCATGATATTAGTAATTCTAAAGAAAATATAATCATTTTTTGTAAAAGTGCAATTTGTTCAGACCTCCCTTTTCAGAAAAGGCTTTAGCTTTTTAAAAATATTTCCATATTTTTCTCCTGGGCCTTCACATCTCTAACTCTTGGGACTTACTTCTTAATGGACATATATTGGATTGCACTGTAAGACACCTAAGAAGCCACAATTCTGAGCCCCCTTACCTGGGAGCACACTGAGTATACTTTAATAGACATTTGAGTATGCACGTCTAGGAGTACACTTTGACGATTTCTTATACAGTCCTAAATATTTGGAAGGTATTGAATCAAGGAAACCTGCTCTAGAATGTTCTTGAAATGCTTGGAGGATCTAGAACTATCTGGTCTTCTGGGAGGAATTGACCTTACAAGTGTATATTTGTAGAGAAGGATGAATATTTGGATATACCTTGGCAGATTTCTTCTCATGTGGGAGGAGGGAGAGCAGGGAACTTGTTTGGATGGGGGGCCAGATTACCCCAGAACAGAGTAAGCTACATGTGCTCAAAGGTCCAGGGGCTGTTCCAGAGCCCTGCCCCTCTTATAAGCAGTGACAGAAGGGACTTGGCTGGTGTTTCTAGGAGCTGGGTCCTGCAGGTGCTAGCCAAACTGAGGAGGAAGGAGGGGAAAAGGCATTTGCCCAACACTTGCAAATCACCACAAAAGATTTTTTACATATTCTTTTTTCTGTTTCATGGCTGTTCACACTGACTGTAAGGAAATTTGACTTGCAGCCAGTGTGAACAGCATAGTTTAATCAGTTGGCTTGTGGGAAGTAGAAGTTTAATTAAGCATGAGATCTTTTTGCCACTGTTTTCTTCACCTGGGGTGAGAGATGTCCAGAAATGGCTCAGTAATTTTCCTACAGATGCAGCAATCAGCTGCCAAAATGCTATGCTTAATGTGAATCAGCCATAGCATCCAGTTCTTTTTCTTCCTCAGCCTCCTTCTACAGAGATGTAACTGGCAGTTTCTTATACTTTCTGGTATGGTCTTTGAAATACGCTCTTCGGTTTTATTTATAATCCCCTCTGTTTATGCTATCTAACCTTATAATATGCAAAACATGCTCTTGAACAGAAAATTCAAAACACATTTTGCCATAAATGGTCAGTAGACACAGTATGTAGGGCTTCCAAGATTGTCTCTGTGACCTTTATCATTTTGGTTCAAAGGTATTCAAACACTTCATTCTTTTCAGTTATATTTACTATTCTATAAACATAGCGGCAGTCTCTAATTTCAAAATAGTCCCCAAAATAAGAGTTGAGACACCAGCATTAGGAACACGCCGAAGAGTGTCCGTTGGTCATTGTCCTTTTGCTTAAATCAAAGTTGCACTATCTAGTTCTCTGGTGCATTGGTGAAACTGCACACACGTAATTTAGCTTTGTGGTTATTGTTTGTAATCTGTTGCAGAAACCAGAATGGATGTTGGCAGGATGCCCCTGCAAAGCGGCCGAGGATACATGCAGTCAGTAATGATGTTGCCAGATTTCATTATGACCTGGTTTGAAATATGTATTTCTCTTGCTTGTAATGTTCAGTTGCATTAGAAACTAAATGACATTTTTCTAGATTGTTTTTTGCTCAGGGTCAGCTGAGCTTCTACAGCAGGTATAGACTAAGGGTAATATATAATACTGGCCTGACACACAAAGAATATCCAAACATTTTAATCAGTCTTTTTGATGTTTTCAGGATGCTGGAGTGCTACTGCTACTACTTTTTTAAATGAAAATGTATCAGTTGAGCCAAACCTGTAAGGCTGATCTTCACTAGCCTTAATACTGGCAGTTCTTTTTCTGTGCATTGGAAGAAATTGCTGTGTTTCTTCAACTCCAGTCAGACTTAAAGGACTCTGTAGACACTGTGTGCCAGGCTGAAAGAGATTTATCTTTAGGAAACCTGACTTGTGGTGGCTTGAATTTCAATAGTGCTAATGGCTTCACTGCAAAGGTAAAAGGTGGGGGGTGTCCTGGTGGGTAGGTAAGAGTAGAAACTGTTGGGGCCAGAATGCAACATATCCTGTGTCCTCTGCAGTCTCTTCCACCTCCCCCTTGAAAGCCCCAGCTATTCAGCCAAAATGGTTATTGAGAAGTGCAGAGCAAGAGGAGGGAGTTGGAGATCACTTCTGCCACTCCTCTTGCCCTGCATAGGAAGCCCCTGAGCCTTAGTGTTCACAGACTTATGTGTATCCTGATTGGATTGTCCCATAAATCAGAGAGAGTGGATGGGCTCTCATACCGTGAAGCAACCCTGCAAATAAGCCACAGTGGGCTGGGCATTTGCTAAACGATCCACAGTCACCCAACTGGCGCTTAGGCTCACCCTTCTTGGCAGCTGGTATCCCAATGCCCCTCATGGCAGAGCCTCCTCCTATGGTTACCCCTTTTTGTTCACTGCTTTTGAAAAGGAGTTTCAAAGAGTACATTGTGGTTATACGTTTTTATTATTTTATGGTCTTTCACAGGAGTGCAAATCTGCACTGATACAGCTTTCCGAGTTTCAACTGTCAAACGGATGTGCACTGGATAATAGATTGAAAGGGTTAGACTTCATATAGGCTAATTTGTGCACAATGAAAGTAGGTGAACCAAATGGGGTGGCGAAATAGCAGTGTAATCCTCTGGCTTTTACATCCTCCTGCAGTGAAAATGGGAGAAGCCTCATTCAAGCAGTGGCTTAAACATCACATGTAGAGAAACTTTAGTTTTTCAAGCGCTACTGTCTTCTTTGTGGCAATGGGTCACAGTGGTATTTTGTTTTGCTCAGACTACAGAGATGTCTGAATCCAAGCTTCAGATCAGAATACCTCTGTAGTTTTGGCACCTCTGAGTGAGCTTCTGATTGAAAGCTGGCAGCTTTCCTGATAGTAAGATAAATTGACTTCATGCACAGCACAGTTCTGATGATGCTTGTATTGGGATCCAAATACAGCAATTAATTGGCAGGAGATTCTCCCCTTTGGATCTAAGTTCTAGCCTTCCTTATTCTGTAATTGACAGTAGGCACCTGTATTCCAAAAATGAAATTGTGGATGGATGATATGACTTATAGAAGTCCCTTGTTGACTTCTGGGTGTGGGGGATCAGTGTATTCAGAGTAGAGCTCCAAAGCAGACAAATATATAACATATAAAATGAACTATTTATTTCTAATATTAATGCTCTTGAAGAAAGTTGGAAAATATCTTTGTTTTATGTGGGAGGGGGCACTGTGCACTCATACACCTCTCTCTCTCTCTCTCTCTCTCTCTCTCTCTCTCTCTCTCTCTCTCTCACC
>NW_025335661.1:8906170-8976268 GCF_004798865.1 Varanus komodoensis | reverse complement strand
CTCAGTGGCACCCACAGAGGGAGAGAGACAGAGAGAGAGACCAGCAAAGAAACCACAATTTCAGAGTAGCAACTTCTGCCTCTGCCTTCTCCCTTCACTTGACCCACTGAGAGAGGCTTGCAGAGCCTTTGAAAGCTACCTCTTTGAGGTGCCTGGACTCTACCCACTAGAGTAGGTTTTTGCATTGGCATATCTGAAGGAGGGGATTTAATGAGGATCTAGAAATAGTGCTGGGGAAGAGGATGAATTCTGAATTAGCCAGTTAGTTCTTTGGATGCAGACATTTAAGTTAAGCTGTGCATGTACAGTGATCATAGCAACTTATCTTTTTAAAGAAAGCCCTAAATACTACTAGTACTACTAATGAAAATATTGAAAGCCATATTTATTTCTAAGCCAGACCAATAATCTAAGAAAACTGTCATAGTGGAAGGCTTTGAAGTTGCAATTTCATAGTTGGGCTCATTAATCACAGGATTAATTAAAACATGGCTTCTGTTGCTCTTTTCTCTAATAAAAAACCAGGCTAAACTAATGATAAGTTAGCTAGATTCATCAGATGTATGCCAATTTTAGTTTAGAGTTCATTAATTTACAGGCTGCATGCAAACATGCCAGCCCTATTCAGTTGCCCTGTTTCTGAGCAGATTGAGAGAACAGTGGGGAAAAGCATGCAGAATTAGCCCCTCTCTGCCCATGCTGCCATCCCACTCCACATGGAAAGCAGAGCAACTTGGGGCACTCCAGGTGTTTTGAGCTGCGACTGTTTCCTCTGGCTATTGGCTCTGCTAGGATTGATGGGAGTTGCAGGCAAGAATGTCTGGAGGGCTACAAGTCAAAGGCTTCCTTCTGCAGTGAGGAGCATTGTGGATCTTTGTAGGCTCACTGTATAATGTACCACATTGATTTGGGAGAAGTAGAATACTTGAATAAGGCTATCATTAGACAGAAAACTTGTAATATTAACCACAGCTTTAATCTTCAGCATCTGTGATGCTATTTCCATTTGTCTCCCTTAATTTTCCCTAAATATACCAGAAAGTATGGGAATACTTTTAATAGTTACTTAGGTTTGTTTTTAGGCCAGAAGGGGAAAACCTATGGTCATGTTTCTTGTTCAAAAGAATTATTATTTTTCGCATCCCTCCTGCATTCATTTCAATATAGTTTGTTGGGAAAACTTCCCAGATAGGTTCTGCCCTTAGACTGTTTTTTTAAAGTAGTATAATGCAATACATTTAATTGGATCTAGTGGAAGACAGTAGAGCCACTTTAATCCCAATGAAATCTATGTGATAGGTCCTAGTGGATCCAACCTATTCGATCTCCATCTCCCTGCTTTATTTGGCATATTTCTTTAAATAAGTTTAATTATTAATAATTTTATATATTAACTTTATCCTCTACCTACTTTTTGTAAAGATAGAAAACTTTAAAGGATTATAGAACTATAAATGGCTTGTTGATTTGCATGATAGCTAGCCAGAATTTTTTGTGAGCACCACTGTAATTCTAATTTGACACAAGCAGAAAATTAAAAAAAGAAAAACATTTAGGTCAGGGATAGGAACCTGTGGCTCTCCAGTTGCTGTTCAGTTATAATTCACCTGGGACCGCTGGGAGTTGGAGACCTTCTGGAATGCTACATGTTTTTATTTCTGCTTTTGGTTAAAAAGAATAGAAGAAAATGTACTTAGAATAAGAAAAAGGAAATGCTATTTGAACAATTTTTGACACATTTAGAGGGTGATACTATATGTAGGACCATGGGAATAAACTCTCATTAAAAACAACAGGAGCTAGGTTATTTAACAAGTAATTATACATGGGTCTAAAGGGCTTGGATATGAGTAGGACTGCTGCAGGTAGAAAAGTACTCTGGCTCAAACAGCCAATCCTGGGGGTTAGAGGACCCTCAGGAATTGTATGAGTATATTGCAGTAGTTAGGAGTTGGCAGAACTCATGCACAAGAGACATGCCTGTTGCCCTAGCTGGGGGCAGAAGGTTTTGGTTTTTTTTAATGATATCCAGTCATTGATATGCCAACTCCAGGTTTACTAAGAAGGAGATTATTTTTATTGCAATAATACCAAACAAGCTAGCTAGACCTCCATAAGTTTTAGCAGCAAACCTCTTACACTGCACAGTGAGGGCTCCTGAAAGGTAGGGTTCCAGTCAGCTAGATTCAGATAGAAACAGCAGAATCCTTGAAAACGCTCTGAGCCCAAGAACAAAGAAAGTGGCTAGCTTTTCTAGATTACAAATTTATGGCATAGTAACACTTGTGTACAGCATTCTACATAATTAAAATAGATGGTTACAAAAGTAATATTGTTTACACAAGTGCTAAAAGATAATAATAATTATTATTATAACATTTCTATGCCGCCCCTTGCCGAAACCTCGGGGCGGCTTACAACACGATAAAATACAATGAAATACAATAGCACATAATAAATTATGAAGTATTGTGAGCTAGCAAGGAGGATTCCTGCCTGGATGGCCATCAAAGCATAGGCTCATTACTGCCTCTTGCTCACAAAAGCAATGCCTGATAAGGTCCTTGTGCCATCTCAACATCAGGAAAGGAAAAGTCCAAGCTTCATGAAAGCAGACTCATGGTCAGAACTAAAGGTCTGTTGTTCTGTTGTAAGCAACTAGACTTTAATGCCAAGCAAAGCAAGCAGTGCCCAAATGGGCAAGCCATGGATTCTCTTTGTGATTAATGATCCCCGATTTATTAGCACAGCTGGGTTCAGACAACAGAACTTACATTTCAACAACCATGTTTGAATGACAACCTGCACTTACTACATATGCAACCCTTGAGTGTGAGATACCAGGTTGTCTGAACCTAGTTTTTGCACTGAGAGTAATTCATAATATCAGATAGTGTGGATTAGCTAATACTTTATATGTTTTATAAAGTACAGCTTTTTGTTCATGTACAGCAGCAGTCTCCAAGGTTTTCAGAACAATGATCTGTGGAACCCACTTTTACTATTGTTTAATAATACTGCATTCTTTTAAAAACCCAAAAAGACGTGCTTCTGAAAAGCACCAATCAGTCACAACCCAACATAAGGTGCATTTCACCTAAAGTGAAATTGAACTAAATAACTAAACTAAAAAGTAATAAATTAGGCTGCAATTGTGCACATACTTCTTTCAGTATAATCTCCACAGAGGTTAGCTGGCTTCTGTTGAGCAAATATTCCTAGGGTTATGCTGCATGCATGTTAAATTGTGGCTAAATAATTAGAATGGCTTTCTGTTAAATTGCTTTCCAAGTAATATTTTAAGAATTCAGTTGGAAGACTATTCTGTGTTTCTGATTGTGAAAATAGCAACAAGTTTTAATTAACTTATGATAAAAGAATTTTATATTAAAAAGTTTTAGCCTAAGTTGGTAGAAATCTATTTTGCTTGCATGAACAGCTGCATCAGCTGCACCTTGAGGAGCTTCTTCCTTCCCCCATGGGATCTCCTTACTCAATTGGTCATTTGCCACTGCTAATCTTTTCTCTAAACTTCAGGATCTATATATTCTTGATCAAAATCATGGCTTAGAAAGAAGCTTTGATGTCTCACAATAGCATGCTTTTTTCCTAGACAACTTTTTTCTGTGAGTGTGAAGATCAATATTTGGGTGATCTCTGTGAAGAATTCAATGCCTGTCAAAGCAATGCCTGTCAGAACAATGGAACCTGCATAGATATTGTACAAAAACATGATGGAAACAATTTCACCTGCACTTGCCCTACTGGTATGTTTTCTGTTGTTCTTGAAATAGTGCACAGTGTCTGCATTTTGCTTTGCAGAGACAAGTCCTGCCTCTCCCGAGACAGAGGGAAAATACAATGCTTGTATTTTTATGTAGACCATAGATATGTGTTAATTCACTGCAGTGAGTTAAGAGTGGGGATATGGCTGAGGCAGGTTCTTATCCTTCTGCCTTCCAATGATTCATTTGGCATATAATCACTGGAGAGATTGGCTAAGCATAGTTATTTTAATATGGATGGGAAAGGGAAAGGCATTTCCTGTGAAAGCAGGTAGAACCAAAAGCTCTATTTTCTTATATCTGCAGAAGTCTGTGGAAGGGAATGGGAGTAGGTGCAGGTCAACAGGTGGGAATAATAAGGTCAGGTAGGACTGGGTCGACAGAAGAGACAATCTGTGCAGTACATAGCTGTGATCAGGTTTCCTTCTTGAAAGCCTGTCTTATGTTTCTCCCTAGAGCAGGTGCGGAGCACCTCTGGCCTTTCAGATGTTGCTGGACCCATTTGTCCCAGCCCATATGGCCTGTGGTTATGGATTATGGGAACTGTAGTCCAACAGCATTTGGAATGTCACAAATTTTCTAGTGCTGTATACAAAACTAATTGAAGAGAGTTCTTTGTTCCTTAATCATGTTGGGACTACACCATTGAATGTAATAAAATAATGGAAGTGCTGAGTTGCATTTTGTGAATAGAACGATTATTCCACGTTCTTTAGGAGTGATGTTTTTATACTTCATTTAATTGCTTTCTTGTCCACACAATACATAATTTATATTAACTACTTATAATTTATATTAATTCTACTTAAACACTGCTGCCAAGGAGGTGTGACCTCTTTGTGCATGTACATCTTTATTTTACATTTAATATTAATATGTAAATGCATCCAAGTATATTCTCAATAAGAAAGATATGTAAATACATTTAAGTAATGCTTTAATGCTTTAGATTCTATTAACTGCAAAGTACATCTGAGAAGATGAATTAGTCTGTAATAGAACTTTAAATAGAGTTACTTGAATAAGCTATATGGTCAAGGCTATGATGAGTGTCATCTTTTCATTTAATAGAACTAAATATGGATTGATCATAATATTTATGTGTTTTTTATAGTAGAAACTAACCCAGTATAATTGTTAATTGTATAATGATCAATTCAGCTTCAGGTATAATGATCAATTGCAATTAGTTTAACATGTAGTCAAAAGCTTCTAGTCTCTTCAGATCAGAGAATAGTAGCAAGATTGAACAATGGTGACTACAAATAACTAGCATACAGGAATAACATCTAGAATGGTCCTTAAATGCTACGGTGACCATGTACTAATGCAACATTTCTGCTTCCCTCTGTTTTCTTTTTCCTTTTGTTTCTAACAATTCCATCATTGTGAAGGATATACTGGAGAACTGTGTCAGTCAGAAATTGATTACTGCAGTCAACAGCCATGTAAAAATGGAGGCACTTGTTATTCCAGTATAAGTGGATTCAGTTGTCAGTGCCCAGAAGGTAAGCAGGAAATAATTCAGTCATGTTAAAGAAAGCATATTCTCTGTATGAGGTGGCTGAAGGCACTGTTTTCCACCTTATCTGGTTTCTCCCTTCTTTATGGTATGTGTTAAGTTGGAATCATGGAGTTGCTGATGACTAATTGACAGAAAAATGTAGTCTCTTTAGCATGCCACTCCCTTGCTGAAGGAACTGCACTGTCTACTGATGTGCCACCAGGGCAGGTTTAAAGGTTTAATACTAGTGTACACAGTCCTGAACAATTTGGAACCAGGATAACCGGGGAGAGTGCCTTTTCCCATATCAACCTGCCCAGTCAATGAGGTCATTAGAGGACATTATCCTGGTGGTTCCACGTGGACTGACTGACTGCTGTTGCTCCTGCAAATGTGTAGGATTGTAATTATGTTATGTGGCCCTTGTGGAGCTGCCATCCAACCCTCTGTATATGGTATATGTAAATTTAAGCCAAAATATATGTATCAAATAGAAACATTGTAGGATGGCTGGAAACATCACTTTTGTACCTTCTTTCTGCCTGGAAATGTGTGGTGTTGATGGCACCAAAATGCATGGAAGCGTTCAATAATACAGCATTCACAGTAGTCACCTGCACTAAAATGTTGATTCAGAGTGAAGCTGGAGCTAATGGCATTTCTGTTCTGTCTGCTCCTATCTTATTCCACCATGATTTCTTATTTATCTAGATTCTATTGTGGATCGAATCTTTTCTTAGAGTTATTTCCCCTTTCTATTCTTTATGCTGACTTAATAACAAAGTGTATTTGTAGCAGCATCAGTGGACTGTTATCTCTTCTTGGAACAAAATACTGCAATATGTGACCCATTTAGCAACTATGCTGAGACCTATAAAGTGACACAATATCAGCATTTTAAATCTGTCAGTTTGAATGATTCCTCCCTCCGCCCCAACCCATGAGGATATAAATAGTATCAGCACTCAGTGCAACAATCCAATATTGAGATTGAGCCAAACCTAAGCTGGCTTCCTAAAAAGTTTTCTGTCCAAATCCATTCTAACCAGATATATAGAGTAAGAAAACTGGATAAATATGTGAACAGAGTTAGGGTGGATGGGGCTGCTCAAGGTAGATTTGCTTCTTCCCACTTGTTCTGCTCAAATAAACCTGATTAGAGCAATCCTTGCACAGTTTCTTGTGACTTCAGTAGTAGGGTTCACTGCAAAGCTGAAGGACTCCTGGTGGCTCCCAGTCACATCAAGTGCAATGTCTGCCTTTCTCTCACGCACTTTCTGTCACAATTTTGCAGTGGTGGCTGACTCTCAGCATGTGCTTTCTAGTTTTCCCTGTCTGCTTTAGCAGTGAGCCAGCTGCTGTGATCTGGTCTACCAGAGAAGGCTTTGGGAGTGGGGTTCAATTGTAAAATGTCCAGTGAGGAGGAGAGGAAAACCCAGGAGAGATCAGCTGTGATGGAGGAGAGGCCCATGTGACTGGCTAGCTATCGCAGAGCATTGCTCAGGTGCAGGAGGGGCAGGGGCAAGAAAAAGAGCAAGAAAAAGCAGGACCTGCTTCTCAGTGCTGAAAAAAGATCCAAGTACCACCAAGTATCATTGCAGTTGTCTGATGACTGACTGAGGAGGCCTTGGTTGAACAATGTGGAGCTGACAAGAGGAGAGATCTGAAAAGACTTCCAGTTCAGTGCCCAACATTGTCATTTCGCTTGGGGGTGAGGAGGAGAGGAAAGCGCCCCATGGCCCAGCAAAAGTCTCCAAGAGCTTTTTGGAACCAGTGTAGTTTCTGCTGCTGAAACAGTGAGGATCACTGCATTAACTATGGTAGGCAAGCTCTGGGTATGTCCTTGCTAATGTTGAAGAGGACAACTTGTCAACAATGTACACTAGTTTGTGGATTGTAATGGATGCACCTCCCCAGAAAACATCAGAAGCAGCTGTTTACCATGATTGATCTGTATAAAACTTTTCTGCAGACATTCAGGCATGAATATCTTCCAGTTATGGCAGTTACCTGTACAACAGAAAGGTGGACGTGGTATATGCCTTTTCTCAATAGCAGTTTCAAATAAGTCGCACAGTAGGCTGCTTCTCAACATAACATCACAGGGTAGAGCTCTCATGCTAGTACCCTTTATTTTATTAATTGAAATATTCTATAATGCCATTCATCTTACCATGTATATTACAATAATATGATTTGTATGACATGAGTAGGTTGCTATATAGAGAGGTACTTATTCAAATGTTTGTGTTCTAGACATTTCAGATTGGACTTGCAAGCAAATAAGCAGCTAGTGAAAATCTTTCAGAATCAGTCTAATCTGGCTTTTCTTGGCTGCCTGGTCTGCAGCCTGCTTGCGGCATTCTGAATGTGCTGAAGCTTCTGGGTCATCTTCAAGGGCATCCCCTCTAGGATGCATGTAGTAATACTGGGAGGTTAACAGAGCATGAACCATGATGGTCAGACTTCTTGGAGGAAGCCAGTGTGGTGCAGTGTTGAGAGTGTCGGACTGGGGACATTGGAGACCTAGGTTTTGGTCCCCAGTTGGCCATGAAGCTTTGGGCCAGTTACCAGCTCTCAACCCACCCCACCCTACCCCACAGAATACCTGTGGTGATGATAAATGGAGCTATGTAAGCTGCCTTGACTTCCTCACAAGAGGAAAATGGGTGGGATATAAATGCAATAGCAAGCAGTAGTTATAGTAATAGTACTAATAATACCAACTTCTTCCAGGAACAGTTGTATCAGAGGTCTCAAGTAACAAAATTTGATGAAGGAGCACTACCAAGCTACTCATCTGTTCCTTAGGAGAAGCACAACTCCATTTAAAACAGCCTATATACCCAATTCCCAGATGAGAAAACTCACAAGGTCTCCATCTTAGCAGGATTCAGCCTCAGTGGAACACATTAAGCCGCCCCGAGGCTTCGGCGAATGGGGCGACATAAAAATGTTTTAATTAATAAATAAATAAATAAATAAATAAAATTACTAGAACTAATTTTCATCGGTATAATACTGACACTTCTCCCCAAATCCATTCGTGGCCTGACCCAGCAGCTTTATAGCGTTATTTAAAAGCATGGGAGATAAGCCAGAGTGAACATCTAATAAGTCAGTCATGTGAAACAACATACAGTTATTGATCAAATGCTATATTTTTTTACCTTTTTCAATCAATTTATCATTGTCCCATAACACTCCCCTTTCCACTCTTGTTCTCTCTTGCACACACACATTCATTTGTTATCTTTATTATGAAGATCGGAGTGGGGAGAGAGCAAGATTAAAGAAGACACATTGCATTTGGCTGGAAGCTTGCAACTTGCAAAGTCAGGTGTGTTAAGTTGAAGAGAGCACTATTTTTAGACTGTTCTAAAATTTGCAGGGGGAAAACATAATTCTCAAAGGAGGTTCTTGCACAAGTTTAATTGTAGGCCATATGCTCAGAAGTGCAAATTTAGCTCACTAGGAAAAGGTAGGCCATGGGCTGGTATATAAACTTAAAGGCTAACACCCCAGAATCTCAGTAAAATAATATAACCATAAAATGAAATGAACAAGAGATGATGGGAATAAATTACTTTGTGACAAAGGAAAAAGAGGAAGATTGTGATGAGTGTGACTGTGAATGATTCACTGTGACGCCCATGATGAGAACTTGTGCTCCTGACAAAAGAAAGTTAGTAATTTTCAATTACTGCTGGTGTTTTCCCCCCATATGCACTATTTACCCGCAGCAGTGGAATGGGCAGCCTGGCTTGGCAGGTAGCATATGATGAACTGGCAGAGTTCTGCTTGCTGTTTTCCAAGAAACACTTGAATTTAGACTGAAAAAAGAAAATAGGTGTGTGTGTTTAGGGCTGCATTTAGCTGGAAATTGGGTTGTAGCTATCTGGGAACCAGAGTAAAGGTAATTGGGGTTGCTACCAGTTGAAGGAGTACTACATAATTTCATTTACTGTGCTCTGCTTGTATATTTGTAAGTAAAACATATATTTCAGTACGTAGGCATTATTAATGTCCAGCACGTGAGACAAAAGATGTGGCAAGAACACTATCCATTCCCTGATTCTTCCTAACTGTTAATGAACCCTAGGCCAATCATCCAAAACAGTGTTTAGAAGAATATCACAAGAAGTATGGGGATGAGTTCCTGTGAGTCAAACATCGGTTTCTAGTGCTCTCTTACCCAAAGGATTTGTAAATCTGTCCCTGCGAAGACTTAGAGAAGAGGGAAATGCTTAGTAAAAGCATGAAAAAGTCAATAATGATTAAGAGTGAGCACACAATTATTTTTGAGCATTAGTATCATACAGATGAGGGTGTTTCCAGACAGAGGGCTCCCAGTGAAAGACAATGTGAAGCTATTCTTCTTTTTCCTTTTGAATGGATTTTCAATTAAGAGAAAAGATAGAAGTGGGAAAACATGGGAAGATTACATGGTGATGGGACTGCCTGTAAAATTCCATAATGTTATATTATATAATGCTGGTCCTCTACCAGCTACACTGGCTTCCAGTTGAAGTCTGAGCCTAAGTCAAGATACTGGTTTTAACCTATAAAGCCCTGATTGGCTTGGGACCAGGATACCTGAAGGAGCGCCTCTTCCTTTAAATTCCCTCACGCCTCTTAAGATCTGCGGGAGAGGCTTTGCCCTGGGAGCCCTTTTTAAAGGAGCAGGGCCTTCTCTGCGGTGGCACCCAGGTTATGGAATGCAATCCCAGGAGAGGTGTGCCTGGCGCTGAGCTTATATTCTTTTCGGCGCCAGGTTAAAACCTTTTTATTTAATTGTTATTTTAAAATTTAATATTTTTATTGGTAACAGTCGATTTTTTGTTTTTATGGAATTTGTATTGTTTTATTGTTTTTAATTGTACATTTGTGAGCTGTCCCAAGATTCCGAGGCATGTGGTGATGGCATATAAAAGTTTTAAATAAATAAATAACTGAGGCAGGTAGTGGTACGAGATATGTCTTGTCTGGAAGCAACGGTCATAGTTTAGGAGCTGAATTTTTTGCTGCAGGAAAAGGAAAGTAAAGTTCTCAAACAGCTAAAATAGAGGAAACATTGGAGAACAACGGAAAGAGAGTGATAAAATAGAATCTATAGAGGATGCTTCAGATTCAGCAACCCGTGCTTAAAGACCTCAGTAATTTTTGATGAACATCAGCTGTAGAATATATTAAGGGGTGTAACTACATTCATTTCACTTTCAATTTCACTTTTGATTTCTTCAGTTCCCTCTTTGACTTCTAAACTGACTGGCCCAGATTTAGAATGCAAACTGCAGTTTGAAATAGCTTTCTACCTATCACATTTGATCAGTTTTAATCCCAACTAATGGCACAAATCCTTATGAAAAGTGGTTGGGACAATTTATGGGTGAATTTACAGTGTTATCTCTCAGACAGCTAGTACGTAGAAATCTTTTTAAGGGTTTGATCCTTTGGAGTATGGTTTTCTCTACTTAAGAGAAAATTATATTCAAGGTCATCCTGTATCTTTGACGGACTCAAATAAAGTTTACTTTGTTCCTCCCACACTTACTTCAGCAGTTTGAGTTTTCATATAGATTCCTATAGATTACCATCTATTCCATGGCCATGACTTGTAAACCTTACCACAGGTTGCATGATACTATACAAGAAGCCAGTCATTGGCAGTATCCAGTCACATGGTAGGTCATCTTTTACCATCTTCCATTTTCTGATGAGTAAAATTATCTTTATGGTACCTCTTGCTTGAGGTCTAGGTGAGGGGGTTACAGACTTGCTCAGTTTGCCTACAACTAGTTGACTAAACTCCTTCCTTGTCTACTTGTGTTCTGCCCCATTTGGGTAGTGTGTTATTTTGTTATGTTGCCTTCTAGGATTTGCATTTATAATTCCTCTAGTGTATGTTCTATGTATCTGTTGGTGACCAATCAAGCTTTGATGCCACACATTGATTAGTTACACAATGGGAAGATTTCCAGTCCAGTTGTACTAGTTCTCCCCCAGTTTGGAATAAAACTCCAAATTTGGTACTGTGCTGCTGCTCCGGATTGCCTATCCCTACATTTTTAAAAATCATCAGTCCATTTTACTTCATCTCATCCATCCAGCTCACCATTCTCAATTATTAAGTATTGATCCTGAATTTCTTAGTTGCTTGTTGTTTACGCTGGGTTCCAATAAGGATTAACGTTTTGAATCACAGATGCCAAACTGAGCTTTAACTGCTTGGATAGATACGCAGATTCACATGTGCTGGGACCAAGACATCTAGCACTGTAGTCCCATTCCCACTTTGAGAAGATCGCTGTATTATGATCCAGCCAAGTATAATGTAGCAGCATCATTTTCAGGACATCATGGACCTCCCAACTTCCTTCCTTCTAGCCTGTCCATCCTGGTTATCATTTATGTTTGTGCTTAGGGAATCCATGGGTCGCATGTTCACTAACTCTTGACTAAAATGTTTGCTGCTGTTTGGACAAAACAATCCCTTTAGTCATTTCAACTACACCTGCTCCTTTGTTCCATAGTCTGTCCCAAAACACCATTTGAGAACAGCTGGTTAGATGCTATATTCTGGTTTCCTGTGTAATATCTTAATGTTGCTACTCAATCCAATGAGTATTTTGTTTAACTGGAAAATATTGCTTTTTCCTAAAGCAACCTTTTCTTAACACAGCCTTATTTAAGCTCTAGCAGCATATACAGTGCTTTACAGTGTCAGTTCTAGTCAAGCCATTGAGTGATAATATAGCTGAAGCAACAATGGCTGTGATGTTCATGAAGGTTGCAAAGCAAGGTATAGAGTCAGAGAAGCAAATATTCCCTGTGTTCTGAGTTTGGAATTGTTTCTCCAAAGGGAATCAATGGACTACAGCCAAATCGGCTTAGAAGAGCAATAAATTGGTCCAGTATGTACTAACTATGGAGTACAAGTGTTAGACAAACTAGTTCTACTCGATAACTAGTCCTTAGTGATTGCAAAATTCTACACCATGTGGGTGGGCAGATCACACTTGAACTAATCTATTGTCTGCCTTCTAAAATGGAACAGACTTCTTGTTCATAGTCCATTGACTTGCCAAAGTATCCCAGCAACTGTAGACATTAAAATTCCCCATCTTACCCAATTAGTTCTCCCTAGTATGTTGTAAGCACAACCCACATCATGTAGGCATTACAAAATTCAGTGTTACTCTAAACTCCCTAAAACATCTGTGCATACACATATTTTATCCTAATATTCCATTTATATTCAATTTTTTTCTTATCACAAGGAAGCCTACGATGGTTATGTGGTTCTGTTCCTCTCCATTTTATTTCTCATGTACTTGCAGAACACATTTTAATTAGGTGATTAGTTACTGCAGTTAAGACTTCTCCCTGTTTTTCTCTTTATCTTATTATTACTTTATATTGTATCCTGCTTGGGCCCTGAAATCTGAATTCAAATCCCTGCTTGAACCACGAAGCTCCCTGCATTACATGGGATGACCCCAATCTAAGGATTAAATGTGATAAGCCTATGTACTCTCCTTTGAGCTCCTTCAAGGAAGGCTGGGCTGCAAATGCAGTAAATAAAAAGGAGTTTGGGGATGTCATAAGTCTCTTCAGTGTTGTTGAAACACATTGTCTAGATTGGTTTCAATTTATCAGTTAGCTGCTTCAGACTTGATTCAAGCAAATTTCAGTTCAAGAGGCAGACTATTTTTGATACACTTCCTTCTTGTAGTATGAATTTTGTGTCTGCCTTTGACTTACTGTAAATGCAAAATAACTATTTATTTTGTTTGCTTACCTGCTGCACACAACTCTGAATTTTGCTTATCTAAACATTTTATAATCACTGTTCCTTGATACTAAATTCATTTATCATGTTCAGCTTTCTGCTTCTAGGATGAAATCTAATGGAATCTCCAGCAATCCTATATTAATATCTGACAAAGCAATAGTACAAAATAACACTATCTCTCAGAATATCACTATCAAGATTTTTCTAAGGCTATTGTCTGCTATTGGCCATTGTGATATCAAATAATTAAGCTCCTCCTTGATAAGAATTCCTTCCTTGTTATATTTCTGTCTTATCTGTAAAAGATTTGTGAGTTCACTTTACTCCCAGAATCCTCTACTGCAAGATGGAAGGATTCACTGGATTCATTTAGTTTATTTGTCTCTCTGCATATTGTAAGTTTAATCAGTATTATGTTGGCAAAAACATTTCATCATATTTCTGAACCATGTTATTTATTTCTGTGTTTTATTTTATTTCCTATTTTTTCCTTGCCTTTGGTAGACTTTCTTTCCCAGTAAAAGTAGCTGAGTTTCATTCTGCCATGGAGGTTCTCATTGTCCATAATATATTCACCCTCAAGGCTGCTTGTCCCATTTTGTTTTTAAAAATTGCAAATAGAAAAACTAATGCAGTGTGAAAAACACATATTTTTCTGCAGTTTTAAATGTTCATACTGAGGGGCTTATCTTCCCAAGTTTATATTTTCCATAGCACTATATTAATATACATGCTTGGTAACCATTTATTAATAGTACTTAAATATACAATCAGCATTGTGAAATTATTTAATTAGGCTGAAGGCCATGATTTTCATAGCTAATTGTAGAAAGTGCCCTTTTATGCAGAATAATGAAGGGAGAATAAAATGAATTAAGTATTTATCCCAACTGAGGCTGCACTTGTTTGTCTAATTACATCAAAAATATCAGACAATAAAGTTCATATTCGTCTTTCTCTTTCCTCCTCCTGGAAAATTTCGGTGCTTCTCTCTGTAGGTATGCATTTGAACCAAAGCTGCAGGCTGGAAGGGCTCCAGCTGCTGGCCTCTTCTGTTGAAGAGATGGAACTCCTTCAGCTGCAGATCTGGCTGGAAAGAACTCCAACCTGCCTTTTGAGCTTGGGAACCTGCAGCACTGTGGATGCGCATGGCCCCTGACCTAATTTTAAAAGCCCTCTGGAAGAGATCAGTTCAGACATCTGGCAAAAGCAGTCTGTTTCTTCCCTGACAGCTTACTGGGTGAAGAGGAAAAGGGAGAGTGGGAAGGAGAAAGAAAATGTAAAGGAAACGGGCAGAGAGAGAGAGAGAAAGGGAATGGCTCATCCACTTTCAGTTCTGACCTTCAGAACTGAAAGTGGTTTTCACTGGCTTTAGCCCTGCCTACCCACCAGAATGCAGACCCCAAGGTAATAAGGTGCTTGCCAGGAAATATTTTCTCCACCCATTTTGAGCACTGCTCTGGCAACTTCTTTTCCCATGGGTGCGCTTGTTGGTAAACATGTGAGCCTACATCTGTGAATTCACCCAGCGACAAAGTGGGGTTTGCAGCTTTCCCTCTGAAGTGTCAGCAAGCAGTCCTTCCCCTTCCCTCTCCTCTCAATGAATAAGCATCTTGAGTACTTTGCAAGAGGGATGGGTGCTGCCAATAAGCCCCTTCCTCAGCTTTCTTGCTACTGTTATGTGTCAATTCAGTTTAGTGGCCTCATTTACACTATGACGATTCCTCACGAGTTAAGGAAATAAGGCTCCTCATAAATGAACACAATGGGGGTATAGCACATGGGTAAATCAAGGAAAGCTTGGAAATTCCTATCAAGAGGATCAGAATCAACTGCGGGATGAGGACGTACCTAGTGAGAGATGTGTCCTTACAGTGGATGGAGAAACTTCTTTGAGACCAAATACAAAAGTAGAATGACTGAAAGATTTTCTTAGGAATTAGAACTACTGACATCATACTGTATCATTTTATAACTATTTTCAAGTGAAGGGCATGCAGTGTGAGATCCAGATGATGCCTCTGAAAACCCTTATTGGAGCCACTAAACTTGGGTGTCCTGAGGTGACGCACAATGGGATCAGTTGTGTCACTTTCCTTCTTTCCCATTTGAATTGTGTGATCATCTATATGTACACAGATTGTGTGTGTGAGAGAGGATAACTGTAACTTTTCTTTTTAGGATACCTGGGACCATCTTGTGAAGAAAAAATAGACTACTGTGCTTCATTTCCTTGCCAGAACAATGGGACCTGCTATGCAGACCAGCTCTACTATTCTTGCAGCTGCACCCCAGGATTCACAGGACCTACTTGTGCCCAGCTGATTGACTTCTGTGCTCTGAATCCTTGCGCTCATGGCATTTGTCGAAGTGTTGGAACAAGTTACAAATGCCTCTGTATCCCAGGTATGTGACTCTACCACATTCTTGCAATTCTTCTTAGTTTCTTGAAATATGTAGGTGAAAATTGCTTTATTTTTCCTGTTTAACAAGAATCGCTTCCAGCATGGTGTAATAGTAAGTACTGACACATTCTATATTTAATCAAACATTTCAGAATGAGCACTTGGACATGCAACTTTTCCTTACAGCTCATTTTATATCTGTTGCAACAGCAGAGTTCCAGGATATCGGTTTTAGAGTGAGGCACCAAATGCCTTTGATGCTATAAAGTTAAGTAGTGACATTAAAAGTTTTTAAATAGCTTATTTTTAGCGGCACAAGTTTTGTTCCTTGTCAAAGTAAATCTATTTAGTAATTACAACTAAATATTAAATTATTTTTGCAGAGTATTAAATCACATTTTACCTCCTAACTTTTTTTGCACAGAGGCCATGAAGTGGTAGGTTTGATAAGCATCAAGACATGCATTGGCAATACAATTGCTATGATCTTTCTACCATTTGAAGGTGGGTAGAAGGATACTGGGATGAATGCAGAATTTTTGCCTTTTCTTTCAATAGGAGCTAAGTTAAGCCAAGACTAATGTCTCCACTGATTTCAGTGACAGCTATGGTTTGTGATTAGACTGTCATGCATATGGAATTGAAGATTCTAAGTACTGCTGTGTTCTGTATCAGCACTACCTGCGAAGATAACTGGAAAGTTCTAGCTTCTCTAAAATGAAACTGCTAGGCTGCTACCAGGGCCAATCACTGGAAACATATTTCACCCATTAATGAACAGCAGAATTTGCCCTGTTTCCAAGCTCAGTTCAAATGCTGGGAGTTATCTAAGGCACACTTAATGGCTAATAGGTCCGGTACTTGATGGACCTCCCCATATTAGTCTACCTCTGAAGGCACTCAGCAAGTGAGGCAACCGGTGACCAAGAAGAGAGACAGATCACCTTCAGAATGTTTTTGCCAGGGTTTGTGTAGTGCAAATTTTGATGACATTTTCATGCAGGGCAAATCTGTTTTATTACCTTCTCATCCTCTACAACAATTTTGTTTTTATGTGAGTTCTTTTCTTTTTCAATTTTTTAATTGTAAGCTACCCTGAAAACACTTGAGGTTTTACATTTCAGAAACAAGTCTGCAGACAAATAAGGTATGGTATCTGTAGCTCTCAAAAGCTTGCACTGTGTTTTTTCCTTTGAATTTGCCTAATGAAGGCATTAGTAGTGTGCCAATATGGATTTGTGATTGCTGGGTCCTCATTAACTTTGAATTATTGATTATTATTTTTAAATAGTTTAAGCTGTCTGCAGCTGTTAAAATAATAGACTTTGAGTCAGGTGGAGGATGAGAAGAGCTCTGTGCAGGCTCCCCTCTTTCATCCAGTTTCCCTCATTAAAAAGTAGCAGGCATCCTTAATGGCCATTTGATTGAAGAACAGGAGAGGCCAAATTTGTCTTAAGCTCCCCCTGCCCAAGAAAAAGTCTAAATTGCATGATTAATTACTAGTTTGTAAAGAGAGCTCCATACATTAAGTCAGTGAGGTGTAAATGGTTAAGAGCTTGGGTCTGGGACTCAAGTTATCTGGGTTCTAGTCCTTGCTTAGCCATGAAGCCAACTGGGTGACTTTGGACCAGTCATAGACTCTCAGTCTAACCAACCTCACAGGGAGGTTGTTGTGGGGATAAGACTGAGAGCAGGAAGAAGAGCAAAATGATTAAATTGCTTTGAGGATTTAAAAAAACCAAAGAGATGGGACATAAATCTAATATGTAAGTCAGGGGGCACAATAAGTTGGGTTCAACAGCATGTGAGCACTCTTCCATTTGCTTAATGAGCTTTTCCTTTGCTCTCTTCCCTCCCAGTACAGCCCTCCAGGGGGCATAGGGAAAAGGCAGGTTGCAGAAGGAAGAAAATCCATTTCACTAGCAGTTTTTATTCCGCCACCATTGGATCCAGCCCAATGTATTTACTCATAAGTCATTTGTTAAGAAATACGGCATCTTTTTGGTTTATGAGTGGACTTAATATCCTCATGGATTTGTTTCAAAATATTTGATATACTGTAAGCCAATTTTCTTCCTGGGCAATAAAGCAATACAAATTGATTGGCTGACATCTTTTTGGCCTATTGCTCACTTTCTTCTCACAATAATGACAGCTGGAAGCTCAATAACTGTGATTGAGGCACCTTAAGCAATTTTGAAAAGGGGGATGCCAGATTTATCACTTAGGAAGCCTGCAGTGCATAAATCTGAATATAAAACTGTTTCTTGCCAAAGTAATGAATGTCGTGTTGGAAAAAATGCTAATTTCTACTAGTCTTCAGGATATAAAACAGTCATCTATATATTTTATATTTGAAATATATAGAATGGAAAAAATGTTTCCTAAAATTAACTTACTGCAAGATTTGCTACTACTCAAACTAAATTGCCTTAAAAATAACACTGCTACTTCACTTGCCAGGTAAATGTTTCCCAGTGTCTACAAATTCCTCTTGTACAGTGATCACTCAAAGGGAAGAAACTTCAATTTTGCTTTAAAGTCTGAGTTGCAGTCACTGGGCTGATGTGGCTTTCCTCTCAGTTAACAGCACTCTTCTGTGTTTTACTTTTGGACATGTGAAAGCGGTTGCAAGCACATGAAGGGTTAGCTCTGCCGCTCCCTTACTGATGCTGAATATGTGGTCAGTGCTCCCAATTGGATGTGGTATCTGCCAAGTCTGAAGGTGGCCATAGGAATTGGTCCATCTAGCCCAGTACTGCTGACACTGACTGGCAGCGGTTGTCCAGGTTTAAGACAGGATTTGTTTATAGTGCTGCCTGGAGATGCCAGGGATTGAACCTGGAGCCTTCTGCCTGCAAGGCAGGTGCCCAACTAATGAGTGACACTCATTGTGCGTAGTTTCCAACATGAGGACAGGAACACTGATCGGAGCAGTGGCGCAGGAGTGTTTCTGGCAGGTGGAACACACATTCCTGAGTTCAGAAGTGATTGCCTAAAAAGAAATAGCATGGAATTTGCAAAGGGAATCTTGCAACTGTTTACCATATGAAAAGTCATAGCATTTTAACATCAACTCTGGGTTGGGAAGGAGGTTTTCATCCAGGAGCAGAAAATATATTTCCTTAATTCTTTCACTCTTTTTCTAAATTATTAGTTCAGCCTCAATAAACTGCTGTTCCAAGTAGGTAGCAACATTTTCACTTCTTTTCTCACAGCAGGAGATGATTATGCAAAGTGGTCTGGATTGCTGACCTCCCAAAACCTCCCTGTAATTAGAAGTCGCACTCTGCTATGACACTACATTAAAGTGTGTATTTAGTTTCTGAGAAACTTCACTGGATGTTTTATTACCAGTTTAATTCAAGAGCAAATGCTTGCAGCAGCAGTACTTGACTGTGCAGAGCTTGAAAACAGCCACCAAGGCTGTTACCTGGTTTGCTGAAGTCAGTTGTTTTGATGACTTGGAGGGAGTGTTGCAGAGGGCAAACAGGGCCTCTCCTGAGCTTTCCAGCCATTTCCGCAGCTTCTTTTTAGAGTGAGGAAAGTTCTAGATGGTTTAGAGTGAGGTATTGTCCTAGCTCTGGGGTCGGCAACCTTAAACACTCAAAGAGCTATTTGGACCCGTTTCCCACAGAAAAGAAAACACCGGGAGCCACAAAACCCTTTTGACATCTAAAATGAAGATAACATTGCATATATCGTTTTTTACCTTTATGCTATGTATAAAAAAACTATAGTGTGTTGCATTTATGAAATCAATGAACTGCTACAGAGAAAAGAAATTTTTATTTCTGCATGCAACAAAAACATTTTGAACTCCAAAAAAAAAAAAAAAGATGCTGGGTTGAAGGTTACTTTCAAATAAAATACTTAATGTCTATTTGAGTCTTCCTCATATTTATGACAGCTTCCCGTGCCTGACTGTTTCCTGAGCGGCCACAAAACTAGCACATGTAGTTGAATTTGCAGGCTTCATCCACTTCTTGAGATGATTTTCAGATCAACCTTCCGCATCAGTTCCGAAATGGCTTTTTTCCCCTCATCTCCATCCGGATATTTTTCAGCAAAGGCTGTGTGTTTTTTCTGGAAATGTCTTGCAACATTCGACTTTTTGTTGTTTGCCAATTTCTCACCACATATTAAGCATACTGGTAAACCAGTCTCGTCAGCAGTGAAAACAAATGAATCTGCCCATGTACCATTAAACGTTCTGTTTTCTTCTGAAACTTTTCTTTTCTTGGTTTATCCATGGTTGGCCTACCAGGGGTCAAAAAGCTCAATAAATCACATGCCGGCAGGTGTTGCACATTGGCAGTTATGACACATATTTTGAGCGACGGAGCTGCAGCAGAGGGATGAAAGATCCACATGCGGCTCCAGAGCCACGGGTTGCTGACCCCTGTCCTAGATGGTGCTATGATTTGAAAGAGAAGCCCTGGTGTATTTTCACAATACTATTGTCCACGACAACACTGATGTTGTGTACTGGAACATATAAGGATATATAGAAAGGCTTCCCCACACATCGCTAGGGTGGAGGGGAAAACTCTGAGGAATTCGATGCTCTCTTTCTCCTGCAAAGAAAACAGAAGATGCAGCCTTGGTAAAGTGCATGTTGGATGCCTCAAGCAGAGAAGTCCTAAGTTAATCAGCTCTGAACACTTCCCTAACAATATTATAGAGAAGAAAGGGAGGAAAGAAAAGTTGCCAATGGCAATTAACATACTTTATCATTGTTGTTGTTAGTCGCGAAGTCGTGTCCGACCCATCGCGACCCCATGGACAACATTCCTCCAGGCCTTCCTGTCCACCATCCCCCGGAGTCCACTCAAGCTCACACCAACTGCTTCAGTAACTCCTTCTAGCCACCTCATTGTCTGCCGTCCCCTTTTTCTTTTGCCATCTATTGTTCCCAGCATTAGGCTCTTCTCCAGTGAGTCCTTCCTTCTCATTAGGTGGCCAAAGTATTTGAGTTTCATCTTCAGGATCTGGCCTTCTAAAGAGCAGTCAGGGTTGATCTCCTCTAGGACTGACCGGTTTGATCGCCTTGCGGTCCAAGGGACTCGCAAGAGTCTCCGCCAGCACCACAATTCACCACAAACTTTCACAGCCATACATTGCAACTGGGAAAACCATAGCCTTGCCTATACAAACTTTTGTTGACAGGGTGATGTCTCTGCTTTTTAGTATGCTATCTAGATTTGCCATAGCTTTCCTCCCCAGGAGCAAGTGTCTTTTAATTTCTTGGCTGCAGTCCCCATCTGTGGTGATCTTGGAGACCAGGAAAATAAAATCTGTCAGTACCTCCATTTCTTCCCCATCTATTTGCCAGGAAGTCAGAGGACCGGATGCCATGATCTTAGTTTTCTTAATGTCGAGTTTCAAGCCAACTTTTGCGCTCTCCTCCTTCACCTGCATCAAGAGGCTCTTTAGTTCCTCTTCACTTTCTGCCATGAGAGTGGTACCATCTGCATATCTGAGGTTGTTGATATTTCTCCCAGCAATCCTAGTTCCAACTGGTGATTCATCTAGGCCCGCCTTTCTCATGATGTGCTCTGCATATAAGTTAAATAGGCAGGGCGACAGTATACTTTATCATTAAAGGTCACCAAATACTCCTGTGAGGGAAAATAATTTCTGTAAGGGGAAGTTTAATGTGTTCAATTGTTTTGTTTTGTTACAAGGACAGAAGGTGAAGGGTGTAATAGCATAGGGAGAAAATGTGTATTTTTACTGAGGCTTCTGCCTGAGGAATAATACTTTACAAAGTGGTGCATTTTTGACAGTGGAGTGGGGAATAAATGATTGAGCAATTCTAAGGTTGCTAGAGATCTCAAAATATTGTCTCATTACTCATGTTGTACATGATTCCCTTTCACACTTGCAGTTGCTGCTTGCTTTGCACAAAGGAGAATGCTGTTCTTTTAATTAAACTTTTCATACCTTTATTTACGCTATCTGTGATCTCTCTACCTTAGCTGAAAGGGGTATATTAAAAAAGGAAGCGTATGCTTATGGTGGCAGTGGAAGTGAAAGGTGGGATACCCTATGTGAGGTGTCGTCTTCACTTTTTTTCCTCTGCCTAGAAGGATTCTGTATGTTTTACCCAACATCGGAGTCAAATCGGATTAACTGTTGGTTCTTACATTTTTCAGAAATGTGGGACTAGGCCATGCTGTATTTGTGTGTCCCCAGAGTTCTGGTATAATCTGTAAATGGCACGACCCCTGGTTGAGCTTAATCCATTTAGGTCTGTCCTTTCTTCTCTTCTTCACCTTATTTATCTATCTATTTATTTAAAGCATTTTTATGTCTACTCAGCCAATAATCAGTTCAACAGAGCACTCCCTACCCACAGTCTTACAATTTAAGGAGACACAACATGCAAGGAAAAAAGAATGTGGGGGGGGGGTGAGTGTAATGATCTTAATTACATAAAATTATTTAAAGTAATGGGATGACTGCAACTTCTCATGTCCTTCTGCAAAGTCTGCTGAAATGGTTGCTGGTCCTGACAGTCGAGGGAGGAGACCAGCAACCATCTTTGTGGTTAACAGTTGTGGATTTGTAGAATATATATTGCCTTTTTCATGAGGGAATCAGTGTGGTCAAATGCAAGTATACACTCATTGAATTGTCTAGCACAGTAATGAGCAGTTCATTTTAGTACTTTTTTGTATAACTTTGAGAATTTTTGAGATAGATATTTGACAAGGTTTTGCTGTTTTGTTTGCTGAAACTTTACTGTAAGATGAAACTGTGTTGTTACCTGTTCTGTACTTTACAGATCAAAGTGGACTACCATAATCAATGAGTCATTGTTGTGTACCCACCAATAAAAATGCAGCAGCAAATCATGTTGCAGTTTCTATCACTGGGTTTGCTGTAGCCTATCATGACTTATTTAAGCCAAGATGGGTGGCAGCACATGCCAGCCAGAATATTAAAATTGTCACAGGTCATCACTGTGGTGTCGCGTGAACCTGGTAAGGGTGGTGTATGTGACTGTGAGGTTAAATAACCAGCAGGCATAACCCATTTAACCCGAGCAGAAGCCGTCCTTGCCTGGTCCACACTAGACAGTAAGCCACAGTGAATAGTGAAAATGTTTGCCAGCACATACTGCAGCCTACCATGGTGTAAACAAGCCATGCTGGGCTTCGGCAGTTGTGCAGACAAGCCCAGTGCATTTTACAGGACTTTTTGCTACTATTCATTGAGTTAAAAAGCAAACTGTTATCAGAGATAAAAGGCTGGAGCTTCAATAATTCTGGTATGTAAGTATAAAGGACTATTTCCTTAATTGGCACCCTACTTTCCACTTTCCCTTCTAGATTAGAGAAGGAGTAGAATAATTTGGCTCTGTGATCTTTGTGGCAGTGCTCATCAAACGCTTCTTCTACTCTTTTTTGTCTTTTAGGATCCATGGTACTCTTACTCTCAGGTCATTAAGGGGAGCTGGAATAAAGTGATGAAAAACAGGGCAAAGGGGTGCACTTACGTTATTCTGGTTGTAGTGCAGACAGGGATAGATTGTTCAAAAGTGGTGTGTCTTTTCTATTCTGTTTCTATTGACTGGCATTGCAGCTTAAAAGAACAATCAATTCTCCCTAAGACAGCTTTAATTCCTTTGACCATCAAGTTGCTAACTATTTTAAATAGTTTCTAAAGGGACAGATAATGTGGAAAATTTTCAAAAGTTTCTATTACCTTCTTTTGCATGCATATTTTCACTTTGCTTTCTCTGCCTATGCAACAGTATTTCTTCCTGCAAAAATGTTCCAATTACCAGTTGAAGTAAAAATTGATTTCTGAGTGGAAGGGTAGTGGTAATGAGACTCTGATAGCTGCCTGATCATTGTTTCCCACACAGACCTCAGAGTCTACTCTCTTCACTAAAAGACTAGTTTGGAGGGATCAGGGAGCGAATAACAGGTCTTTTTGCCGAATGGCCATTACTGTGTACAGAACTGACTGGCTACTTCCTAGGCATTGTAGGCCACTTAACTGTAACTTTCCTAACACAGGAGCTCCTTGGCACATTTGCCAGGGCCACTAAGGCAGTCCCCAGCTCCATTCATCCTCCTCTTTCTAAGCTTACAGTAATTCATTCTGTGGAAGTCAAACCAGTGAGTCTGTACTATGACTTGTCCATATCTCTAAACAGAGTACAAGACAGAGAGTACCAGTCACTAATCCTTAGATCCAGCACTTGCCGCAATGCTGCAGTATTCTATGCTTTGGATTGCTCCTTTCTCCATCGGAACTGTTCTGGAAAACACAGACTGCCTAACAAAACAATGTATTTTTCATCATACATCTCCTGATCAGCTTGTGAAATTTACTACCATGGGGTGGCCACTAATTTATATGTCTCAAAGCAATGCAGTGCAAAGCAAAAGCAAATCCCTGTGATTTAAGTAGATTGCCAGTACACCAGTTGCTGGAAAACTTGGGTAGGAGGTGCTGCTTCACTCAAGTCCCGCCTCTGGGTTTCCATGGCTGGTAGGTCACTCTGTGAACAGAATGCTAGACTAGATGGATCCTTGGTCTGATCCAGCAGGGCTCTTTTTATGGTCTTCAAATCACAGAGGGCTGGTTTATTGATAGTTATTAGGACCTTCTTGCTAAGAAGCAGTATATTGCTCAACAAAGGAAGCTAGTGACTAATTACATAGAAAGACTATGCCAGTTTTTTCCATAGTAGCTAATCCATCTTACAAGTACATGATGTGCAAATGCCAGAAGCTGTATTTTTGCACGTAGATGGAGGTAGTTTTGCCCATACTGAAAAAAACCATGCATAATGTACGTGGTTAGAGTTTCTACTGCTTTAAACCAATGTTCTTCCTCAACCAGATTGTGCTGACCATGATCAGACTACTGCACTACCAAAGATATTCTACAGAGATGTTGAGTTGAATCTGTGAACAAATGAGTTTGTTCACAGAGTTAAAATACAATCACTCTTGATTTCTGTGTCAGAATAACTTAAATAATTAGTATCAGGAGACATTATTGAAGGGATTGGCTCATCTGAATGAGTTTCACTTACAGTGGTAGTACAAAAGAAGTATACAGACTTTGCCTTTGTGTGGATCTACAGGAACCAATTAAGGCTGCAGTAATTGACAATCATCTACTGCTACACACAGAATAAGCATTTGCAGAACCTTGTGGAGCCAAGATGTTTTCTACTTTTGATTTGCAGAGTGTATATTTGCTGGTTCTGTTGCATGAAGACAGTAGGGACCTCACAGCATTCATCACACATGTTGGACTCTTCCATTTTAATCATGCTCCATATGGTTTTGCATCAGCACCCACTGCTTTTCAAAAGATGTCTTTGTTCCTCAAGAACCAGCAGGAAGTCTAGTGTTATCTGGAATATATTATTGTAACTGGAAAGACTCCTGAAGAGCATGAAAGTAATTTGTGATCTGTATTTACCTGCATCAGTGCAGCAGACCTGATGTTCAGCTTATCTAAATGCAAATTCAGGCAAAAAGAACTTGGCTTTCTGGGGCATACCTTTTCAACCACCTGGCCTGAAACCTGATTTTAGCTTGCAAACACCATCTCCTACTGATTTGCAAGCCTTGCATTCTTTTTCTGGGCCTCACCTCATGGTATGTCAAATTTATTCTAAACTATACATCTGTCATTGAACCACTCAAAGAATTATCCTGGACACCTACTAAGCAAACTAGTTTTGATTCTGTAAAACACATTATTGTCCCAGGCAGGCTTTACTTGGTTGATACTGCATTGCTTAAAATTGTGACAGCCAATGCTTCTAATTAGGGGCTAGGAGCTATACTCATTCAGCTCCATGAGAGCAACACAGGACTGTTGCCTTTGGTTCCTGAACATTCATTGAGGCTGAGAGGCAATCTCAGCTGTTGAAAAAGAAGCACTTGCTTCTAGAGAACGTATTTGTGGATTCAAGCATTCAAATTGCATGTTGATCACAGCTCTTTGACCACTCTGCAATATGCAGATAAAGGGACTGAGTTGAGCAGGAAGCTATATTGGTGGATAGTGAACCAGATTATGCTCTTTCAATTATGAAAAGCAGTACAGGCCAGAGAAACAAAATGCAATAGCCAATTGCTTGTCCCATCTGCCACTGCCCTCACTAGGTATCCTTCTAGATCAGGGGTGGGCAATTAATTTTCCTATGGGGCCACATGAGAAACTTTGACAGTTGTTAAGGGCCGGACCAATACACTTACAGCTCTGCTCAGTATATATCTCTATAAAAACAGTAAATGAAACATTACAATGATACAATGAAAATGTGGAGCACAGAACAACACTATTTAATGAATATTCACAAAAACATTAGCATTACATGAAAAGCAATAAATTCAATTCAATTTAGCAGATCCTTCAAAATAAAAGCAGTGCAGTTGTATTGCTTGCAACTATATTATGACAATATATATTTGCATTGACTTTTAATTTGCCAGTGGCCTCATGCGGGCCAGTCAGGGTCAGCCATCGGGCTGGATGTGGCCCGCAGGTTGTACAATGCCCAGGTCTGTTCTAGATGATGGTGTGGAAGTTCTTGCATACCTCACAACTGCTCTCACTCTAGGTTGTTGTTGTTGTTAGTCACGAAGTTGTGTCCAACCCATTGCGACCCCATGGACAACATTCCTCCAGGCCTTCCTGTCCTCCACCATCCCCCAGAGTCCACTGAAGCTCACACCGACTGCTTCAGTGACTCCATCTAGCCACCTCATCCTCTGCCGTCCCCCCCTTCTTTTGGCTTCTATTGTTCCCAGCATTAGGCTCTTCTCCAGGGAGTCCTTCCTTCTCATTAGGTGGCCAAAGTTTTTGAGTTTCATCTTCACTATCTGGCCTTCTAAGGAGCAGTCAGGGCTGATCTCCTCTAGGACTAACCAGTTTGATCGCCTTGCTGTCCAAGGGACTCGCATGAGTCTTTTCCAAGTACCACAATTCAAAGGCCTCAATCCTTTGGCGCTCAGCCTTCCTTATGGTCCACTCTACATATGCAATAGCAATTTCAGGCTGCATGCTAACATACCCAGATCAATGAAGTTTATGGAAATTTCTGACAAAGAGGTGCCCAACAATCCCAGAGAGCTCAATGCACAGTTGCTACCTTGCTACAGAGTATGTGATGAACTTTCCCTGCAAGATGGCTATGTGCTCCAAGGATGCCAGAGGAATATGAATGTGGAGTCCACATTCAAAAGCCTTGTCTTTGATACACGTCAGGGTATTGTCAGAACTAAACAACAAGCTATGCAACCATTACTGATGGCCAGGAATGGACTTGCAGACCAAAGCAGTTATTAAGACTTGTGTTACCTTCAACTGCTCAATAAGACAGCAGAGACACATGAACTTCACTAGAGCCAATCCTTGTTCCAAATTATCCATGGGAAAAGATTGCCATTGTAGGTTCCATTGATAGTACTTCAAGTAATTGTCTGTTACTGTGAGGGCATAGTGACCATCTCATTAAATGGCTTGAAATTCTGTTCACATTGCAAGTCATCTCTACTATAGTCATTCCATTCCTTTCTGTAGTTCTAAACAGGAAAGGAAATCCTAAAGAACTAGTTTCTGACAATGGCCTATTTCACTTGGCTCTGACACTTTCCTTACAGTATGCATGGGATATCATCTATGTTTTATTCTCAAGCTAATGGGAAAAATGAATGATTTAATAGAAGCTTTGAAGTTTGTGAAAAGCTAAGTCGGAAGGCAAGGCACCATGGGTGACAGCATTCCATGGGCACATGAGCAACCCTTGGTGAAGCAGTCTTTGTTTAGATGACATAGGAACCCTCCCATGAGAACAACTGTGGTGAGGAGTTGTCATTTGAAGTAGGTCATTAACTCCTTTACACTCGCTGTGCTGTTTTTCTTGGATGAACTAGAAAAACAAGAAACCTCTTTCTCAGTGCTATTTAATCCCTGTTAGTGCAGGAATCCTCCTGCCCGACACTAGCCAGTGAACAAATCAAATTAACCAGAGAACTCAGAATGGTGGAGACAGCCAGAGTCAGTTATCAGCTAGCTGAAAGGAGACCAGTATCATCTAGACTGCAAAGTGGGAGAGGGAACTGCTAGAGGTGCCCACAGGTTGAGCATGGTGATTGTTTTGTTTTTTTTGTTTTAAATTATACAGCAGAGAGCATCAAGGTCAGCAAAACAGTAGCTCCAGAACTTCCTGGTACTGCTGTGTTTCAAAGACTTTAGGTGTTTTGAAACACCCTCTGATCTTTCAGCAGTTCTTCTTGCATAAAGAAAATGTCAAGTACATATGCTCTAAAGATACCTTTCAGCTCCTGATAAGATGAAATTGTAGAACTGTAAATTGTTACATAGACACAGTTTGATTTGGAAATCTGCTAAACAGCCACAAGTTATCTGGCACAAAACATCAGAAAAGTAGACTTATGGGGACATTTGACCTTTCTTTTCTGCACAACAAAAAAGAATGCCAGTGCCAATGACACATGGGTGCTGTCCTTTCTGCAGACTTCTCTCTTTCACGTTCTGAAATATTTATGCAGCCACGTGCTAAGAAACATTTAGTATGCATGTAGCCTGTTTTGAAAAGATCTGTAATCATTTCACGGGGTGGGGTGGGGGGCTGAGCTGCAATTACTGAATACAGACGCTGATGGGAGCAGGAGACAATCTGCTAAACATGCCCAGCATATGATTTTGTTTTGCCAGCATCTGCATTGGAGTCAGAAGTCAATTCTGAGTTAAAGCCATGGTTTCAAGAAACAGTTGAGACATAGGCAGAGGACTTGGTCTAACCCTGTTTCCCTGTGTGGGGAACAACAATGGCTCATTCAGTGCCATTCCTCTCACCTTGTGCACTGCAGCTGTGGCTCAGACAGTACATCAAGTCTTGGTCAACTTTCAAGGCAAGCCAGAGCTAAGCTATAAACTCTGGGTGCAGGACCTCAGACTGGACATCAAATCTAGCCTCATGGGTTCTTAATCTGTCTCCTGGGCACCCTCCAAAGCCACACACGTTTTGCCCAACCACCAGTTGGTTGGTGGCTTTCCAGCCATTGTGCAGTTCCCCCCTCCTTCCAAATTCTAAAACACTGAAATGCATTTTTGGAGGTTTAGTTACTGGCAGTAAGAGCTTAAAGCTAAAATATGCTGGTATGCTTAGCCTTGCCCTTTTTGCATTCAGTTTCAGCCCCACACTGGAATGTGGCTCCTGAGAGCTTCTCGAAAATGGAATTTCAGCTCTTGGGCTGAAATAAGTTCTGTACCCCTGGTATAAGCTAAGGAATAGCCAGGCGTTTCTTCTGTCTAAAACGACATTGACTATCTTGCATGAAATGGCAGAGCATAGAGAATAAACTCTATAATCTGGTTCATGCCTAGATGCCCCGTTGGTGAAGACTTGAAGGATTCTGGATTCCAGGGTTTGGTTCCAGTTTGTAAGCAAACTGCTTAGTGCTTCCCACATACAATTATTTCTGGGTTTTGTTTCTGTAATTCCTTGTACAGGTAAAATGTAATAATGTGCTTGAGGAGAGGAAAGTAGGTTGGCAGGAAATTACTACTAGTGGAAGGCCTTTTATTATGTTCTAACCGAGTGATGACCCACAAGGATCTGTCCGAGAGCAGACTGAAATGGATCCAAAAATTTGTATCATTCAAAACCACCTGGATTTGAGAAGTAACCATCATTTCCAATATTATATTCAAAAGTAGCACATGCAATGCTGGATAATATGGAATATTTAACACCAAAAGATCCAACTTAGGTTTTTTCAATCATCATCTTTTTAAAGGTAGTAGAAATGACATCTTTCTGAGGTTAGACCACCAAATGTTAAGCCTTTATCTGGCAGGTTTAATAGCCAGGAATGAATCGGTCCTCTAAGAAGCTTGTTGGTCTAGGCTACTTGATTCCCATACCTTCCCATGCAGGATAAGACACCTTGTCTGCACTCTGATACCCTCGCCTGAGCTACCAGACAGACACTCAGCCTGAGATGTGCAAACACTTGGTTGGTAAGGCTAGACTGACTTCTGTATATTTATTTGATCATCTTGTATTCATTCCAGGGAGTAATGGTAATGGCTTAGTAGATTTCACACAAACAGAAAATAGTATACAATTTACTTAATGCCTTTCACATTACTCTTAGTCTACAGAAAAGAAACAGAAAATGCATGTATATTTTTATCAGAACTGTCATTCTGTACCCCCTCCTCCTGCCAGGGAAGAAAAGAGCTGATATATGAATTTCCTGTTATGTTGAATGGGCAAAATGATGGCCTTTCTGGATAAATGTTACTTCAAGTTGTTTTGGTCATGAATGCTGCTGAATCAGTGTTGCTTTAAAGGATCAACTGTGTGGTACTTGCTAAAGGCAAATAAATCAGGTAAGGGAAGAATATTGGAAAGAAACGAGACCCAGGTGGGAGGATCCTGTGTGTGGATGGCAAAGGGGAGTTCACATAAGTAAGAAAAGCAGGAGAATCCCATGGTAGGAGAATCAGGTAGAAAAGTGCATAGGACTGATGCCAGTTCAATCTACTCAACTTGTGTATTCTTTGTGGTGATTTCCAGTTATGCTAAAGAGAGTACACTGATTTCAGTCCAGGTGAAACATATAGAACCACACTGAAGAATATTTTTGATGACCCAGCAGTTTAGGAGTTGCATATTGTGATTGATTGCTTTTGCTGGCTTACTCGCTACAAGTTATCTGTCTCTGAGCAAGCACAGTATCTGAAATAATATTAGCTTTTTATTGATTTTGTAACTAAATGTTCGCAAAAATTTCAATACTGCTACAGAACGTTGAAACCATTTCCCTTAAAGTAGCAGTAAGAGTTATGTGTTCTAATACTAGTGATTTCATTTAAGGCTGCAGTGTTAAACTACATTTCATTTTTAATGGGTTTCTTGTACTGGAAAGGGCTGGGGAATACTGGGAATTGAGGGATTTTTGCTTTCTAAATAGGCATAGGGCTGTCCCCCAAAGGGTGCAATCCTATGGTCTCCTGACATTGTTTGGAAGACCATAGGATTTTCTGGCCATGGGAGGCCCAGGCCCTCTAAATGCAGTACTTGGACTCTGAAGGCTGAGCCTTGCCTCCTCACAGCAACTGGGTAAAAGGGGGGATGGGATGGAGAAAGAGGAGGAGGCTGGGGCCACTGAATTACACCAATTCTAATCGTGCTCCAACCACATTCCCGCTCCCTTTCTGACCCTTCATCTCAGCAGCTGAACCGGGCTGCCTAGCTAAACTGCAGTGAAGGTGGAGGTTGCAGCCGCCACAGCTTGCACCTTTCTGTTAGATGCTCATAAATTCAGAGACTTATGAGTATTTGCTGCAAGGGCAATAGGATTGCGCCCTAAAAATCTAAGGAACTTTAAGGACCATTCCTGCCTTCAATTGTGCATTCTCCAAATGAATGAAGAAGGAAATGGATCAGTATTCTAACCTTCCCATGTATTAGGCATAAAATGGACTTAGTATACTAAAGGCAGGCATATTCAGACTTGAAAGTTCTACTTTTGAAAAACCACAATCCCTTAAGATCTGCTAGTTGGAGCCTGGTGAAAATGCCCTACACTTAAAATTAATTATGAGACTAGGAATTTCTTTCAGGTCCTAGAATTGAACTGAGCTCTTAGCCCTTTGGTGCAAAAATCTACTCCAGGGTATCATAAGGTTTCTTGATTTCAGCTGGTTTGTGGGGAGGGGTATGTGGGAAGCTGAGAGATATTTTTCTGCTTCTGTCAATAAAAAAATTGGAAGTCACAAGTCACAGAGGTCTACCAGTAAATCCCAATTTACCTACTTTTCATCTGTGCCACATACAGACAAATGTTTATGTGTACTCTAACTTTCCCCAGCCGGCTGCCATCCAGTTGTTTTGGGTTTGAATGCCTAACAGCTGCAGCTAGCATAGTCGGTGGTCAGCAATTATGAAAATGTTTATCCAAAACATCCAGAGGGCACCAGGCTGGGAAAGCTGGAGCATATTATATGTCTTTACAAACACAGCTACTTGCACTGCACTTAATGAGGTTGCTTTGTGGGGCCAATGGATGCAAAATCCCACCATTTGCCCTCACATGTTCAGTAGGAATGACTGAATGAAGGTGAGAACTGAGCTCTTTAGATAGTTCATATATGTACAAAACCTCTGGTACTGGCAGCTGCCTTCCTGTGCTTGTCTCATGGTATTCAGAGTCATGAAAGAGCACTTCCTGAAGAAATGAGAGTAGTCCTCTCCGTATATATTTCAATATACATGTTAAAAAGAAGTCCATTTAGAACATACAAAAAACAACAGAAATTGCTAATGTAGCATGACTTTCTAGTTGCATGGGGAAAGAATCTCCTTTGCCATTTATCAAGGGCCACATCACTTTGCTGTTTAGCAAGGCAGCTTTTCAGCTAATATCTGGAGATCTGGAAATGGCCATCAGGAATCTGCCCCTTCTAGCAAGTATGAAGAAAGTCCTCCCTTCCTAAGGTTTAAGACATGTGGTAGGTGGAAGCTGCCCTCTACTGGAGAAAAATGGTATTTTTTACATATAGCATGTGATCTTTGAACAGCTGTTGTACAAAACAAAATGTTAATCATTTCCCATTCAGTCATTTGTTTTAACAGGCAAATCAGCACATTTGTTCATGGTGACAGATATTTAGGAGAAAAAACATTTTCAGTCATACATAACACACACACACACACACACACACACACATTGAGGTACTTCAGTCCATTTGCAAGAGCATGTTCATGGAGTTAATTATTGTACAAACAGGAGTTCCAGGTTACATGACATAAAGTAATTTTTGGGACCTGTTCCATATCCACATGTAGATTTGTCACAAAGTAGTGATGGTTGATTGCTTATTAGAACATGGAAAGGGTCTTCTGTTTCATTACTTGTGGCATTTAGCTCATTTACTGTGTTACAAAAGGAAGTAGTTGGAGGTTTGCCCATTTTAAGCTACCTGTTATCATTTACATTTGTGATTAAAGTTGTTTAAAAACATGCAGGCATGTTATAGGATGGCTGATGGGTAACACTCAATCCTACAGTGCACATTTTCAGTCCAACCATTTACTGCAGTGAGGAGACCTGTGCTATTGTGTGCTTTAATTTTGTCTTGAAAATAAATGGGCTGTCCCTTTACATTTTTCTCGCAGGAGATGAGCATTGTTTCATAGCACTGCTCTATCTACCTAGCACTAAGTAGATTTATGGAAATAAGTGTATGCCAGAACTTGTAGTTAACCTGAGAACTCCAGAATATAAAATATCAATGCACAGCAGGAAATACAGCAATCGGTGCTTTCCCCCTAAACCTGTGAGCACCACAGTTTAGGAAAGATGCAGACAAGCTGGAAAGGGTTCAGAGGAAGGCAACAAGTATGATGCAGGAACTGGAAACACTGCCCTATGAGTAGAGATTGAAAGAACTGGGCAGCCCATAAATTATTTTTAATTTATATTATAATTATTTTAACTAGTGATGTGAGCCGCCCCGAGGCTTCGGCGAATGGGGCGGCATAAAAATGTTTTAATAAATAAATAAATAAATAAATAAATAAATAAATAAATAAATAAATAAAGTTTTCCCTGGAAAAGAGAAGACTGAAGTGAGATATGATAACTCTCTACAAGAACTTGAAAGGCTGTCCCAAAGAGGAAGGACAGGATCTCTTCTCACAAGAAGAAAAAGATGGAGGATGGAGCAGCAACCTGTATTTTCCACTTCTCAGTTGTCTCCAAGAATTTAACATTTGGGATCTTTGGGCCCAAGCCAAGTGAATCTTGATGTACATGCTTAGAATACTTTTGGATGATCTAAATATATGAAAGGTGAACCATCTTTCTAATTAAATAAAGGTGGTGGCATTGAACTAAAGCCTAGTGTCTAATCAGGAGAATAATTGCTGTAATTTACCAGTCATAATTGCTGCACATTCCTCTTTAAATCAGGATTGCAAGGAGATTCTACACTAATCCAGTGAAACTGAATGAAAGTTATGCAGCTGCAGTAATTAGTCAGTTCCTCCCATATATGAAAATACTTTGCTAATAGCATGGTGCTATGCATAATGAACAAATAATTCCTTATTTCCTTACATACAAATCAGAATAAACTTCTGTATACAATGAGAAATACAAAAGACTCATAATAGAGGGAACTACATTAACACATAATCAGTATCTTATTCTGTGAAAATGTTACTTTGTAGAATAAGTGAGTTCAGTGAAAGCTACGCCAAAACTGTGTCCGAACAGATTGGTAGTATTTTTCTGTACATATTACCATGTGAAATAGCTTTCTCTCCTATTTGATGTATTGTACAAGTTTGAATCTTCTTGCTGCCTTATCTACAAGACAGACTTTGACTGCATGCCATTAATATGAACACTGTGAAGTTCACTATTTGAGGTACACCTGAAGGTTGGATTTGAGAGAAACCTAATTTCAGTCAAAAGTGATGCTATGCACCACTAGTTTGCTGTAAGTTTTATACTTTTATTCTACTGTTGTACCAATATGAATACTGAATCTGTGAATTGGTTGGCAAAACTTGGTCTCCTTAGGTTTCCAGTAAGGCCACTGGACTGCTTTCCTAGCAATAAATACAGACTTCTGATTGTTCAACACATGAAATATTTGAATGGATCTTGATTTTACAGGAACCATCTCCCAAAATGTCAATGTGCATTCAGTGATACAGTAGTTTTAAAGGTGTAACTGTGCAATGTAATTAAGTCACCTCTTTACCATGGGTCTTGGTAAAACTAATACCACTGAGTCTCATGACGCTTTCATCTTTTATTCTGAGCATTATAGGAGCTATCCATGGTGCTGAACTCCATCCCAAAGTAGGTTCAACACCATGGATCTTCATGGATCACTCTTAGAAACTTTAGAATAAAAGCTTCAACGGATAAGGAGTTGAACTGGCATATAGGAGTCATCAGCCTCCCCTCCATAAAGGTGGTGCTGACAACAACACCATGACATCTTCCATATTCTTCACTGTGTTAGGTTACCATGGACTCTACTGTGAGGAAGAATATAATGAATGCCTTTCAGCCCCTTGTCAGAATGGTGCTACCTGCAGAGACCTTGTCAATAGCTATGACTGTGTGTGCCTTGCTGAATATGAAGGTAAGAGATGAGTTGCTCTAACAAAGGTGGGTTTACATTTTTCTGCAAACGCATCTAGTCAGTGTGGCCTGCCTATTTAGCTTTGACATGCATTAGAGGAGGGGTAGTTCACATGATGTCTGTGTGCCCCTGTACACCTTTCTCGGCACCTGGTGAGATGCCCTGCTCCCCCCACCTTTTATCATCATCATCTTCACCATTTTTTAAAGGTAACAAAGTTTTCTTAAACTGCCTGGAATCACTTTCAGGCTAAGTGAGGGCCTCCAACTGCTACGATCTTCATTACGCATAAATACCTTTGCACCAAATGTGAGACTGCTTAGGAAATGAAGACAGCTCTGAGCTGATGCTTTCCTCTGCAGTGTGCCCAGTCACCAGGTAAAAGGATAAAAAAGGAAGTTTTTATCACTTCCACTGGTGAAGGTAAAGGTGAACCTTGGAGAAGTGAGCTAAAGAAAGCGGCAGGGGCAGGAAGGACGGCAGCAGGAAGGCAACTTGCTGGAGGAGGTGAGAGGAGAGCAGAAAGCCAGCTAGGACTTGAAAGCAGCTAGCTGGGAGCAGCCTCTGGGTTTTAAGAGGATTCTGTGTAAGTCTGGATGAGTTGTGGGGGATTCCATGCATGTGAGGAAGAGAAAAGAAAGTGAAAGGGTTCCTGAGAAAAAATTAGTGTAGCTTTTCCTGTGCTTAGAGCGGAAGAAAGGACCTAGTATGGGTCCATGTACATAATAGGTACATGGGGTGCTTTTGTGTGTATGTGGTGATGCAGAGTGAAAATGAAATAGGATGAAAATGAGTTGGCTGGCAGAGGATGCTGGGCAGAGTGTTTGCCAGCAGTGAAAACAGTGGGCTCCAAGGGTTGCTTAGTGCACTGGGGCTCAGGTCTCACCTCTGTCTTGCACTCTCTTTTGAGCAGCTCTCCTGCCTTTGTGACCAGCTGCTCTTCCCATGGCAGCCACCTTGGTGTGGTGCTCAGGACTGTTCTTCAAATTGCCAAATCTGTGCACAGGACAAGATTGTTTACCACTATCCTAAAAAAGTCCCTTAAAAGTAAAAATGCTTTCATGACATTCATCTGTAGCATGAGAATAATTCGCTTAGCGTGCAGTCCTAATGGATTGCCACTCTGTAGACAGGGGATTCTAAGACTTGAGCCCATTCAAAGTCCTGCTGGCAAGAGTTAGGCAGGGCAGGCACAGCAATTGAGGCATTTCTGCCTCATGTTCTACCTTAAACATTTTTCAGTTAGGCAGGTCTCTCATCTAGCTTATATTCCTTGTAGTGGATGGACTGAACAATGAATTTTTTTTCAAATCTGGTTCCATAGTTCTCCTTTCACCATCTGTGCCCACACCACATTTCCTCCCTATCCTGCCTTTTCCCTTAAAAGAGAAGGCAACTTGTTGGCTGGGAGGAGTGGAGACAAGATCTTACTCTGAGCTGCCACCCCCACCATCTGAGGAACAATAGGATTCCTCTGTTAACTAGAGGATTAGTGTACCATTCAGTTTCAAAGTACATCAAGACTTTGGTGGCATTCGCATGATAAACATAGCCTGCATCCAATGAAATTTCCCTATTTTTAGCACACCTCTTCATAGATATAAGAGCAAAAATGTTCTCATAACCCCTAGACTTACATTGTTGTTGACCATATTTTTTATCCATCCATCCAGTTTTTATACTGCTCAATAGCCAAACCTCTCTGAACAGTTTGCAACAATTTCTTAAAATACAGAAGAGATACAATAAAAATAGTCCATAACCTATTGTGGTTTCACTGAGTTTCAGCAAGAATTTATGATTATATTGGTGTACCTGGGAGAAACCTAATGTGACATTTTCCTGAAGTTGACTAATCTGCCTTTGTATAGCAGAGATATTCTATATATTCTGATTCCCCCCATTCCCGTTCTCCAGCCATAAGCATGGTCAATGATAATGTCATCCTGTATCTCCTCTTATTCTTAGGAAGGCACTGTGAATTGTTCAAAGATCCTTGCGTTAACATCAGCTGTCAGAATGGTGGGACTTGCGACAGTGAAGGCTTAAATGCCACATGTATCTGTGCACCTGGATTTGCAGGCAAGTTATTTGTAAATTATATAATAGCATAATCTATCAGAATGTCAAATAGACTCATTTGCATCTGTATTTCAGACTCTTCTGCCATAGGAATGGCCAGTTTCCATAACAGCTGTGCAAGCAGAGGAAATGGAAAAAGTTTCTGTAAAATGAGCTTGCCTATCTTTATCTACATTCATCTTTCTAGGACAATTAATAGATGAATTATTGGACAATGAAGAGAATAATCGATGCACAAAAAGACAACACATTTTTACTAAAACTAATATAAAACTGAGCACAGACATTAAAACCTAAGCCTTTGTTCTCATGGGAAGATTTCTACCTTTAAGGAAATTAGAGGTTACTCAAAATTAGAGGTTACTAAGAATCCTCTGCATTATACAACTATCATGTCTGCTTCAGCACTAAAGTATTCTGCTTCTCAAAACCAAGTGGTTGCATTATTGATATGACAATCACCATAATTAATATCTTGGTTTATCTCTGGATCTCAGACTGAAAGTAATGCACCACCTTAATGCCATGCCGCTTAGGAATGGTTGTTGCACATCCACAAGATGCTTGTCCCTTTAGGCCAGTGGTGGCGAACCTATGGCATGCGTGCCACAGCGGGCACGCAGAGCCCTCTCTGTCGGCATGCGAGCCAAGTCACCCCAGCATCGCCCCAGCAGCCGAGCAGCCGAGCATCGGATAACAGTGCACATAGGGACCATGCGCATGCTCAGAAAGGAGTAGCAGTGCCAGGCGATGATGTCATGAGTCTGAGCGTCTGAGCTTTCACATGGCCAGTCAGTACACTGCCAAGGATATATATATATTTGCTTGGACTAGTTGTGAGTTTTAATACATTTGTTTTTATTAACACAAGTTTTTAGCTTTCGTTTTCTTATGAAAAATTGAAATTTAATATCTAAGATTTAGCAAAGAGATGTTCTAATTAAGAGACTGAGATTCTTTTAATTTTGTGCCATACCCCTGGCATATTTGAATTTATAGTGTTGGCACTTTGCGATAAATATGTGGGTTTTGGGTTGCAGTTTGGGCACTCAGTCTCTAAAAGGTTCGCCATCACTGCTTTAGGTGATGGAAAGATGCCCCAGAGGTTCCTGGGCATTTTTGAAAGGGAAAAATTACCACTCACTTCTTGAACATGGGACAGTGACATACCTGGCTGTGCTGCTGCATGGCAAATGAAAGGAGGGATCCACACACAATTTGAGGTGCTGTCTGCTTCTGCTCTGAGGTATCTGAGATCATCAAATTATAGAATACTAGAGTTGGAAGGGTTCAGAGGGCCATCAGGTCCAATCCCCTACTGAGTGCATCTCTCTCAGATGTCTCTTCAGTTTCCAAACAACATGCCGTATTTATGTCAGCCCTTGAACATCCTGGCATGAGGGTTGGAAGATCGATGGGAAAGAAGGGGGTGTCAGGGACAGAAAGAAAAGGAGTTGGCAGAAAGGAGGGGCAGGAGAAAAGGGCTAGCCCTGCATACTTGGTTTGGCCCATCCACTGCTGACTTTCAGCACAGCACTGGCATGCAGTCCTGACAGATTACCCCTGAGAGAGTGTGTAGGAATTACGTGCACTGCTGTAAGTAAGCATTACCCATCTGGAAGGTGGAATCAACACTTCTTGGTTTAGGAGGAGGAGAGGTGTTCTGTTTGGAATTAGTGTAGTATCATTAAACCACATTTCCTAATGTTCAATGTTCTGTTTTTTGCTCCTGCCTTTTCTCTGCCTTCTGCAATGTTCTTATTTGTATGACAAAGGCAGCCTAGCTGATCAGTGAACATTATGAGGACATTGGTTAGAAAGCCTTTTGTCCTGATCTGCTTGGAAGGAGGGAGAGAGAATTTGGACCAACAGACTCTGACTGTTACCTATACTGACTTCAAACAAGCCAGCTTGGCATTTTATCTGCTGCTTTTATGTGCTTTTTGGTCTTTCCTTTCTTTTTTTTCTGTTAGCTCAATTGTTGTTTTTAGGTTATTTTTGTTACTTTTAGAACTTTTAAAAACTGTTTTATAATTTCATAAGCTGCTAATGGGAGAGGCAAACTGAATTGTCCCATGTTTTCTCACTTCCCCATCTCTTTTATTACTACTGAAAATAAAGGTGGGGAAAAGGGAGCAGCTACACAACTTGTGCTTGGTAGTGCTGAGAGCCTTCTGTCTAGAAACCTGCTTGTGCCAGTAGCCAAAATGGATTTGGTCTAAATCTTTCTGAGCATAAGTTTTCTTAAAAGGAATCCTGTCTACTGCTGATGAAAGAAAAACACACGCATAAAATGGCTTTTCTGATCTGCATATAAAAAGCCCATGCTGCAAATATATTTAGTTCATAAATCTCTATATTTATTGAGTTTCAACATATTTATTTCACTGGTCTGAAGTGTGTAATGGTTTAATGTTGGCTATTGAACTGATCAGAATAATTGCCCTATGAATTGCATTGATTAATCTGAAGATTGCTGTTAGATTCAACTTTGACAGTTTTAAGTGCTGTTCATATTGTTTAGAGCTCATTTGATATAGTGGCTTTCAGGAGTGAAGGGCATAGCTAGCAAGAGCTTATTAAGGTAAACCATGGTAAGAACATTGCTTGCTCAATATCCATTTGAAATGAGACTGCATTTGAAAACCATGTTTGGGAAACCAAAGAAAGAGCCAGAATGCAAATTGAATGGTGCCAAATGTGACAACTCAGTCTCGAGTTAGCTGTCACGGCAAACTGGCAACATTTTATTTGCATGGCTTTTTCTGTGATTCCTGTGTGAATACTCTGAAGTAGGGATTGCTAGCTTTGGTGTTTTCATGGGCTACTTTATTCTTCATACAGTAATCTAGGATTCAGAAGTATTTTTTGCTGCAGAAGGGTAAGGAACACTTGCATTCAACCACAGCTGGAACATTGCACATAAAACCAACAGAGAAATGTCATTTTCTGGTACAGGGGATAGCTCTGTGTTGGACAATGCTAAGAAAGCCTTCTCTTTTCCTTATAAGCAACCGAGTGGGCTGACAGGTTTGCTATACTTAAAAAATTTGTTAGCCCCAAACAGTATTAGTTTGGAAATTGAATTTGATCCTGCTATTCCTGTCCTCAAATATTCTCTCTGCAGTGACCACTTCTTATTCAGTCTCATCATTGCTACAGGGCTAGCAATGCTACTTCCAATGCCATTGCAGTGATCTATTTCCATTCTTTGCACTACATACTTGAGCTAATTCTTGCCAGAGCTTGATTGCTTTGCTATGCTGCCCTGCATCAGACTGTGTTTTGATCGCTATTTAAATACTGCTTACTCCTATACAACCCTGGGGAGATCTTGTTCCATTGTCTTAATAACAAGTAACATGATAGAAATGTGGCAGCGGTAAGAGCTGCTTGCAGAAAAATGTAAATTGCTTCTTACAAAGGGCATGTACTGTGCTGAATCATAGGTAATAACAGAAACAGAAAGGGATTTTTTTCTGCATATGCATCACAAAACTGTCTTTCTGTTCCATTTTAAGGTGAAGAGTGTGACATCAATATAAATGACTGTGAGAGTAATCCCTGTCATCATGGGGGAATGTGCATAGACCAACCCAATGGGTATATCTGCCATTGTCCACATGGCTGGGTTGGTGCAAACTGTGAAATACGTGAGTATTTGTGTATTTATTATACACTCTAGATGTATTGCTTAGTAAAGTAGGACAATGGAGCCATTGTGTACAGTATAAACGCCTTTAGACCTAGCAGTACGAACTGCCTACTGAAATCATTTGCATAGAGCAGTAGCCTCTGTTGAATGGTGGCAAGTAGCAGATATTTCAAAGAAAGTGTGCATGAAGCATGAACAAGTGGAAGTGATTGGCCTAATGCAATTTACTTTGACTTTCCCGGAGCTACTGACTAGAAACATTGGTAATGATGATCCATTATCTCATTCCTTGGCCATCCTGTTTAACACTGCTTGATGGGTCTCTCCTTCATGTGGATCAGAACATTTGAGAAATGTTGGTCTGACGGTTGGTTCAGATATATATTCAGATGAGCAGAATACTAAATAACTAAATAAAATGAAGAAATAAGGTCTGTAAGGCATGCTCAGAAGAAAAAGAGTAATGCTTAAAATAGGAATATCTACTTAATCGGGGAAGTAATCCAGGTGTGAATGACAGCTTCTTTAGCTGGTAGACAATAAACTGACTGGCAGATGGATTGAATATCCTCAGACATTCAATAATGTCAGCGGCTACAAAGGGCGTCGGCCAAAGGACAGTTGCCGCCGTTCGGGTGGCCGAGCAGGGGGCGGGGCTGGCCAGGGGCTTGCGCTTGGCGATGGTAGGCCCTCCTGCTGGGCTGTGAGTGAGGGGTGAGTGTGTGTGTGTGTGTGTGTGTGTGTGTGTGTTTTTAGTAGTATTTTAAATCTTTTTATGGAGTCGTCCCTGGCCATGCTGCCGCTTATGTTTCCTGGGGAGCGCACGGGTGCCGCCATTGAGGTGGTTATGGGCAGGGGACGTAACAGCGTTGGGAGCTTAACGTGTCCGCATAGAAGAAGGAGGGACAGATGGCTGACACCTGTCCCTACTTCTGGTTTTGCTCCCAGCCAGAGGGTGCCAGGGAGTCTCGTCAGTCGCCCCTCCAGCCTGACGGTGCTGTTGCTTAATGCCAGGTCGGTCAATAACAAATCTGCCCTCATCCAGGACCTGATTGTGGATGAGGGGGCCGACCTGGTCTGCATAACGGAGACCTGGGCGGGAGAGGGGGGGGATGTTGCCCTCTCCCAAGTGTGCCCGCCCGGGTATCTGGTCCAGCACTGCTCACGGCTGGAGGGGAGGGGAGGGGGGGTCGCTTTGGTATACCGAGCCTCCATCTCCCTCACGGGACTTCTGGTCCCTTCGAGACCAGGGCTGGAGTGTCTCTATTTGGTGTTGGGCGACCGAGACAGACTGGGGATTCTGTGGGTGTACCGCGCACCCTTTTGCCCAACAGTCTCCCTGCCTGAGCTGACGGAGACTGTCTCGGACCTGGTGTTGAGGACCCCCAGGATGTTGGTCCTGGGGGACTTCAATCTCCATGCCGAGGCTAGTCTGACCGGGGCGGCTCAGGACTTCATGGCCTCCATGACGGCCATGGGGCTGTCTCAACATGTCACCGGCCCCACCCATGAACGGGGACACACTCTGGACCTGGTTTTCTTGACGGGGCAGGAAGAGGGTGGTCTGAGGGTGAGTAATTTATGCTTGACTCCCCTGTCATGGTCAGATCACTTCCTGGTGAGATTTATGCTCGAGAGCGACTTCTCCCTCTGTAAGGGTGCGGACCCGATTATGTGGGTCCGCCCCCGGAGCCGGATGGATCCAGAAGGATTCCTGAAGGCCCTGGGGGAGTTTCCGGCTGACAAGACGGGTGCTCCTGTCGAGGCTCTGGTCGAACTGTGGAATGGGGAGATGACCAGGGCTGTAGACACGATCGCTCCTAAGCGTCCTCTCCCACCGGGCAGAGCCCGCTCTTCCCCTTGGTATACTCCTGAATTGAGGGCGATGAAGCAGGTTGGGAGACGACTAGAGCGTAGGTGGAGGAAATCACGAGATGAATCTGACCGAACACACTTAAGAGCCCACTATCGGGCCTATGCTGTGGCGGTGAGGGCGGCAAAAAAGAGATTCTTTTCCGCTTCCATTGCCTCCTCACAATGCCGTCCGGCGGAGCTCTTTCAAGTGGTGCAAGGCCTGGTCCGTCCAGGTCCAAAGGAAGACCTGATTCCACCCTCAAAGACCCGCTGTGACGACTTTGCCAGGCATTTCAGGGAGAAAATCGCTCAGATTCGTCACGAGCTGGACACCACTATTGATTCAGAGGTTTCAAAGGAGACACCAATGCTGCCGTCTGGTCCAGATTTATTGGATGAATTTCAGTTATTGCGGCCCGATGATGTGGACAAGGTGCTTGGGCGAGTACGTCCAACCACTTGCCTTTTGGACCCTTGCCCGTCTTGGTTAATAAATGATTCCAAGCACGGGATTGGAACCTGGATCTTGGAAGTGGTTAACGCTTCTCTGAGGGAGGGTCGGGTGCCGGCCCCTTTGAAGGAGGCGGTAGTCCGACCGGTCCTGAAGAAGGCGTCACTGGATCCAGAGATGGCCACTAATTATAGACCAGTGGCCAACATCCCGTTTCTGGGCAAGGTGTTAGAACGAGTGGTGGCGGGACAACTCCAAGCACTCTTGGATGAAACTGATTATCTGGACCCATTGCAGTCCGGCTTCAGACCCGGGTACGGTACTGAATCTGCCTTGGTCGCCCTGTATGATGACCTGTGCAGGGAGAAGGACAGGGGGAGTGCGTCCCTGTTGGTTCTGCTGGACCTCTCAGCAGCTTTCGATACCATCGACCATGGTATCCTTCTGGATAGGCTTGCGGGATTGGGGGTTGGAGGCACTGCTTTGCAGTGGTTCCGCTCCTATCTCAATGGCCGGTTCCAGAAGGTGGTGCTGGGGGACTATGGCTCTGCGCCATGGCAGCTATGCCATGGAGTACCGCAGGGGTCCATTTTGTCCCCTTTGCTGTTCAACATATACATGAAACCGCTGGGAGAGGTCATCAGGAGGTGTGGGCTGCGGAACCATCAGTACGCTGATGATACCCAGCTCTACCTCTCGTTTTCCACCAATCCAGGTGAGGCAGTGGCTGTGCTGAACCGGTGCCTGGCCGAGGTAATGGGCTGGATGAGGGCCAATAAACTGAAGCTAAGTCCAGACAAGACGGAGGTCCTGTTGGTTGGTGGATCGGGCTTCGGAGAGGGTGAATTGAACCTTGTCCTGAATGGGGTTGCACTCCCTCTTAGGGACAAGGTCCGCAGCTTGGGAGTGCTCCTCGACCCAGAGCTTTCACTGGAAGCTCAGGTAACAGCAGTGGCGAGGAGTGCTTTCCTCCAGCTTCGGCTAATTCATCAGCTGCGCCCCTATCTGGAGAATGACTGCCTTGCGACAGTGACACATGCGTTGGTGACTTCCCGGTTGGACTTCTGCAACGCGCTCTACGTGGGGCTACCCTTGAAGACGGTCCGGATACTTCAATTGGTCCAAAATAGAGCTGCCAGGCTGCTGACGGGGACTGGACGTTATGTTCACATGACTCCAGTTCTCCGTCAGCTTCACTGGCTTCCCATTGAAGTCCGGGCCCAATTCAAGGTGTTGGTTATGACCTATAAAGCCCTAAACGGCTTGGGTCCTGGTTACCTGAAGGAGCGCTTACATCCTTATATGCCCAGCCGCCCCCTGAGATCGGCGGGAGAGGCCCTTCTCCGGGAGCCCTCCATGGAAGAAGTTAGGAGGGTGGTTACTCGGAGGAGGGCTTTCTCAGCGGTGGCGCCTAAGTTATGGAATGCGCTCCCCAGAGAGGTCCGCCTGGCGCCGTCGTTATTTGTTTTTCGGCGCCAGGCAAAGACCTTTTTATTTAAGCAGTATTTTAAATGTTAATATTATTGAATTTTATTTGGCCAGGGCGGCTTGTTTTATAGTGTATATTTGTATTTTATTGTATATATTTTAAAATGTTATTTTAAATTTTTTGTTGTAAGCCGCCCCGAGGCTTCGGCGAATGGGGCGGCATAAAAATGTTTTAATAAATAAATAATAAATAAATAAATAATCCCTTTAGAATTGCATTCTGTGCAGTGCCTTGGCATTATAATGATAATATTATGTAATTTAATGACTTTATATGAAAAATAGATTGCTGAAAACATATGCTTTTACTGCCTAATGGTGATGATGTCTTATGATAGCAAATACTTCTGAATCCAGAACTCTAAAGTCATAAAGAACTTGGTACTGGTATAGCACACACAGGAGTCTCTCCTAACGCTTTTATTCCTTCCATATAAGAAAGAGAAGGTAATTTGAATATAAAGTGTAATTCATTTTATACTTGCATGAGAGAACTATGCCTGTCTCTCAAATGTTTAAGGAAAGGTACTCATCACCTTGTAGAACCTGAAAACACTGGCTGGGAAGGCTAGTGACCTTGCTAGGGTACCAGTCACAGTTGTATTCCCAGTGGCTTTGACAGCAGGAATCTAGACAGAGAGAAGGAATTAACAGCCCTGCTATTAGCACTAAAGATCTTGATTCGTGGAGCCCATCTCTAAAGTAAGGACAGGTAGAATCTTTCTTTATCCTAAAAATGCAAGTGATTCTAGACATGTATGCAAATCCTGCAGAGAACCTCATAACAAATGGGGTGAGGTTGGGGTGGGTGATGGAGAAAGGACATTTCTGGAGAGCTAGCATCTGTGTGCATAGTTATGCTGCCTAGGGCTAATGGGAGTTGTAAGCCAAAACATCTGGATGGCCAGAAATGGCTCACCCCTGATTTAAACGATAGACTAGCAAAACCAGTATATCCATTTTGCAGTAGTTCTCTTCTTGGTAGTTTTCTCACCCTCATGCAGATTGCAGCCCTGTTGAAAGGATAAACAGAAGTGTTAGAAATGAGTAAAGAAGAATGCTTACACTGTGCTATATGTAGGTAGGAGCACTGTTAGAATGTTTTTTCTTGCTTTCAGATCTACAGTGGAAGTCTGGGCACATGGCAGAGAGCCTGACGAACATGCCACGGCATTCCCTCTACATCATAATTGGAGCCTTGTGTGTAGCATTTGTCCTGATGCTGATCATCCTGATTGTTGGCATTTGCCGCATCAGCCGTATTGAATATCAGGGTTCATCTAGGCCGGCATATGAGGAATTCTACAACTGCAGGAGCATTGACAGCGAATTCAGTAGTGCTATTGCCTCTATCCGACATGCCAGGTTTGTCTGGGGATAATGGAGTAAGGGTTTATAGGTCTAGTTTCCATAAGCATCAGATTAGATGGCAAATCAGTGCCATTACTGGATCTCTTCAGATGGCATGGAAGGGATCATATGAAGGAATGCTTCTGAACTTTTTTTTTAATCATTCAATATATAGAAAGCAGACATGTTGGGCATGAAGTTAGGCAAGAACTCCGCCCATTTTTAATATATATTGGTATGGATAACCTTTTCTATCTTGTGAACCTTTACTTGCAGTCTGAGAACAAAGTTAGATGAAATTTGGGGCAAACAAACCTGGACCTTATGCTGTTTCTATTCTTAGAAAGCCCCATTCCCTCTTCCTCTCCCCACTTCATCCCTCCTTTCTCTCTGCCTTACAGTAAAATCAAATCAAAGCAAAACATTTAAGTAAAGAATACATTGAATCCATAAAAATATCTTTTCTCCAGAGGTAGCCATATTACTCCATTGCAGCAAAGGCAAGCCTTGTAGCACGTTACAGCTAACAAAGTTTCTGTGGACTGTGGTCTACTTCATATGAGGGATGAGGTATTATGGAACATTCAGGTTGTTTACACTTTACATGTCCTGATAGTGGAAGAAAATTCAGAGGAGGAGGCATAACAAGTGGCAATTTCAGTTTTAGCAGTGGTCACTGACTCCAGATGTTGTTAACAGCAAATGTCTTGACATGAAGTAAGCCACTTAACACATGTAATAAATATCATTTGAATTCAGGCCTTTGATGATAGAATTAAACCTGCTAATGAATTCTAACTCTAATTTCCCTTTAAGTTCCTTTGCTCCACAAAGGAAAGTCATATATAAATGGAACTGTTAAAAATTAAACTTGACACTAGAAAAGACTCAGACTAAAAACATGGACGATTCTATGCCCCAGATAAATGAAAGAATGCGTGTTTGGCTAGTGGAATGTCAAAACACTGGCAGCTTGGGGAAAGAAACCCCCATGGGGCAGTGAGTACCATATTCTGGGTGCCAGAGAAAAGGTCCTCTCCTGCCTCCAATCAAATCTTGGAAGGTAAAGGGATGTACCGGGGAGCCTTGCAAGATGGTTTTGGAGAGCAGGCAGATTCATTTACAGCTGTTGGATGCTCTGGTTTTCATCAGAGCTGTTGAATCTGGAGAAGGAAGAAGGGTAGATTAACTTGGTTATGTTTTTTGCCCAGTGTGGTTTGGAATTATAAAAGTATTTGGTTTAGTCTGCCTTGAAAGGCCAGTTGATCAACCCATGATCATATCTGTTCTTTAATTAACTCTGACCTTGCACACAAAATAGTAGATATCGGAGATATACTACCAGCACTTCTGGGAAATTTACCACAGTTCAGTTCATAATATACGAGGCTTTTCCTCTGCACAGTCTCTTTTCTTCTCTCTTGTTCTCTGTTGTTTCCTTTCTTCATGGATGAACAGCCAGACAGAGGAGAAGAATAGCTTTTATCGCCAGCTTGTCCAACCAAAACTGCTATGTCATGCTGTCTGCTGTTCTGAAGTGGCATGATTATGACATTCTTTTTCCTATGAACTTTTTGTCTGTACACATTTTTCACATCCTCACCAAAGGGAACAAAAGTGTTATAGAAATGGTCCATCATCTCATTCCCCCTTCCTGTTAAGACTGAGGCACAAGTGTTCTTTCTGTATTGTTTTAAGACCAACATATCTGCTTTCTTTCACAAAACAGTTCCTAACCCCAACCCTAACTCTTCTAGGATGGATACCCTTCCCTTGATGAAGGGGGGTCAAAGGTAGACCTCAGCCCACCAGTGGGCAACTGGTATCTAGCATTTATTTGGGAGGGAACACATCATATAATTTTGGAGTAAAGTATGTTCTTCAAGAATGTATAATCAAGACTGCATAACATGGATCAATATAGGCCTTTTCTAAATCCTACATATGTTTGTAAATTTAACAATGAAGTGAGTTCATTAACGTAAAAAATGTAGATGATGGAATCTAACTGTAGATATGTTGCTACCTGTTGCAGAAACCTTTCCAGGTAATGTTTAATCTGTTTTCCCATCCGTAACAGATCAGTTCTCTGTTGTTGTTGTTGTTGTTTGCAAAGTCGTGTCTGACCCATCACAATCCCATGGACAACATTCCTCCAGGCCTTCCTGCCCTCCACCATCCCCCGGAGTCCACTTAAGCTCACACCAACTGCTTCAGTGACTCCATCTAGCCACCTCATCCTCTGTCATCCCCTTCTTCTTTTACCATCTATTGTTCCCAGCATTAGACTCTTCTCCAGGGAGTCCTTCCTTCTCATTAGGTGGCCAAAGTATTTGAGTTTCATCTTCACTATCTGGCCTTCTAAAGAGCAGTCAGGGTTGATCTCCTCTAGGACTGACCAGATTGATCGCCTTGCTGTCCAAGGGACTTGCAGGAGTCTCCTCCAGCACCACAATTCAAAGGCCTCAGTCCTTTGGCACTCAGCCTTTCTTACGGTCCAGCTTTCACAGCCATACACACTTTTGTTGGCAGGGTGAAGTCTCTGCTTTTTAGTATGCTGTCTAGATTTGCCATAGCTTTCCTCCCCAGGAGCAAGCGTCCTTTAATGTCTTGACTGCAGTCCCCGTCTGTGGTGATCTGGGAGCCCAGGAAAATAAAATCTGTCACTATCAGTCCTCTATCTTCTAGCAATCACTCTTCCTGGCAGAAAGGGGATACAGTGATGGCCCCAAAACTGCACATGACTATTTCTCTGCTTGACTAATTAAATTAGTGGATTAGCTCAGCTGAATCAATATAGAAAAGGTTAATCACAGTATAGAAGCTTAAAGTACTTTGTTCTATATGGTTCACAAGTATACGTTTAACTAGCTTTCTTCCTTGAGTCATTATATAAAATAAGCAGTATCCTATTGGCAGGTGTTGATTTTGGCTACAGTTATGGAACTGTGCATCGACTGTTCCCCACAAAACTAGCACTTTCTGCCCACAGGAAAATGTCCTGCCAAGAAGGACTTTATGCTTGAAACACACTCTACACACTTTAGTATGTTTCGGGAGTGACATTCAGACATCAGGCTGCCTACTGCTTGCAGCCAGCAGTGGTGCATTTCAGGAACAAATATTCATCATGCAGTGATTCTGCTAATTTTATATCTTTCCAGTTCAGCTTATCGCATGCTGAATCTTTCTGAAAATACTTGGCACATAAACAGATATTACAAATCAAATATGAGTAATTAACATATCAGTGGGTGAGTGGGTTATTACTATTAACATGTGCATTGTCTGTCTCTGACTTGGCTTAATAATTGTTTTCTCCCTTCACTTTTTGGGCCTTAGGTTTGGAAAGAAATCTCGCCCTGCAATGTACGATGCAACTCCAATTGCTTATGAAGATTACAGTCCTGATGACAAACCTTTGGTCACACTGATTAAAACAAAAGATTTGTAATCTACTTCAGGTGTTTTTTTGGGGGGGATTATTTTTCAAAAGGATGGGCTACTGCATTAATTCAAATATTTTTAAGATGAAGAAAGTGTAAGAAATTTAAAATGTTTAACTGCTCCAGATTTTTCTGTAGATTATTTAAGAACAAGTTTTCTGCAGCTTTTAGTTTGGGGAAAATATTTTAAAACTGAATTTGTGAAGTTTATCATTTACCTTTTAATGTTCTTTCAGCTTTAGAAAATCTAATCTTAACAATAGTGTGTGCTCTTACCAAACTTCAATAATGATCCTCTATGGTTGTAATGGACAGACAATACAATATGTTAAGCAATGACAAGTTTCTCTTTAACATAACAGTGCCAGCATTCTCAGTAGAGTTAGGAAAAATGTAAAACTTGATATATCCATTACTGGCAAATGAAGTCTGAAATGTTTGTGTTTGTGAAAAGGAATCTAGTAAAAATTATTATTCCTAAACTGAATGAATAAGCTTTCTCCCTATTTTGTGCATGGATAACTAACCTATTTCTGCATTATGTTCCTAAAACTTGCTGAAACATACCCTTGAGTTGATGTTTGTCATTTTTGTAATAGTATTCAAGGTAAGCTTTATATTAAAAAAGATATATAAAAGTGCCTATTAAGGCAAACAAAGGGGGTGATCCTACTGCCTTTGAAGTGAGCAAATAGCATAATTTTCATTGATTTCACAGTGTTCAGGATCAGGCCTTTATATTGGAACTATATTTTTCTTTAAAAAGTCAAGTTTTTTATAGTGTGAGTAAACAAAACCTATGATTTGAACTGTTTGTCAATCAAATGTTGTCACTGTACAGTATAATTTTTGTTTCAATATTGTATATTTCTCATAGTGCATCTTATTTATACATGTGTGTTTTTGTGGCTCTATTTGATTGTTCATGTGCTTCAAAATTCTTGCTTATTTCAAACAGTATTGAATAAATGTGATCAATTCATGGTGGCAGCTGATCATGTATTGCCTTCAGCTGAAGCAAGAAGATGGAGGCTCCTTTAGCCATGTCCCAGTTAGTGCCCTTGAGTCCAAGCCATTTGCCATGACACGAATCAGCTGTGGCATTTCTGGAATAAAGAACACTTTGTGTAGACACTTGGAACACTTTTACATATGACACCAAGAATGCTGTTTTGCCTCTGTTGCCTGGGATAAATATGGCTAATGGGGCTTGCAAATGAGAAATAGCTGTGACACAAATGTTGACTATTTAAATTTAATAATATGACTGATGTCGATTGCACTGTCATCAATAGTAGATATTATACAGTGGCAAACATTTTCTGCTATGCTTTCCTTCAGTGTTGTTTTCTTGGAATTTGGTGGCCTGAATTGCGGCCATAAAAGTGAATGGAAATATGCATCAATGAGATTTCTGTATATACTAAAGGCATTTGATGCAGTTTTGTCTACAGGTGCAAACCATAAAAAAGACTGGGAGAGAAGGTTTTAAACTGAATCCTGGGGGAAAGCTGGCAGGAGCTGGGAAGTATCCAGTCAGGTTGAATCATCCCTGGGGAATGAAATTCATAATGCTTCCAATTGCCCAAATGTAGAAAGAATAAAAATAGGCCAAGAGCATACAGGAAAACAAGATAGCCAATCAAAGAGACCTAATGGCCATAGCAGAAGATGGATATATAGATGTTCCTATGTAAAAGCTGGAAGCCTCATGTTCCTGACTTTTTAAAAGTCAACTAGATATAGGTTCATAATGGAAACTGAAGATGAAGTCCTCAACCTTGTTGGCAGATTGAAAGCTGAATCACCAGAGAAAGAAGGTATCCAATCTAGAGTTAGTAGAATCTGGAGATCTAAAAAAATAGTGGGATCTGCATCACAATGAAAGCTTTTCAACTTATTTCTAAAGGATATGGTAGTACACCTGGGCAGTAAAATAACCAAGTTTGCTGATGTCATCACATTATCTAGGATGGTTAAACCAAAAGGGATTGTGAGGAGCTGCAAAGGAACTGGGAGCATGGGCATAAAATGGCAATTGAGGTTCAGTATAAGCAAGTGGACAGTGGTGCAAGTTGGGGCAAAAAAAACAAAAAAGAAAAGAAAACCCTTAAAGTGTAAGTTGTTGAGATCTGAGCTGGCAGTAGATAACCAAGAAAGAAATGTTGGGATTTTGATGGACAAATTGATCAAAATGACATCCCAGTGTGTAGTGGCTGTGGGAAAAAAAGGCAAATTCCATGTGTATCAAGGTCATGCTCCCCTGAAACAAAACCATGGAGTAACCACACTTAGAATACTATGCACAGTTCTGGGTAAAGGGAAAGGTTTCCCCATGGCATTAAATTCCAGTCATGCCTGACTCTTGGGGTCGGTGCCCATCTCCGTTTCCTAGCCGAGGGAGCGGAGAGTTTCTGTGGTCATGTGGCTGGCATGGCTAAACACCAAAGTGCATGGAACACTGTTAGCTTCCCACCAAGGTGGTACCTTTTTATCTATTTGCATTTGTATGCCTTTGAACTGCAAGACTGGCAGAAGCTGGGACAGAGTATGGGAGCTCACCCCATCTGTGGATTTGAACTGTCAACCTTTCGATCAACCAGCCCAGTGGCTCAGTGGTTTAACCCACTGCACCACCACATCCTCACCTAAAAAGCCTATTGTTGGAAAGAGTTGAAAAGAGAGCAGAAAAGGGCATTTAAACTGCTCAAGGTGCAGTAGCAGCTCCCGTGAGAGTAAAGATAGCAAGATCAGAGATTGCTTGGCTTAGGAAAAAAGAGTTCATGAGTAGCATGCAAAATTATGTAAGGTGTGGAGGGAGACAATTTTCTCATTTCTCAATACTAAAACCCAGGGTCAAGAAAGATTTAAGGATGTACCTATTCTAACTATGAAATTCACTTCCACAAGATGTAGTAATGGTCACCAGTTGGGATAGCTTTAAAAGGGGATGAGGAGAAGGCTATCAAATTGCCCTACAAATCCTGATGTTTAAATGCCACCTCCAGTAACAAAGGCAGCATATCTTTCTTTGTGTAACAGTTGCTGGGGATCTTGGATGGGAGGGTGCTGTTGTATTCATGCCTTGCTTGTGGCATTCCTGTGGATCGCTGTGTGAACAGAAAACTGGAGAAGATGGACCCTAGCGTTCATCCAGCATAGCTCTCTTAATGTTCCAGATTGGAACATCTTGGAGTAAATCGTGACGTGCTCCCACCCTCTTTCTATCCTATTTGATGACTCAGCTGCCACATTCTCTGGCTCACTGAGAGGACAAAGAATAGTCAACATGGGTAGGCAAGTTATCCAAAACTGTCAGTTGTTTTGTTGGTGCTTCCCTGGAATGAACATAGAAACTGGCTTCACCCATCTTCACTCAAACCTTGATGAAAGGATGTCACAGCTGCAGCAACAGCACAGGATATGCTGATGGCCCTGGGGCAAGAGCTAGGAAAGAGTTCTCCCTCAAATGAAGACCACATGGCAGCAGGGAAAAAGAGGCAGGCAGAAAGGAAACATGAAGACAGCAGCCAAATCCAAGGTGTCAGAAGCTTCTGCTTGCAGTGTGAGAGTCAGTATGGTAAAGCCCAGGGCTGCAAAACCTCAGGCCTCATGGTCAAATCTCAGATGGCCATGCTCCTTTCCCCAAACCACTAGTCACTGATTTTCATGGCTTTTGTACACTCCCCACCCCCATTTTAATAGGTAAAAATGCCCCCCTTGTGGCTTTAGGCTAAAGTACGCTGGTATTTAGGGCCACATTTTGCATTTAGTCTGCCTAACACTGAAATGTGGTCCTTTGAGACTTCCCAAAACAGAATTTCAACACCAGTTGAATACAGTAGACTGTTCAAGTTAGATGAGAAAGATCTGGGTTTAAATATGAAGAACAAGGGACTATGTTGGACTAGACATTCTGTCTCTCAGCCAAAGCTGAGAAGAATCTATGCCTTGCACACAGAAGTTTCCAAATTAAGATCTTGAATCTATCTTGAAGCCAGAATTCAAGGAAGCAGACAGAAGTGTTCTAGATGAACCAGTGATCTCCTTTGGCAGCTTTGCTTCCCATACAACATCCTTCGAATGTTTACCACAAGTCCGAATAGTAGACCAGTGTCATGATTACTATATTAGCAAGGTGAGTGGGGCTGGCTTGCTTACAGTACCCCATAGCTTTGCAGCTGATAGTTGAACTGAGGTTTCTTGCAGATGACTTCTTGCTTCCTACCATTGTGCTTTCCAGTGATCCATCCAGGTCACCGATGGAAAAAAAAGTAACGTAAAAGTCAAACTCATACATTTTACATAATTTAAATATATTAGTGATTTATCTACATAATATAGAATATCATGAAATATATAGATGTGTTTTGCATGATGAGACCTATCAAGTAGTGATGTTCCTAAGACCCTAAACATTTTAGAGAATCCCCAACATGCTTTCTTTTATAACTTTGGCCATTTCAGTCCCTGTGCCCAGCCCAGTGATCTCTGGAAATACCTGCAATGGCTTCCACCAGTTTCGTCTGTGTGATGGCCATGGGGATAATACACAGATTTTTTTTGCCAACTTGGGGCTGAACTGCTGCCCCCCCCTTGCAGTTTTCATTTGATCCTATCTACTCAAAAGGCTTTTTTCTTGTGGGATGCATACTTCAGAGCCTCCTGAACATGACAGTGTTGGTGAACCTGCATACTGGAAAAATGATGCCACAAGATGCTTTTGCATTGTTGCTACAATATAGCTACCTATCTGGAAAATCTTAACAGGGTGTCAATATTTTGGAGTAGGAGAAATGCCATGCCTGTTCCATTTGGACAACCCCAGGACATGGAGGCAAGTACTGTCTGCCCTGCAATAGGACAAGACAATTCCCTATGTAGTGTGTCTCACATGAAAGTGCTCTCCTGCTTGCAGCATCACCCAGCTAAATGAATGGACAAGTATTCTGTTCATCTGAAGTTTAGTCAAGCATGTGATTAAAGTCTACTTTACAAAACATAGTCCTTCCCTTGTATCGCAATGTCTTGTTATGACTGCTAGAGGTAAATTGAATATCCAAGGAGCCCTCTTCGGTTCATTTCCTAGGACGTTATCTTCCTAAATTGAAAAATATGAGCTCACCCATTTTTCAGTCTTTGGACCAAGATTTATTTGCAGCATTGGTTAAATTGCCTTTCTAAATTTCTACCCGATCATAATCCATCACCTTCCAGTTTCTAGTGAAACTATTCTATTCTAGTTTCTAGTAAAATTATTCCAACTATCATAATCGGAACTGGCAGCACAAGAGAAAACTATTAGCCAAATACTGTAAAGAAGAAATCAAATTATAGAACTGATTTAGGACCTAACTAAATATTATGCAGGAGATATTTGATTAAGGATGAAATTATAAGCATGTTTAGGCAGAAACAAGTCCTACAGCTTCCAGCTGTACTGGCTGGAGAATGCTGTGAGTTGTAGACCTTGTTTTTGTCTAAACATGCTTATGCTTGTGCCTTAAATCTCTAACAGTAATATTCTAAAAGCAACCAAGGGCCACAATTTGGAATGGGGTCACTATCTAGAGGAGATGAGAGGTGAGGTATAATCCTACATTCCCAGAATGACTCAGTCCAAATTCCCAACCCCATTTCCATTCTTCAGGAACCACGATTAGCAGTGATGGAGAAAACTTGCATGGACACACTGATGCCTCTATGTTTTCTGCATGAAGAACAGCTCTGAGGGTAGTGAGGATGGTGGCTAATTTAGATTACTGTGTGGAAAGTGTTGCCCCCCACCCTACAGCTCCATCCTTTGGAAGATGTAAACCACATCCAGAGACTGGAGATCTCCAGTGTCATGATAGTTAAGCCCTTATGGGGATAATTTGGATTCAAAGTGCTATAGGCCACCTCAATTCTTGGGAAACTTACCAGGAATTAATACCACAACAAGGAGCTTTTGGCATGTTTCTTGATGCAAGAGTCTTAAGCCAAGAGACTAAGAAATCGGCTCACATTTCCAAAGTTGAGCAGAAAAGCAAATTAAAGGTCATGCACTTTACAACATGGACAACAGTGCACCGTAGAAAAGTTGTTCTTTTTGGACAGAGATATTTTGAGGGTTGCTTTTGATTATTATAAAATCTAAAAGAGATGCTGAGCCTAAAGGCCTCCTGTGGTGCCTTGGTTGTGCATTTCTCTCTTCACAGCATGAGCAGAATCCTCAGTATCACAGCAGCCAGATTGCCCACAAATCCTACAGAATAACAAACAAGCCCTGAAATTCCATCATGCGTTTTCTTCTCTGCTTTTCCTTTGAGCAGTGTTTCTAAGAAGAATGTGCAAGACACAGGCCCCAGATTACTGAAAGAGATGCACACACAGCACTGACACAAAGGCATGTGAGCTCCAGTGCTGGGGTGCATTTACATCACATTCAGTTTTCGCTTGAAATGTTGTTGTGGGGTATATGCAAAAATTGTTTAAACAACTTGGTGCATTTCAACGTTTGAGCTCGATGTTCCTTCAGATAATGATGAGGTTGATCTTCCTTTGCATCCTCCGGATACTCTACTTTCCATAATCCCAGTTAGAGCTTTGACTTTTTAAAACCCTGCTTCACTGTCCCTGAAAACTCAGAGGCTTACAATATTAAAGCAATCACATAAAAAGGGGTATTACTGAAAAAGGACCAGATAGAAGTTACCGTTATAAAGAACCATAAGGAAAACCTTCAAGCAGCCAGTGGATTCTGCTCAAGTTTGTGCCTGTAAAGGAAAGGAATGCATTAAAATTATGTTATCCTCTATCAACAGCCAGGCTCAATCCGAACATAATTTCTCTTTTACTTTTGTCTGTCTCTTTCTTTTGTCTTTGGAAAATTGATATGTGTGAAAACAACACCACCAATAAAATGTTAAAAGTACAGGCAAACAATTATCATAAAAACAAGTAGCTGAAGAGAACAATGGATGAAAACCAAACAAGTCTTTCTGGCCTAAGCTACCTTTGGTAGATACCTGTTGGGAAACACTACCTCCCCACAGCACACAAGATGGAATTTAGGCCACCCAGAGAGGAGCACTTGGTCTTTGTCTGTGTTGCATTTCTGTATCTGTTGCTAATGAAAGGGCCACATGCATTGTTGATTCTGTAAGAAGAGGAAGAGGAGGCGGAGAAGCAGGTACATTCTTGTTCTTTATCTGCAATTTAAACTTTCATTTGTTGGAAAATACATTATTACACACTACGTAGGTTACCTCTTGAGGTTTGATGATGGATGTGTCAGTAATGTCTGTGTCACCTTTTTTCTGCTTTTGACAGTAATCTCATTTTACTCTGTTTTTCCAAGAGTGAGAAGAGTACGTGCATACTGAATGCTTTGCTACAGACACTGACATGACATTTTACTTACGGATGCAGCTTATAGATTGCTCTCTATATGATCCCCAGCCCTGCCATTGTATCTCCAGAAATAAGCATTACAGTTGCCAGTTCCTTCCTGCTCCATCCTGCAACAGTGACCCCACTGAGAGAATGTTATCCTGAATTCTATTTGCTCTTATGGCTCGAAAGGCAAAGAGCTAGAATAAGGCTTCCTAAGCAAATGTCAAAGATCACGAAAGACTATATTAAACAGCATAATTTTGCTAGTATACCAGGCTTGGTCAATTTTAAAACTTTGAAAGAAATAATACATTTAAATATGCATTAATCTACATAGTTAAATAATTTTTGGAAGATTTTTAATGCAAGTTAATGCAGAAACAGTCAAAATATGGGGAGAAGATGAGAAAGACACACAGACAAGAAACAGACTCATCTCAGGCTTCACCCAATTATAGTCAGGGTGGGCTTAATGGCTAATACTAACTGTTGCAATTCCTTATGAATCAAAGTTGCAAATACAGCAAAGCCTATGCAACTGTTGACACAGCCATCTGTGTGCCACCAATATTTATAACACATGGCAGACTTTCAACTTTGTTGCCTTCCTGCTGTTATCTTTGTGATGCAGCCAGCAAGTGCTAATCATGTAAAAGAATTATCAGCTAAGATTTCCCCCCTCCATATGGCATAGCTTTCTTGACTCTGTATTTGTCGTCAGCTGCCTTTATTTATGCATTATATACTTAACATGGGGATGAATTAAGCATGTACTTGTAAGAATTATTGTACCTTATGGCCTGCATGCCACAAAATAAATTCGCTGCAAATAAAAGTTTTGACTGAGTTTCTTAAAAATCAGGAATGCATTTCTACTTGCCATGAAGGCTACAGGCTGACATCCCTACCCCCACTGCCATGCATTCTAAATTTATATTTTTGACCACATAAATGCTGCTGATTGGCAAGTATATCTTAGCAGCTCAGCATGATCCTTCCCTGGAAAATGTGATAAAAATGAATTATTAGAGAAAGGTAAGACTTGGATAAGATTTTTTTTAACTAAATGACTGGGGCTGCCTACAGTTTTGGTTCCATCATTGGAAAGTAATTGTTTAATTTCCACACACACAATGCTTGCTACATGCCTCAAGATGACATGCTCCTGATTCCTTGGAGGGATCTTTTTTCCCCTTTAGTATGTGCAAGAGCTAAATTTCATGGTCAGCTATTTGTCATGAGATGCATGTTAACTTTTCAGTCAAATGCCTTCCAGCTGTTGCAGCTAACTTGCTTGCACTGAGGCTTCCATATGCTATTGATTTTTCCCCAAGAAAACAGATTCCTCCAGATAGCAAAGACTGTGTCTCTTTGAAAGCAGGTTTATGCAATTTCCTGCCATAGATTACAAAACGTGCAAGCTACTAAAAACTCAGCTATTTTACCCCAACTGTTCCATCCCCAGTTAGCAATAAGAAACATAGGAGCACATAGACAATAAGTCCATCTGGCTCAATATTGCTGCTGGTGAATGGCAGTAGCTTTCCAGAGATTCAGGTAAGAGGTTTTCTGGACCCTGCCTGGGGCTGAACCTGCAAAGCAGGTGTTTTATCACTGAATCTCACTCTCTAGTAATCTAATTCTATACCACTATTCAAGGTATGTTAGAAAAAATGGGATATGAATTAAATTTAATACATCAATAAATCTATCCTTCTAAAAAGGTCTTGATTCTGGTTAATTTAGCAGTGACTAACAGAACAAGCCAGTATGTGTCTATTCTGAAGAAGTCTTGTGGAGTTCAATGGAACATGGTCCCAGGTAAGCAGCGATTAAAACTGCAACCCAGTGCTCTGTAAGATAGACATGTCTCTATGGCTTTCAGTGAAACATAGTCACTAAAGTTTGCTGGATTACAGAAGTGATGTTTCTTAATGTATAATGTTATTTTCTTATAACTTGGTGTCAAATCTATTTGCTGGGGTAGAGTCCTAAATCTGTAATCCTCTGCATAACTTCCTGGGAATAAGTCACACTGAAAACACGCATGACTAACATGCATCTCTTAATTTCCATCAAGAGTTAGTTCTTGGACCTTTACATTTTTAAGCATAGTAAATGGTTTTTTCTCATTGTATGGATACACGGAACTCAGCAGTGGCTACACACTGATGGGAAACATGCAGCCCTTTGCAAATGATTAGTTCAGGCGTTTGGCAAGAATGCTCCGGCCCGCCTTTGCAGCCCACTGGTCAGAGAGGGAGGGAGGGAGAGAAAGGCGGTGCCAGGAAGGAGGAAAAGTTAGACCTGCTTTTCACTCTGGCCCAACATAAAAAGCGAAACATAGTGGGGAACTACAACAAGACCATCACAACAGTACCTATTTAGCGTGTGCTAAATCACAGGCTGAGCACAGCACACAAGAAGGAGGGGCTTTCCTATTTACCCAGTTACTCTTATTTCCAGCATAAGAAAAGCCATGCTGGATCAGATGAAACCCTGTTATGATCTGGTGGCCAGAATCAGAACTTCACCACAGTATTTGCAGGATTGGTCCCAGACCCTGCTGGTACTCCCAGCTTCCTGATGAACACCCTGGGGGAACAGCTATATAAGAGCAAGCTCTTCCTTCCAGAAGCTGGCTTAACAACACAGATTTGCCTGTGTAGTGTTGTGAAAGCCACTGTTTGCATTTCGCCTGATCCAGGCCCTGCCTTGCCTGCTACACCTTCGCTGCTCCTGAATTCTATCTGGTTATCCTGCCTCAGGTAACTGCTTTTCGCTCTGATGTCTTCCCAGTGCTTGACCTTTGGCTTGCTCATGACAATGTCCTTGTCTTGCTCTGATATGCTCTCCTGGTTCCTGACTTCAGCCTACCCCTTGACTGTGTCTCTGGAATAGCTTTTTTAGAATTAAGCAGGGAGCAGCAGTGACCTTCTGAACGTTATTTTAATTGTTAATATTTATTTATTTTATTCTTTGGCCAGGGCGACTTAATTTATACTGTTAAATTATATTGTTTTATGTTATTTATTTATGATTGTGAACCACCCCAAGGCTTCAGCAAATGGGGCGGCATAGAAGTTCCCTAAATAAATAAATAAATAAATAAATAAATAAATAAATAAATAAATAAATAAATACTTCAGTCTGCAAAATAATTTCATCAAGGAGCACTGTGGATGACTCCTGCAAAGTTGAAAGGAAAAGCTGCAATAGATGAAAGATGACCCCTGGTATAGCGGTTGCAAGCCTCTCCTACAGCCAACACTGAAAAGGCTGCTGGAAGTGGGGAGGAAACCTCAATTTCTATGCCGGAAAGCATCCTCCAGAATACAAAGAAGAATGGAATGGAAAAAGCAGGGCAGAAGTTCTGAAGCCAAGGCCTTATCAGAGGCATCCACCCAGTGTTGCCAGGACAGCAAGAGCTATGTTATGTCCCATCAAGTTTCCTCCAACGTCTGGTGACTTTATGAATGGATCCCCTCCAAAATGTCCTGTCCTCACCAGCCCAGCTCTGCTCTTGTGAATTCAAGGGTGTGGCTTCCTTCATTTAATAAACTTTGTTCATATTTGGTCCTCCTTTTCTTCTGCTTTTGACTTTCCATCACATGATTGCCTTCTCCAGTGAGTCTTGCCTTCTCATGGTGTGTCCAAACCGTGACAGCTTTAGCTCTAGGGGAAAGTTCTGGCTTGATTTGATCCTGGATCGCTATGTTGTCTTGCTGTGAGTCCAGGGAATTTGTGAAGTTCTCAAACCCACCAAAGATGAGAAGATACTTTCACACACTGCCACCTAGCCACTGGGGAGGAATTTAAACATCCAATCCATATCAGAACAAGGCTGTTTCCTCTGAGGCAAAGTGTGGTTGGAGTTACATCCTTCAGGGGGAATGTAACCAAATAAATATTTGCTTAATTTATCTCGGTCACAGAATACTACTGTAAACCTCAGGGAATTCAAGAGAAGAATCTGACAAACATTTGGTCCACATTTATGACTTAATTTTAGAACAGGGTTTCTCCAGACCATGTTCTTCTCTTGTGCCCTTTCAGATTCAAAGCTCCTCAGAGAAGAGATTGACTCAAGTTCATGCCATGAATTCTGATGGCAAGTAAGGCATGGTAATAGTAATAATTTGGTCTGATGGATCCTTGACTTGCTGATGGGAAGTGCAGTGATATGTCTGGAGTGTGATAGTGGAAGGATGAAGGATCTCACTAGGAAGGCACTTCAAAGGATGAATTATAGTCTATGAGCACTTCTTATTACAAGTAATTGTCTGGAAAACTACAGGCAGGAAATGTGAAATGATGCAATTCATTGAAGAGAAAAGAGACAGTTGAAGAGATAGTTTATTGGCTGAAAGAAATGGCAGTTTTTCATTCCAGCAGAGTTAAAAATATGCTTGTGATTGTACAATATTACTGGGACATACAAATGCATTTGAGGAAATGGGAAAGAATGGCCGGGCAAGTCTATTGCCAGGGTAAAAGTACTGGAAATGGAGATTCTAAGACTTCTCTTTCTCATTGCTGTGCTAATTCAAAATTTCTCCTCTTCAGCCTTCCACCCTAAAAACCTGACTTTGATGCTGGGATTCTCTTCAGGGTTTGACTCTCCTCTCTGGGATCTCTCGAAGTCTGAATGCAGAAAGACTGAGAAACCAATGTGTCCTTTTCTCCTCCCCCCTCCCCACCCCACTCCTCACATAACTGGACCATTTGGGGCTCCAGGAGGAGAACCTTCATTCGTAGTGGTGCAATCTATTGGGCAGGATGCTTTGGTCCTCCATGATCCTGATCCTGCTCAGGGAGGAGCCTACAGTGGTTATTTACATTGGGGGGAAATTAGATGAACTGTTGCATCACTTTATCAGACCATAACCAGTCGATGGTAGGTTCACATCAGTCATAAGTCTGTTTGATCAAATTTCAGCATCAGGCTGCATGTTTTTCTAAAGCACAAAAATCTCATTTTCAGAAACAACTTTATCCAGTATATGAATGTTTATGTTCAACTTTCCCTTATCGATGTGGTTTTATTCACAATTTCTCTTAATATATACATTTTTTGCATTCAGCTTTTCAGCTGAGAACTGCATTGCAAAATTCATAAGCGTACAAGTTAGGGTAACTGTTTTGATCTACATATTAGTCCAATAAGTGTGAATTATACTTAAAATGCAGACGAAGCATTTTTCTGCTATTTCCAACCGTATCTAGCTTGGCCCTCTCTCACTTAGAAAGCTGCCTTATAACAAATTAGATTAGTCCAAGCTCAGTAGCGACTGTGATAGTCAGCTTCAGATGAATTCTATTGCTGTGAATGGCAACTGTGCTTACTTTACAAACATTTCAGGTTTTGTTGAATCTGCACTTTTTGCAGTTCATTACAATTTGGTTCCACAGTTTGCAATTTTCTCCTATATATCCATTTATAAATATTTTCTTCTGAGAATAAGTCTTCATGCACCTGATGTCATAAGCTTTTGAGGATGAGCATCATCACTAATTTAAGATGCAAGACCAGTGCTCAAAGTAAAGGTGGGAGAAAGGAAGCACTATGGTTTCATTTCAAATTAGACAGTGGCACCTTACCCTGTGGTCCATTTTTCCATCTTTATAACTGTTTAAACACTACTGTACAGGACCCAGTGTCTGCGCTTATTAGCAGGGATGCTAATACCATCTGCCATAATTTCCTGTTCCATCTGAGCTAGCTGCATTTCTCACAGTAGCTGGCTGGAAAATTAGTTTCTTAGCGTCAGTATGCTTTTCCCTTTTGGAATACAAAGTGTTTCATTTGCCCAGGTCTTGAATGGGCAATTAAGACCTGTTAGGTTTACAGAACAACTGCTCTGGTGGAAATAAAACTTTTAGAACTGGATTTTACTTACAGAAAACAAATTACAAGAACCCTTTCTATCATTTTGTATTTAAAAAACAGAACAAAACTTAGTAACAAATATAGAACATGAGATAAAACCATGACTTGCAAGAACATGGCTTTCATATCTTACCCATTAAGGATTTCTGCCAGCAGAGATGACCCAAATTCAAATATGGTTATGCTGTCTATTGTGAATTGATTCCTATGTATAGTGTTCTTGCCTGTCTTCAAGTTTTCAGACCTCCTTCCCCATGGGTCATCCTCTGTCCCCTAGTTACTGTTGTATGTTCTGCTAAAAGCTTCTACTTCCTCAGCATTTATTATATTCATGTACTCTTATCCAAACATCCCCTTTCTCTGTTCCTGCCTCAGTTCCTCTTTTGTAACTTTCCAGGCCACTCTGCACCAAGCGTCCCTATTGCTAGAAGGCAGCATGCCCTTATTCCCTCTGACCTTTTGCCATTTAATACATTTATATACCTCTGACTGTACTGAAAAATAGCTTTAAGCCTTTCACAAGAAAATTAAACACTCCAAGAGCATCATCCTATTTCATCATCATATCTGGCTGCCCATAACCCGCTGAAATGATGCAAGTACTGAGCCTTTACAAAGCCAAGATCACACAAGTGGTGGTGTTCTTTGGCTAAAGAAAGGGGAAAGGAGACTGCTAACTGGTACTTAATCAAAACTCTGGAACAAATAAGCATTTTATTTTTTCCAGATGTTAATAATGCAAATAAGGATTAATAGGGACAAACTGGTCATGGTATAGTAAGTTTAATTCAAAGCTTCATTTTAACTTGCTGTCATTTTGTTACAAACTGAATAAAGCAATTCTAATTTTACGCAAAACATCTCACTCTTATTTCCTCTTTATTGTGAATAAAAGCCAAAGTTTGACTCCCACAAAATGCTGAAGAGAATAATTAAGAGGATATTTGACACAATTAACACCAGACCCTGTTACCAATGCCAGATTGCTGCTTATTTCCATGTGTGGTCTCAAATGTGCTCTGGGATTTCTTTGTATTTTAAGGCCTGAGCTGCTCTGCTAAAATAGAAGGAAACTCTGCATTGCTCACCAGCAGATGTCTCTGTTACTCTCACCTACCTATACAGATTGCATAACGTAGGAGAGGGAGATGCAGCTTCGATTGCAGAGGGTATCAAAAAGCCACTTACACTTCTCTCTGCCTTTGTTCCTCTGTCCCTAAAGCCTCGGCAAAAAAAGAGGAAGGTGGTGTAGACGTAAGTGACATGGTCTGCTTAGTTTGAATGTAAATGTTGGTTTAAGTTGGGACCATTTTTCTCAAGAACAAATGTAGCCTGGAGAATGAGGACTCATAAAACGTACCTCTAGTTGTGCATGGCAAATTACTTAAAGTAAGTATCAGCCCTGACATAGAAGAAAGGAAACAATGTCGTTTATAAAGATGGAATTGAGAATACTCTTTCAAATACTTTCTTACTCGGATTTTAATTGACCAAAGGGGGTCCTTGGAAGCAAGGGCTACAATAGCTTTCAAATGAAAACAAACGAACAATTAAGCCAACAATAAAGCCGGCATGATTTAAAGTCCGGGCATACGTTCCTGCTGTAAACGGAGATCAGTCCCTCTCCACTGGCTGGCAGTGACTTTTCTGGGTTTCTGGCAGCGGTCTTTCCAATGCCTACGTGGAAAGACCAACGATGGGCCCTTTTGCATGCACTCTACCTCTGTCTAAATATAAGGATGTTGTGGGTTAATGTGACACGGAAGTCAGCAGTCCAGGGACACAATGCTGGTGGTACGAGGGAAAGCTAAACCGGACGGTGATATCTAGAAAAAGATACACATTCAACTTGTCCCAGATCTCTGCGAAAGAGGGCACAGGCTAGGGGGCAGCAGTTTAAGATCTGTACCCAGCGTGCCGTTGCCGAGAGAGAGAATTAAAGTCTCCCATTCGGGATGCATCCGGATGGAGGATAAGAAGCGTTCCAGCCACCAATGACCTTGATCGGAACGGCTGGGATAAGCAAGGGATGCTATGAAAGACTCCTTGCATGCAATCGCACACAGAAAGGCAGTTGAGCGAGAAGCCTCGTCCCGTGTCTTGCATTCGTCCTGAAGATGCTTCCATGGAAGAGTTGCACAAAAGACGCGTCCGCTGGGAACGAGGTGGGGGAACAAAACGAAACAAAACGCCGGCAGCTCTCTGTGCTGACCCTGCCGGGATTTCACGTTCTTGTCACGTCTTACTGCAAAAAGGGCAAGCGCTGGCGCTCTGCCGCAGCCAGGCACGCCTGCTGTCCGGCGGATCTGACCACCTGCCTGACATCTGGCTTCGGGGCCGCCGGGGAACGCCTCGACAGCCCGTGCCCGTCCGGGTCCGACACTCGGGGTGCTAAAGCACAATGGCGAGCGCTCGGCAGAGCAGCGCCGGCGGCTACTGCGGGAGGCGGGGCTGACGGCTAGAAGCGTGGCGGCGCCCAGTCGGAAAAGGGCGTGGGCGGGGCTTGAGGGACGCGGAGTAGGAAGCGAGAGGGCGGGAGGGGCGTGGCTCCGGGCGGGAGGGGCGTGGCTTGGAGCCGGGCCGTCTCTGTGGCTGCTGGTACTGCGCCGAGGGGCCTCAGGCACTCGCGCACTAGGACAGCGGAGGAGCCGGCGCCGAGCTGGTCGCAGACGAAGTCCAGCCCGGGGTCCGCAGCCTCCGGAGCGCAGGGCTGCTTTCTTCCTCGGCTGGGCGGCGCTTGCCCTTCGCTCCCGTTGCCCGCTGGCGTCTCGCCCCAAACTGACACACGCCGAGCAGATGTGAGCGAGCCTGGCCAGAGCCCTGCTGCAGCCGCTCCACAGTTCAGCTCGTTAGCAACACGTCCCGCCGCTCCTCCCCACTAGGTCCCCGCGGGGGAAATATGTGGCAGCCGGCAACCGAAAGACTGCAGGTAAACGAGGAGGGCGCTGCTAGGGTTGGAGTTGGTGGAGGCGGCAGCGGCGGCTGCTCAAAGGAGAGAGGCAAGCAGGCGCGCGCGGGAGGGGGGCTGTCATGTGATTGCAATGCAATATTTGTGCAGGCTGAGGAAGGGGGCAGCGAAAGCAGCAACTTGGCTCCCCTCCCGTACCCGCTCCTGCTGGAGGATTCCGCGCTTGCAACTTTCTTCCATCCCCAGTCGCATTCCACAGTGGACTGGACGGGGCTGGGAAATCTTGACTCCAGATGTGCGCTTTCTGCAACAGCACACACACGTACACCGCCACCGTAGATGACTTGCATATCATTGGGGCGGGGGGGGGGGGAGTTCGAAGGATCGCCAATTACTTTGCTGTGTGCTTCGTCTGAGTAAGAAGCGTTAGGAATTCTCGTTGCTCTGCTTCCCAGATCGTTCAATTGTGCTTTAACATATTAAAAACAACAGATGCAAAAGAAAAAGTGCGTGCGTGTTTGCCTCTATCTATGTCTGCAGATTGGAGATCTAACGGTTTTTCAAGAGTTTCACTGAGGTCTGCGCCCAAACTTCCAGTTTAAGGGTTCCGTTATGGGCCATCGACTAGCAGACTGCTGCTGCTCAGTTCTCCCAGCTCGCCCCGCTGCCCCAACTGCGTGACTGAATGTGATGCTTTGTAGACGAGTCATTAGCAAGACCGAATTGAGGTCTCAGGAAGGTGGGGGGAGAAGAGCAGAACTGCTCTTGCTGCAGGTCTCTCCCTCTCTCTGTCTTTCTTTTTTTCACTCTAAAATATTCTCCAGATGGTCAGCCAGAAAAGACTGCCAGATAATTTACAGAATCCCACAGACAAACTTTTTTGGCAGGCCAAAGCTGCATTAAATCTCAGAGTAAACTTTGAAGAAATTCTGAAGTGGCAAAAGAAAACAGTTTTGAAGGCTGGATGGTTTTGAAGGCATGACAGGAAGAATATACACAAATGTGGAATAATAATTTAAAAGGCAAAGACTAGCAATTGCCAGCCATGGCTAGAGCACTAAAACAGCATGGAAGAGAGAGATTCATAAATTCTAGCTGAAGTGTTTTACTGTGTTGGCCAGAATTTAGAGTATAGAATATTGCAGTCTTCATGATGTTCAGTTGATGTGGGCAGAGGGACATTTTTGAAAGCTGCTGCTGTGTTTTCACCATTGTTCATCTGGTGAAGTGTCAAGAGATCTTGCCTTTTCTCTGAAGACAAGTAGGAATAAAATCCACTTGTATCACTCCAAAGATCCTGTTGTGATAGCAGCTGTCATTCCCAAGGGTGGTTTCTTCTGGGTTGCGGCTGCCACCCCCAAAGATAAAATAATTCAGACACAGTGCAGCTATTTACATTATTCAGGCACAGCATGCTTTGCTTAAGGTAGTGTGTGGGCTCCAAAGCACATGACTGTTGGCAAGCAGGCTCTTCTGGCTTGTGTCCTGTGTTGTGATGTTTTTGCACTAGAAATATCATTCTTTTGTTCCGTGATTATTTGGCTGCAATGGCCCTGGTTTTTGCTGTGTATGCTGTCATTTCAGCAGTGTTGTTTTCTGAAATCAGACTGTTATGTAAAACTGTTGGCACACTACAGACGTGAGCAATAGTTGTGCAGATTTGTATAAAAGAAATTGATCCCGGTTATTATGAAACACTTTGAAAAAATGACCCTCCTTCAGTTCCTCTAGGCTGAAGTCCTCAAACTATTGACTTTATTCTGTAATTATGTGAAATAGGTGTGTATATCTAGGCTTGTGTATATCTTAAAATGTGAAGACAAGTATGCCTGTTAACTTTACTAAGTTGTTGCTGCTGAACCATAGTACTTCTTTGAATTCTTTTAGATGTTTTTCATGGCTCATTGTTACTTGTCTGATAAGATTATGATCTTTTTATAGTTGGCATTGTCTGTATCCTTCTGGGCATCTGTGCCCTCCAGTACCCTTAAGGGATTTTAACCTTAAAACTAGCTGTGCCCTGTACATTTGCATCAACGACACAAAAAATTCAGAGGGGTTTCTTATTCGGTCTTGTCTATGTTAATATCTATTTAAAGTCCGACTTTGAATGTTAGCAAAGGTTCTTGCAATATCTGTTGAGAAAGAAGAATTCTTCTGTGACCTTCCCCAACCTGGCCTGTCCAGATGTTCTAGACTACAGCTCTTGTCAGTCCCAGCCAGCATAGTCTATAGTCAGGGTTGCTTGGACTGAAGTAGTCCAAAACCTCTGAAGGGCATTAGGCTGGGGAAGTCTGTGCTTGTACAGTAGACAAGAACTTCTGCTTTAGCGGTATTGAAAGTTAGGTGAAAGGAGACAATGAAGCTGTTATGACAAAAGGGATTGGCATGGAAAAGGGAGCGGTTTCATCACCATGCCTTGGTTGTCTCTTATCCTGTTCTCTCCACAGCATGGAGGCATCAGTTCTTTCTGTGTCTGCCTTACGTGTTTCTTTCTGTCTCTGTGCAGCAAAGTTGCTCTGCTGAGGAGAAATAGCCAAATGTGCCAGAATTGTTCTTAACTGTCCATTGGGAGATATATAATGAAAATAACAATACTAATATCTTGAAAATGTTTTGATCAGTTTTGGAGAATTCTTATCAAGATGTTGGAAGAAAGGGAGCATTAGCTTTCTGCATGACAGGCTTTTGAGTGTGTTTGCACCCTTGCTTTCTCCTGAGACTTCTGGGAACTGTAGTTTTCCTCCTGGGCAGCAAGTTAGAAGGAATAGAAAAATGTTATTGCATTAGAAATGTTATTGAAGATATCGCATCAGCTATGCAAAAACAACTTAGAAGAGGTCTTAGCTGTAACTTTTCCTTTTTTCAGTTTGATGAAAGGGTGGGGGTCCGGGTGAATTGACAGAGGAGAAAACTAGTATCAATCAAACAAGAGTGACATTCAGCTTATAATGACCCAAAGCTCTGGAAATTGAGGAAGTTGATTTCTGATACTTCCAAAAATGTTCAGCGACCAATTATCTGGGTTAGCTTTTTCATTGCTTGTCATCCTTTCCATCTTATTTTAAGTGCTATCAGAGTGATTCAAGACACCTAATGCCAAAACATCTTTGTGTTTTCAGTAGTTTGTGCTCCCAACATAGAATTAGGGTTGGTAGATTGTAGGTACTTTTTAAGTTTCAAATAGTTGCTTTGGATTAATGTATTAATGATTTAGGATGCAATATTATTGAGATGAGTGTGATATTCTCAACTCAGAGGCTCATGTTCAGAAGGGGAGAGAAGGAGGCAGGAGTAGATTCAGGACACCTTGTATCTTGGCCACTTCAGTCTCATCACTTCCTGTCCACCTGAACCACACTCTCTAAGCCCTCTCTGAAGTGAGTTCTGAACCTCAGAAGTTCTTTCCATGCTGGTTGTGAGGGGTTCAGGGGATGGTTGGAGCTCTACAGTCAGAGCTGAACTCCTTTGTGGTCATTCAGACAACATCATAAGATTGTTCCTTCTATTTATACTAATTGATTAACTAATAGATTATTAGAAGCTGCCTGAAACCCTGCAGACTTGGAGAGTTCCAGGTTTCCTATGGAGGAGAAAGGTGCTTGGAGTTGAACATTGTATCTGCACTCCTCTTGACCTGCAAAACACTTAGAAAGCCAATTTTGATCCCAGAGTGCAAGGACAGGAGACTGAAGTCTCACCAGGGTACTGTGTACTGTGTATACTGGTGAAGCTTGTCACCCTCCCCACCCCCTGAATCTCAGAGTCTCAGCAATAACCTCACTGCAGGTTTCTGAGGTCAGAGCTGGAATTCCAAGCAGTCTTATCACCATCAAGAGTCCACGTAGACTCCATAGGATTGTGTCTTGAGAGTGTAGTATTATAAGTATTACTTTTTTCAGTGGTACCCTAAACTGAGATTACTACAGTAACCTGATTTTCCAAGAATCTTGCTACAGACTTCTTCCCCTCCCATTTTGGTCACTTTTTGAGCTCTTCTGCTGTTTTTCCCTCTAAATCTTCTAGGGAGCCATGAAGGCATTTTCAAAAGATGCATGCTAGAGTAGGCAGCATTCATTGTTCTCTTTGGTTGGTGCCAAAATCCTTCTACAAGACCAGGGAGGGTATCCTCCTTCAGCCTGTGGTCTGAATTCAGTTTTAGAGGTCTGGATCTCTAAGGCCTCAAGGAAAGTCTCTCCCCTCCCCCACCCCCCAAACTGAGATCTTTTAACTGGAGATGGTAGTGATTGAACCTGGAAACTTAAATTTGCAAAGCGGTGGTAGAAGGAATTCCTAGCGTTATGCCAAGAAAATCAACTATACCCCACAATTCCCTAGGGGGTGCCTTGGAGACCGGGCCCACAGGGGCTAGAGGTTGCTCTGCCCTGGTCTAGAAGGTGAAATGTTGTCAAACACTTCTCAGTCCCAATCTTCAGCATTACATTGCATCTCACTTTAATCTTCCTTTTCTGAGTTGACAGATGTTTTCCACACCCTTTCACTTTTTTATGCATGTTTAAATTAAATGTAATAAGAACATAAGCCCCAAAGGAAGTAAGACTGTGCTTTCCTTCTATCAACTTCATAAAGTTTCTAGAACAAGTCTCTAGAAAGAATTATTGGGACATAGTAAATGAAGGCATTGTTCTGTAGCAGATAATGCCAACAGGGGTTGCCCCTTTGGGGGTGGGGAGCCACTTTGGGGCTGGGCAACTTCTTTCTGGCCTGGGCAACTTCTTCTTCCTTCTCTTTCTCCTCCTATATTTTTATTTTATACTGATAATTTTAATTTTGTATTTGTAAATCAATGTATTTTCTGTATTGTTATATTTAATGGTAATTTTATTATGTACTATTGTATTTCAATGTATTTTATCATGTTGTAAGCCGCCCCGAGGTTTCGGCAAGGGGCGGCATAGAAATGTT